>NC_132838.1:50178345-50481376 GCF_048164855.1 Canis lupus baileyi
GGGGGTAGTGGTAGAAGAATCTGTCCAGGTGACAGAGAAAAGCACCAAAGGCTGGTGCTTCGGACTGGGGTGGGGCAGCAAGATGAATCAGGCTGGGATTTGGGATGGATTTCAGGGGTCCAAACTCCATGCAGATTGTAGAATTGGGGTGGTGGGCTGAGAGAAGATGGGGTCAAAGCCAAGGTTTATGCATGGAGCAGATGGGTGAGGGGAGGATGGGGCCATTTTTTGAGATGGGACAGAGTGGATTAGAAGCAGACTTTGTTGTGGGGGTGGGAAGCCATCAAGAGTTCTGTCCTGGCCGAGGGAATTCTCAGCTGTGCTGAGTGGCCCTGGAGGCACAGAAGAGATGTCAAGTAGGGGTTGCATACATGAGCTGTGCTCAGAAGAGGGATTTGTGCTAGAGATAAATATCTGGGATTTGTCACCAGAAGCTGTCAACCACGTTCGAGATAAGCTAGCCGAGAGTATAGAGAGATGTGTAGATGTTGGCAGGGAAGGAATTGCTGGCAGAGGAGATTTAAACAAAATGGTAGGGAGATGGAAGGGCAGCCACTCTCCTGGGGTAGTGTGAAGCTGTAGAATGCAAGACGGGTCTGGCCCAATGGGGAGGAGAGGCCAAAATCTGGGGACTTGGTCCCATAAGTACCAGTGACAGGGATGGTGGCAGGGGAAGGCTGAAGAAAAGCAAGAGAGAGAAGGAAGTGGAGTTTGTGCATGTGGACAACTCTGCAGGGCAGGTGGGCTGCAGGGACAGGGGACAGGGGAAGGGTCCAGGAAGGGGACAATGGCATCGTGGAAGGTGCGAGGGACCAAAGGGGCAGTGGACGGGCTGGCCCTGGGGAGCTAGCTGAAGAGCCTTTGGTCAGAGGCGCAGGAGAAAAGATAGAGGGGGTGGACACGGGTGTCATGAGGTCTGAGTGTTCTGAGGTGATAAGGGGTGAGTGTCCGACAGACAGTTTCTATGTTAGTACAGGACGAGGACGTTTACGGGCTGGTGGGTAGGTGCGCTGGGCAGGGGCAGGGGCTTGAGGTGAGGAGGCAAGGAGTAGGGGAGTGAAGGCCCGGGCTGGAGTCTAGGAGGCAGAGGGCAGGGAGGGAAGAGGTTGCAGGGTGGGGAGACTGGGGTGGGGACCAGGGCACCGTGACCACACAGGACGTTGGCCCCTTGCTTCCTTGCGTAGCCACCAGAATGCCGGGTCAGGTTGGAAAGATGGAGTCAGTGAAGCACCGCCCGGGAAGAAGAGTTAGCACACGATTTCCCCATTTCATTCATGGAAAAAGGAAAAGGAAATAATCCTCAGGAGTTACACCATCAGAACGGAGTATTTTCCCAGAGAAGTTCCTGAGGCTGCTGCTAAGTCTAGCATGAGGGCGCCTGCTGTCAAACCCTGTTAATAATAATACAGTCGACTAGGGGATGAGGGGGGTCATGCAGGGGACCCTGCAGAGCCACCAGGGGAGCACCCCCTCCTGGCCGAGACACCAGGTGCCTGAGAGCACCGGGATCCTGGTTCCCCCTTACAGTGATTTAATGAACCTCGGAAGGGCCGCTGTTCCCTGAGGACCACATGGCCAGGCTCTCAGGTCGGGGGTCCCTCAGGAGACCAGTGACATGGGCCTCCCGATCGAGACCCCGTCTGTCCCTTGGGGCCCATCGGTCCCCAAACACTCAACAGCCCCACTTCACTTCCCTGTGTCCTTGCCTCTGAAGGTTTGGCCGAAAATTATGTCTCCTGGCCACCTCGCTCACCAGTGCGGTCCTGGGTGCCCTCACGGCCGTGGCGCCAAACTACACGTCCCTGCTGCTCTTCCGCCTGCTGCAGGGCCTGGTGAGCAAGGGCAGCTGGACGTCCGGCTACGTCTTGAGTAAGCACCCCCTGTGCTCAGTTCCCACGGGGGCGGTGGGCAGCACAAGGGGAGGGAGCCAGACGCAGAGGTGGGATTCTGGGGGGAGAGGGGGTGTTCGTGGGCTCCAGAGAAATGGTAGTAACTCTAGCTGTGTGTGATTGTCTGTCTGACTGGGCCAGGGGACTAGGTGGGGACGGCCTCCCTCCCCCTCCCCCTCCCTCCTTCCCCTCTCCCCCCTTCTCCCTTCCTTCCTTCCTTCTTTCCCTCCTCCTTCCTTCCCTTCCTCCTCCCCTCTCCTTCCCCTCCCCCTCCTTCTTCCTTCCTTCCTTCCTTCCTTCCTTCCTTCCTTCCTTCCTTCCTTCCTTCCTTCCCTCCTTCCTTCCTTCCTCCTCCCCCTCCCCCTTCTCCCTTCCTTTCTTCCTTCCTTCTCTCCCTCCCTCCTCCTCCCTTCCCTCCCTCCTCCCTCTCTTTCCCCCTCCCTCTTCCTCCCTCCCTACTTCTTATCCCTCCCTCCCTTCCTTCCTTCTTTCCTTCCTTCTTTCCTTCCTTCCTTCCTTCCTTCCTTCCTTCCTTCCTTCCTTCCTTCCTTTCTTCCCTCCTTTTTTGTTTGAGAGACACTTAAATAACCACTTAAATATATCAATCTTTCTATATCAACTAATCTATTTGGGAACAACATGACCACATTCTGATTTATTTACAGCAGTGTGCTGGGGGGGGGGTGGTATACAGGAAGGGGAGTCAGGTAAGAGAGCATCTTAACATCTTAAATACGAAAGGACCGGCATCTCCTGAAAAGAAATACAACAGCCCAACTGGTCTAAACCACTCAAAAATTAGGAGGAGACTGTAAGAAGGAGTAAGAGAACAGACAAACATCTTTTTCTTTCTTTTTTTTTTTTTCAAACATCTTTTTCTAAAAAAAAAAAAAATGAGGTGTGAACCACTGTAATTCTATATACTGTTTTTTTCCCCCTTTCAAATTTTTCCATGAGGGGTGAGACTAAAAAAGGAAAATCACTCTCTTGGAAGAAAGTCGTGTACAAGAGCCACCGGTGCTTTCTGCAGCCCATATGTGGGTGCATTGGACGGCAGTGAGGATAATCCACATTTTTGCTCATTTGTAGAGAATAGAAAAGAAACAACTTTGTCCTTCCATCTCTGAAAGTGGTATCTTTGGTCTTGGCATTCTGAGAGGTAGTTCATCAGGACCAAGAGAAAGCATGTTCCTCCCTTGCGAAACTGTATGCTCTGGCTAAGTGTAGTCAGTTCAATACATATTCACTGGCCATCTGTATGTTGAATACGCACTATTTGACACGTGGTTAAGACGATAAATTTGGGGTCAAATATCTACTCCCCAGCACTGCCCGGCCATGAACTCTTGGGCCATTCCCATAAGCCCTGGCTCAGAGGGGCTTATGGGGGCCCTCAGAGGGGGGTGGCAGAGCCCTGATGGGCAGGTGCACTGCAGAGCTGTGGCCCGAGCGATGCCTGCCCCGCGATGGGCCCCGTGGGGTTGCTGTCACTCTGTGGCAGGCAGTGGGGCAGGGCTGGAGGTACCAAGATAGAGGAGGCACCCTTCCTCCCTTTGAGAAGCTCAAATGCCAGAGAGAGGAAGACAGATGGCCATCTATCTTGGTGGGTGAGAGCCGTGCCGCCCCCAAAGGCTTTCCCCATGTGTTTGCAGGTCACATACCACCTGGTCCTCCACTGGTGACTCAGTGGTCGTCCTCCTTTAGGGGCTTCTCTTCTCCCCAATCCTGCAATGTGGCAGGACCCAGGACTTTGTCCTCTCCCTCCCCAAACCTGCTCCACCTGCAGACCCCTACCCTAGTCCCTGTCTGTAAAGTCCCCTCTGCCCAGCTGCTCAGGCCAGGTGTTTTGCAGTCAGCAGAGCCCCCAGTTCCCTACACCTGCTTCCGGCCCCTCAGGGTCCTGCTGCTGGGTTTCCTTCCACAATACACCTGGGACCACCTTCTCTTCACTGCCGCTGCTGGGCCCAAGCCAACACCGTCGCTTCACCTCTGTCACTGGTCCCCAATCTTAACTCAGCAGCAGACATGGAGTGTGCTGCCACCTGGGGCACTGGCTCTGCACCTCCTGCAGCACAGGCCAGACTCCATGGGGGCCCCAGGATGGCCTCCCCGAGGCACTGCCTCCCCCTTGCATGACCCTCTGGAGAGCCAGGTCCTCTCTTCCCTCTGCCTGGAACTTCACCCTTGACGTTCGCCCCACCGCACTGCTGTCCGAAACCCAGCCACCCCTTCCCCCTCGACTCTCTGGATTCCCTCCGACCCGTTAGCTTTCCATTCCCCCTGGCACAGAGTGCATTCCAGCCTGGCATGCGATTTACTCATTTACCGTGTGTGCTCTCTGTACCCTCTCGCAAGGAGGTGGGGTCATGAAGACACGACTCTGCCCAGGAAGTTGATGACATGCTCCAAATGCCTGGAGTGGTGCCAGGTCCCTGGGAGGCCAGCGATGCTTATTAAATTAGTACACGCTCCCAGGGCTGTGAGAAACAGCACAGCTCTAGGGGCACCGGGGTGGCTCAGTGAGCATCTGCCTTTGGTTCAGGGCGTGATCCCGGGGTCCTGGGATCAAGTCCCACATCGGGCTCCCTGCAGGGAGCCTTCTTCGCCCTCTTCCTGTGTCTCTGCCTCTGTGTCTCTCATGAATAAATACATAAAATCTTAAAAAAAAGAAAAAAAAAGGAAAAGAAATAGCACACCTCAGTCTGGAGCTTATAGGGGCAAAGCTCTGGGGAGGAGGGATTGGCCAGTGCTCAGGTAGACCGAATCCTGAAGCACCCAAAGGACACTAGAGACAGCAAGTGGGGGTGGATTAGAAAAGGAAGAGCTGGAGAGAAGCTGGGATGAGCAGCCGGGTGGATCTCAGGGAGCCGTGAGTGGAGCAGCAGCAGCACAGGAGAAGGAGCCTGGGGTCAGGCAGGAGAGGGTTGGGGCCTGGGGCTTGCCAGGAGGGAAGGAGGCCACGGGAGCCTCAACAGTGACTCCTCTCCTGTTCAGTCACAGAGTTCGTGGGCATGGGCTACAGACGAATGGTGGCGATCCTCTACCAGATGGCCTTCACCGTGGGGCTCGTGGTGCTCTCGGGGGTGGCCTATGCCATCCCTCACTGGCGGTGGCTCCAGCTGGCCATCTCTCTGCCCACCTTCCTCTTCCTGCTCTACTACTGGTATGTGGGTCCTCCAAGGGGGCCCCTGCTCCTCGGTCCCCCCACACAGACCACGCTCAGCTCACCCCATAGGACTGCCTGGTGACCTTGGCTGCCACATGGTCCATCCCCCGAAGGGCCACGGTGGCCACACACACAGGCACATGGCTGCTTCCACCATTTGTGCCATTTGAGATGTTCTCATATTATGGGGTGGCCCTCATTACATGGGCAGCTACCCTCTTTAAATTTGTATCCCCTTAGATGGGGGGATCTGAGTCAGATAAAAATCCACCTAGCCACAAAGTAGACATTTGGTGTTTGTTGAATGAATGAATGAGTGAATGAATAAGTGAATGAAAATTCTCGGGGAATGTGCACATTAAGCCACTGAGACAAACCAGTCCCAGTGAGCTGTTAATCTTACTGGCTGTCAGCACTTGGCAGGGTCCCAAGGGACGCGCAGCCAGAAAGATGAGTTTTGAGCTTTGATTATGGGACAGGGAAGGGGTGCAGAGAGGGCCGGGAAGAGAAATATCGCATCCCTGCAACTTTTGTCACCATTCTGCTGAGGGCAAATCTCACCTGTGGGTAGCACTGAAGTAGACCCAATCTCTCCAAACCTGGGCTTGCCTCTATGAGGGCTATGTTGGTGGTCAGGGTGAGTCTGCTGTCCCTTCATCAGGCTGAAACCCCAGCTCTCCGGTGGGAAGGACGCGCTGGCTAGTCTTGCTGGTCGGGCAGGGGGGCCTTTGCCTGAGTGTTTTCAGAAGACCTTACACCAGACGTTCCTGACCTTCAAGTCGTAATGTCCTTACCCGGTTTGCAGTGGACAGCACGCTACCTCCCTGGTGTTCAAAGACAGTGAATACGGTGTATTTGGTTTGGGAGATATTTTGAGGCTTGTTCAACAGCCCATGTATTACATGGGGACAGCCCGCTGTAGCACAAGGGTTGGGGGAGGCATCTGGAGCATCTATTCTGTGCGAGAAGTTTCCAGGGGGACAAGGCTGCCAGCTGCCAGCAGAGAGTGGGACCCGCCCTCCGTGACATGAAGCCCACGTAGGAAAGTAGTGATCCTCTTGTTTGCTCACAGATCTTAGGAGGTGGCACTGACGGTATGAGGGACCCACAGAGCTCCTTCGTGGGTCCCCTGGGCCAGCGCAGAACGACCCCAGATCCTCGTCCACTAGCTGCTTGAGGAATTCCAGTCCCCTTGTGAGGAGGGGGTGCTGCTCAGAGCGCTAGCATCTCCCTGATCGGGGCTTTAGGCCCGCCTGGCTCTGGGGAAGCCACCCCGTGGTGAGGCTCTGCGTCTACAGGTGCGTGCCCGAGTCTCCCCGATGGCTGCTGTCACAGAAGAGGAACGCTCAGGTGATGAAGATAATGGGCCACATCGCCCAAAAGAACGGGAAATCGCCTCTTGCTGATCTAAAGGTGACAAACAAGCAGGGGGTTTCTCACACCACTGAACTTTGGGTTGGGTTTGTGATTTTAGAAAATGCTTCTGGGGCTGCCTTGAGGAGTGGGGAGGCCCTGGAGGAATTTGGGGGTGATGGGGCTGAGCTCAGGAACGGGTGGGGTGGTTCGGAGGGCTGCTCCTGCTCCCCCACAGCGGCGCCGCAGCTGATGCTCTGACTCCCTCCTAGATGCTCTCTCTCGAAGAGGATGTCACCGAAAAGCTGAGCCCCTCCTTTGTAGACCTGTTCCGCACGCCACAACTGAGGAAGCACACCTTTATTCTGATGTACCTGTGGTAAGCGGCCTTTCCTATACCTTCCCCTGATGGACTCAGTGTGCCGGCCTGAGCACCAGGGCATGAGTTAAAGACAGTGGAGCAATGCAGGTGGAAAAAGAGAAGCATGAAAAGGAATTTTTACATGAATTTCAAGCAGCCGACGAGCTCTTAGACATCTTTATGTCTCCCTTGAGGATGGAATAAGGGGGGAAAATATCAAGAAGAGCGTGTTGCGTGTGAGATGTCAGCAGTAAGATGAGTGAAACCTGATGAAGGGATCCCAAGGTTGTCTCAGATCCCACGTATCTGTCTTTTGGGAACAGCACATCTTGACTTAGTGGAGGAAGGTGGATGAGATGTCAGTGGCTCCTGGCCCTTCCAAAGAGAAGATCCCTACGTCACATCTTGGCACTTTAGAGACCCTGTCAGAGAGGGGCTGTGCCTTTATTGTCCACTGATTATGAGACTCATCTACACATATGGACTCTCCCAGTCTGCTCCTTTCTGCAGGCTGCTCCCTTGCTCCCTATCCTGTGCCCTCAGAGGACACCCGTCCAGCTCCCCATCATCATGGCTTTGTCCTTGGCATGAAGATGGCTCCTCAGTCACTCCCCCGGTGGCTGGACTGTGGGGTCCCCCCTCAGCTGGAGCCACTCTGCTGCTGGTACACTCATTTCCACTTCCACGAAGGTTTTACTAGAACCAAGGGTTCAAGCTAATAGAGTGGCGCCTGGCACATGGTAGCCCCGCAAATATTTGCTGAAGGTTGAATGAATAACCACGGTTCCACGGAATCCATCCTGAGTGCAGGAGACACCAGCCAGGCTCACCATGCCTTCCCTTTGCCCCAGTAGTCACCTGCCCTGGCCCCATGTTGGCCCCAGAGTCCTGCCACCAGCTACATGATGGGCCCCCGGGAATCTTTGCAAACACCCCAGCTGCCTGGTGCACTTGTGTCGCCCTCCTCCCTTCCTCCTATTTCCTCTCACTGCCCCCACTTCCATCCCCTAGGGCACTCCTCTCGTGGGGTGCTTCGGCTCCTCTGCTCTCACACCCCTGCACCCACTCCCTCCGCAAACTCTGCTCTATCTGAGAATGTCTTCAGAAGCTGCCCTTGGCATCCCCTGCCCCCTTGGTTCCCGGAGTGAGTTTCGTGCTCTTTTGCCTGTGTGGATGGGGGGCCTCCTGGCTGGCCTCTCTCTTCACGCTGCTGCCCCGCACCCCAGGAGCTACTCATAGAGCAAACAGCACCACACTCCTCCGTCTACACCCTCCACTGGCTTCCTACTCCCCCGAGGAGAACACCGAATCCCTTTCCGTGGCCCACAAGGAGCTGACCCCAGACACCCCTCTTACTGGCCTTCCCTCCACCTCCTCCTTCCTTGCAGCTGCTCGCGAGGCCAACCCAGCTCTTCCCGGCCAAGCAGCTTCCAGAAAGCTCCACATTCTATGACTCAGCATCCTCATCAGCAAGTGGGGGTAATGATAGGACCCACCTCACACGCGTGTTGGCAGACGTGACATTACGCGTGGAAGGAAATGGCTTAGAGCGCGTGTGCTTAACACCAGGGCTGCTGTTTTACCACGGACAACATGCGATTCATGGGTTCTGCCAACAGATGGCAGCCCTGCATGGGCGTTAAGGGCAAAATCCAGGTTGTGCTCTCCTTTCTCTTCAATCCATCCCTTTATTATCAGTTATATGGGACTGTTCGCATTTAACTGGGGCCAAGGGAGGGGCCTGGTGAGCGTCTGGGAAATCAGGGATGATTCAGGACTAGACACAAGAGCATCCCAGTGTTTCCCTGTGTGCAGCTTGATAAAACGAGGGAGTATATTAATGAGAAATATCCGTTGTGATCTCAGTTTGGGAGCTGATAGGCAATTTACTTGCTGGAATAAGTGATTTCTTAGCAACCAAAGTCTCTTCTTGCGGTGTAAATACCAACATAATCATAACATGTTTCTAGTCTCTAAAATCCTATAATGTCACTAAAAAAAAAAGCCCCGTGAGACTCTAAATTCGCCCTGAGTGACTTAGTCGGCCCCCGTGGCTCTCTGTGCCATATTCTTTTTTTTTATTAAGATTTTTATTTATTTATTCATGGGAGACACACATGCACAGAGAGAGGCAGAGGGAGAAGCAGGGGTCTCCAGGATCGCGCCCTGGGCCGAAGGCAGTGCTAAGCTGCTGAGCCACCCAGGGGTCCCCTCTGTGCCATATTCTGAGGCACTGCTCCTTGCCCCTGGAATACAGATGGAGGAGTCACGCGGTGGGTTCCGGGGGGAGGGGAGCAGCTGTTAAACACGGCACCGCTGTGCGGAGGGAAAGACTCTGGACGGCACCTGCTCTGCTCTGCTCTGGGTACGTGACCTTGGGAAGATGACGATGATGACGCCGCTAGTGGCCGTCTTTATGAGTGCTTTCCACGTGCCAGGAGCCACTAGGCACTTACTGTGGGCAGGCAAGGGGTGCAGAGGGAGATGTGGCGAGGACCATCTCAGCCATGCACCTGTCACACCTGTCGTCGCCAGTCCGCAGAGGGCAGATCTCGTCTGTAGGTGGCACTGAGGTAGACACAGTCTGTCTGAATGACGGCTGGCCTCTAAGCCTTACGTGTTTGTGGTCAGGACAGGCCCGCTGTCCCCTTGTCAGGGTGGCGCAAGGCGCTCTCCGCGGGGAGGACTCTGGCTGAGTCTCCATGCCTGGGCGGATGCGAGGGGGTCTGAGTGTTCTCCGAAGACCGAATTCCCTTTATTGATGCGGGAACTGAGGCATCGAGGGCTCAGTTAAGTTCCTTGGGGTCACACAGCTCACACGGCAGCCTGATTGTTGAACCTGCTCAGTCACCAGCGCCTTCTCCTGCCCGTGTCCCCTTGTGGCCGCTGGGTCATTAGGTTCATCGTTTGCCATCTCTAGGACACGTGGTTGTATCTTGGAAGTCGTTATGTCACATACACCTTGAGAGGAGCTCCTCACTGAGGCCCCCCAGGACAGCCTTCCTAATTTTGTACCCCCTCTTCCCATTTCGCTCCAAGACATTTTATTTTATTTTTAAAGATTTTATTTATTTATTCATGAGAATACACAGAGAGGGGAGAGAGAGAGAGAGACAGAGACACAGGCAGAGGGAGAAGCAGGCTCCATGCAGGGAGCCTGAGGCAGGACTCGATCCTGGGTCTCCAGGATCACACCCTGGGCTGAAGGCGGCGCTAAACCGCTGAGCCATCCGGGCCGCCCGCTCCAGGACATTTTAAATCGAGTGACACACATTGCTCTCCAGCTCTTGGGGACCTTTGTCTTCGCTGCCAGAATCAAACTCTCTCCCATCCCGCAGACAGGAGACTCCACCCGAGACTGTGCTTCTCCCTTGTGCTCAGGTTCACGAGCTCCGTGCTCTACCAGGGTCTCATCATGCACGTGGGCGCCACTGGTGGGAACCTCTACCTGGATTTCCTTTACTCGGCTCTGGTTGAATTTCCCGCGGCCTTCATCATCCTGGCCACCATCGACCGCTTCGGCCTCATCCGCCCGTTGGCCACGTCCAATCTGGTGGCGGGGACAGCCTGTTTCATCATGATTTTTATCTCACACGGTGAGTCATGCCTTTCCCCTATCTTCTCCGTAATCGAACTATCGAACTGAGGGAACACTGTTTCAATTCCTTGATACTCCCCTCGAACTAGAACAAAGACAAAGACGGGAGGGAGGTTACCTTAGTCTCCAACTGGGTTTTTACAATTTTTAAAATTTTTAAATTGGGGTGTAACATACACACTATGAGCAGATGACAATATACAAGGTGATGAAATTTTGCGTGTGTGTATCTGTGTACATCTGGGTACCATGACCTAGATACATGGAAGATTTCCAATGCTCCGGAAGGCTCTCCCATGTTCCTTGACAATCTGTACTCACCCTCCCTGCTCAGATCACCACAGCTCTGACCTCTGTCACTGAAAAGCAATGTTGACAGCTCTTGAATTTCATACAAAAGGAACCATAGCACATATATTTGTCTGGCTTCATTCACTCACTCCATCTGTGAGATTGGTCCATGCGGTCACACCGGAGTGTAGTTAATTCCCTTTCATTGTTGGGCAGCATTCCACTGTATGAACCCCATGCTACTTATCTGTCCCACTGTTGATTGACACTTGCGTGGCTTTCAGCGTCTGCCTGCTGGGATCTAAGCCGAGTGAACATTCTGGTACATGTCTTTTCATGGGCATAGACTCTCATTTCCCTTGGGTACAAATCTGTGAGTGCATTTGCTAGGTCAGGGGTGGCTCTAAGTCCATACAAACAGGTTTCCAAAATGGTTGGACCAATGCACACTCCAACCGATGATGCCTGAGCGCCCCAATTGTTCCACGTCCTTGCCAGCACTGGGTTTTGCTAGTCTTTTTGACACCAGACATTTTGGTGAGTGCTGTGCTTTAGTCCATCCTTCTTACCACCCAAGATAATCCAAAGTAGAATAACTTGAGTCGGTTTTCAACTGAGTACACAAATTGCCTTTCATATTTGTTATTTTGGGGAAGACTGTTGAATAAACACTAAGGCAGATTTGCTATTTTCTCAATGTTTTATTGCTCGTGCTCTGCCCTTTGTGGGTTGAGTTGTTTTGGTTAGCTTTTCTGGAGGGTATCGTGGGATGAGTTCCCTGAAATCTGTATTCTCAAGAACCTGAGCCCCCCCCATGCCCCCCAGGGCCCTCCTCCCATCCCCTACCCTTTCCACTTACATCGATAGTCCTTGTCACCTTAGATGATAAACACTCCCTCCTCCAGGAAATATTTCAAGTACCTTCTGTGTGGCCAGCACGCATCTAGGCCCTGGATCTCAGCAATGAGCAAAGTGGAGAAAGTTCTTGCTTCACAGAGTTTACAGTCTAGAGGGAAAAAGAGAAGGGGAAGCTTGGTGGGTGTTAATCCTTTGTGTGGTGGTCGGGGTGGCATTAGGAGACCTGATTGAGGGGAACAAGCAGTGTCACCATCTGGAGAATGTGCTTCCCACACAGGGGGACAGAAGAGGGAAGATCCCAGAGAAGGGTAGAGCTGAGCATTCTAGGAGCGGCTGGGATCCCTGTGCCTGAAATCAGGAGAGCAGGGGCAGGAGTGGTGGCACAGAGGTTGGGGATAGCAGGAGGCGGCCTTGGGCTGCTTCTCCCGTGTGGGAGGGAAGCACTGGGGGCTATGGGCAGGGACGTGCCCCACGGTCCGTGTGGCTGCTGAAGGGAGTGGGGCCCGAGGTGCTAAGGGAGCCAGGGCAATGGAGCAGCTTGCCAGGTTACAGACCCCGGGGTTTGTATGCAAGGCCCTCCCTGGAGAGTCTGTCTGGGTGAACTTCCTCATCTCCTTGCTATTGGAAGCTGGGGGGTGTACTTGATTAAGTACACCCTTGATTGGCCATCCTTGACCAGAGGCTGGGAGACTGGGTTGGACCTGGCGGTAAGTTCATTCCCGAGGCCATCGCATCCTCTCTCCCAGGAGCCTCGCGCTGGTGGAATAAAATGAAGCATGTCTTCCATGAGCAGCCAGTAGGGGACAGGGGTCAAGACAACATAATTTCTGCGACCCCACAGGCTTTATTAGTCACTTGGCATGTCACAAGAGCCACTTGCTTTTTGGTGTTTGGGGTAATCCAGGTAGAGCAGATGACGATGCCCAATTCTTCAATTGGTCCTCAGTAGGGGGACGGCTTCCTGGAGCCCCATGCAAGCAGGAGCCCTGTAGCCCTCTACTCAGATGAGACAAGGGTTTGCTTCCCTTGTACTCACATCTGAGACTGTCTGGAAAGGTGTTCTGTGTTTAAAAAAAATGTATATATTTGGAAATGAAGGCTAGATTGGGGATTAGAAATCTGGTCTATCAGCTTCAGGGATGCTGCCTAAGTGGCTGCATTTATTGTTGACCTACTATGTCAGGGTCTAGCAGCGATGCAATTGCAGAGAAATTAAAAAGCCAACGTTTCTGGAGTGGTAGTGGTGAACATGTGAACATGTGACATAAATCATCTCAAAATCTCATAACAGCTTACAGGTTGGCTATAATTGTTCTCATTTTATAGCTGAAGAAACCAAGGCCCAAGGAGGTTAAGTCGCATGGCTGACAGGAGGCAAAGCTGAGATCCTAAATGCTTGTTTTTTCCTCTGCACAAGGGAGCCTCCCTCCTGTGTCACCATCAGGTTCTGGAACCTCTCAGCCCTCAGTTACTTATTCCAGAATGAGAGGGTTAAACAAGGCAGTGTTTCTGACTCTTCCAGCTCTAAAGTCCAAGCTTCCTAGCGTGGCTCCTCAAGGGAGGGAACTCCGTGGGCACAGTCTCCACATGAGTCCCTCACCTCTGCGTGTCTCCTATCCAGATCTACACTGGCTAAACATCACAGTGGCTTGTGTTGGCCGAATGGGAATCACCATCGTGTTCCAAATGGTGTGCCTGGTGAACGCCGAGCTGTATCCCACGTTCGTCAGGTGGGTGCACAAAGTGGGGGGAGAGAGGGGAAGGAGGTTGGGTCACCACTGACACAGCTGGGCATCAGCCAGGCTCAGTAAGGACCAGATTTCAAGACGGTTCCTCAAGGCTCCCGAAAAGTTTGGTCCGTTTGGACACTGAGGTGGGCTGTGGGCCTCAAAGAGAAGGTCAGTGCCTAATTATGGAAGAGAATGTGAAACGGGAAGATTAGAGTAGAGCATGCAGTGGGCAAGCAGAAGAAGACAGGCACCTGCATGGAGAGAGCCCTGGGCAGCAGTGCGAGACGGAGTTCAGCCCAGCCCTCGGCTCTGACTGCTTGCATTAATCCAGCAGCTGCACTGACATCTGTAGACATAACTTGATTAAACAGAGTTCTGCTTGGTACAATGACCACACAAAGCATTTCTAGAATCTTCCATTTTGCCCTAATATTGTTGTTATTTCCTTTTTACAGATGAGGAAGCTGAGTTTCAGAGAGGGAGAGAGAATTTGCAAGAGGCACACAGCCAGAAAATGGCAGGGCGTCTTTCTGACCTCAAAGCTGGGCTTTTCCCGGGATGATACAATACATTTCAATATATTTAGCAGCAGGCCTAGAAGACTTATTATTTTTATTTTTAAAGATTTATTTATGTATTTTAGAGAGAGAGAGCGCGAGAGCATGAATAGGGGGTGGGGCAGAGGGAGAGGGAATGATTCTCAAGCAGATTCCCCCTTGAGCACAGAGCCTTGCTTGGGGCTCAATCTTGAGACCCTGAGATCATGACCTGAGCTGAAATCAAGAGTTAGATGCCCAATGACTGAGCCACCCAGGCGCCCCAGGCCTAGAAGACTTATTGTTTAAAGTCAGAGTTAGACCAAAATTCACTGTAACATGCAGTTTGTTGAGTTTTAATTATATGCGTGTTCATTTACCAGCTACCACAATCAATATGGAGACATTTCGATCACTTTCAAATGCTTCCTCACGTCCCTTTGCAATCAGTCTCCCCTTTCCCCACCTCCAGCGCCTGGTACCCACTGCTCTGATTTCTCTCCCTCTGGTTTTACCTTTTCCAGAATGTTGTTATGTAAATGAAGCAACATGTCATGTAGCCTTTTGAGTTCACCTCCTTTCACTTAGCACAATGGGGGCCATCCAAGTGGTTGCAGACTTCCAAGCTCTGTTCCTTCTGAGTGCTGAATGGTGTTCTAATGTGTGAATGATGTACCACGATTTACTTATCCATTTGCCAGTGTATTGGCATTGACTGTTTCTAGTTTGCAGTGATTACAATATAGCCACTCATAAACACTCAGGTATGAATCTTCAAGTGGATATATGTCTTCAAACCTCTTGGGCAAAAACCTACGAGTGGCTCATATGAGGTGAGCTTAAATTTATAAGAAAATCTCAGAATGTTTTCCAAAATGGCTGTACCGTTTCTTATTCCACCAGTCATATGTGAGAGATCCAGTTGCTCTACATCCTCATCAGCACTCGGTATTGTCAAGTTTTTTATTTTTCCAGGTCATTCTGGGAGGTAGTTGTATCATTGTGACTTTAATTTGCATTTGACTAATTACTAACAATGTTGAACATCTTTGTAAGTACTTATTGCCATCTGTATTTTAGGAAACTATTTATTTATTTATTTATTTATCTGTTTATTCATAAAAGATCTTATTTATTTATTCATGAGAGACACAGAGAGAGACAGAGACATAGGCAGAGGGAGAAGCAAGCTCCCTGAGGGGAGCCTGATGCAAGACTCGATCCCAGGACCTCAGCATCATGACCTGAGCTAAAAGCAGACGCTCAACTACTGAGCCACCCAAATGCCCAGACACTTAGTTTTAAATGAAGATTATTTTTATTGTAAAAGTGATTAACCGCTTTTTTTAAAGTTTTAGTTCTGACTTTCATTAGAATTTGGTATTTTCCCTTAAACTCTTTTTTCTGTCTGTTATGGTTTCCTATTCCCCAAGCCATCATGCTAGTGGTTTCTAAGAAATATTCCAGTTCCCCAAACTCTTACCTGCACAGCAATCTGAGCCCCTCAGATAGCCAGATTATGCAAAGGTGGCTCTGATTGACTCTCCTCTTCCACGCCTGTCCTCCATTACAAGGCCCTGTCTTATACTCTCATCTGTAAAAGTTTACTTAGACTGTGTACAAAGAGATGAAGGCAAATTAAAGAGAAAATTCTTCAACGTTGGGCATCCTGAGCCCAGAGTCTAAAATAGCTCAGCCAAACAATCCCATTTTCATGGCCACTGGACCCAAGGGACTGAGTGAAAGTATAAACTGTCAAAGGTGCTGGGTGCTTGCTCCTATGTGAAGAAGGCCAAGCGATCCAAAGCAGAGATAAAAATTCTTGGGAGACTATGGGACAAGATGCTAGAAATGGAAACCTATCTGAAAGTCATGTGCAAAGGAGAACTGATTTAGTGAGGGAAAGGCAAGGCTGGGCTATGAATTGCAAATTAAAATTGAAATAAGCAAAGTTTAAAAGTCTTGGAAATCACACACACACACACACACACACACACATGCTTGCATGCACATGTCCCAAAGAAGATACCTGAAATAATGAAACAAAAAAACTTCAGGAAAGAAAAAAAACTTCAAAGAAACTTCTGGAAATAAAAGAATGTTTGAATCTATGATTTGAAGTGGCACTTATGTAACAGGAAAAATGAACTCAGAAGGAACAATGGTAAAGAATAGTCTAGTTAAGTTACTGAGCTGAAAGTTTAAGTCACAGATTTATAGGGAGAACATCAAATTGATTATAATATTGAAAATCACTGAATGTGGGATTAAAGTGAATGTGATTTTGATGACAGAACAGCAATAAATGTCATAAATCTGCTAATAAAGAAATGCTAGAAGACAGGGAGGGAAAAGGGAGGGAGAGGGGATGTTGGATGTGATGTAATGCACTGGTTTCCTTAGTATAGTTTTTCCAGCTTGGATAAAAATGTATTATTAAAAGCTGATGTGGCGTGCCTAGGTGGCCCAGTCGGTTGAGCCCCTGACTCTTGATTTCTGCTCATGATCATCATGATCTCATGAGGTCATGAGATCGAGCCCTGCATCCCGCTCTGTGCTCAGCAGAAGTCTGAGATTCTCTTTCTCCCTCTCTCTCTGCCCCTCCCCCTGCCCACCTGTGTGCCCTCTCTCTCTCTCAAATAAATACAATCTTTTTAAAATATGCTGATAGGGGGAGCCATCCCTGGGTGGCTCAGTGGTTTAGAGCTGCCTTCGGCCCAGGGCGTGATCCTGGAGACCCGGGATCGAGTCCCAAGACTGGCTCCCTGCATGGAGCCTGCTTCTCCCTCTGCCTGTGTCTCTGCCTCTCTCTCTCTCTGTGTCTCTCATGAATAAATAAATAAAATATATTTTTTATTTTGATAGATTATATAGTGTTTTAGGTGCATTTTAAGATGAACAAGCAAACACTAAACAGTGATACAATTTTATTAAAATCAGTGCACAAAGGGATAAAGGAAGTTCAACTATGTACATTTTATAATTGTTTGTAATACGAAGTTAATGAATACTGTCTAAAGAAATAGAGTATAAAATGTATTATATAAAGCTATAAAGGTAACATTTGAATAAAAATACAAACCTTCCAGGGCTCCTGGCCGGCTCAGTCAGAAGGCCATATGACTCTTGATCTCGGGATTGTGAGTTCAAACCCCACATTGGGTTTAGATTATTGGGGAAAAAAAAGTTAAAAAAAATATAAACCTTCCAGATTATCAGAAAAAAAAAACACATGTTGAAAATAAAACACTAGAAACAACAAATGCATGACATAAAAGCTAATGACAGAATTAAGAGCAAGCATTTCTGACCTTTAAATAAACACAAAGAGGCCCAACTCCTCTATTGACAAAAGGAGACTCCTTTAGTTGGTTACAAAGCAAAACTGAACAATTTGTTGCATAGCTGATGCACAACTTTTCCTTGGAAAGGTTGAAAAGAAAAGAATGCATGAAAGCATATCAGTAAATGCAAACAAAAATATAGCAAGAGCCACAATCTTATCAGACAAAGTTGAATTTATGCTAAAAATGTATTTAATAAGATAAGGAAGTCCCTAAACAATGATAAAGAGGAAATCCATAAGGTCTCATGGGGAGATTTTACAAAACACTTAATTAATAGAAAGCTCCAATGATACTTAAACTGTTCTAGACACAGAAAAAGGAGAAAGATTAAAAAAACATTTTAATAAAATTGGCATAATATTGGTATCAAAGACCAACAAAGATAAAAAAAATAAGGAAACTACAGGCAAATATTGTTTGTGAATATTGATTAAAATCCCAAACAATATATTATCAAACAGAATAGTGGAGACATTAAAATGATAATATATCATATCTAAGATGAGTTACTCAGGAACACAAAGATAGTCCAATATTAGAAAATCTAATACTATAATTCATGCTAATAAATTGAAAGTGTTTTTATAGAGCTAATAAATTAAAAGCTAATAAATTAAAACTGTATCTCTACAGATAGTAAAGAACATTTAATAAAATTCAACATCTGCTCTTATTATTACAATCTTTCCATAAAACAGGGATAGATAATTTTGCATATAATTTCCTCAGTATGCTTTTTCCAGCTAAGAAGAAACATATCATTAAAAGCTGATAAAGTAAGTTATAAATATTTTTAAAGACATAGTGGTAAACACTAAGAGGTGATATAACCAACTAAGATAAGGTAGTTGGGGGGAAGGATTGGGAAATAAATGGAATGTACTACTCTTACAATTACAACTGTAGGTAGTAAGAGATATGCAAATAATCATAATAGAAGAAACTTAAAAGTAATATCCTGAAGAATAAAGCTTTTCTCAGTGTAGTGTTCCTACTTAACCATGCTTTTAAAACATAGCTCAAGATTATTTACAGGAATGCAGAAATATCCAGCACTGAACAAGGTAATACTTATCAATAGTTACAAGAAATATGAATTTTCTAAACATCCCAGTTAAAAGGCAAAGATTGTTGGATAGGACAAAAAGGTTTTCCCAACTGTGTACTATCTACAAGAAACTCACTCTAAATATAATGATAAAGCTTGTTTAAGAGGAAAAGAATGGGAAAAGATGCTATAAACAGAGGTAGTAGAAGCTTAAAAGGATGGAAAAAGATATTCCATGCAAACACTAATTAAAAGTGGCCATATTCATGGGACGCCTGGGTGGCTTAGCGGGTGAGCATCTGCCTTTGACTCAGGGTGTGATCCTGGAATCCTGGGATCGAGTCCAACATCGGGCTCCTGCATGAAGCCTACTTCTCCCTCTGCCTGTGTCTCTGCCTCTCTCACTCTCTTTCTGTCTCTCATAAATAAATATATTTTTTTAAAAAAAGTGGCCTTATTCATATAAGACAGAATAGATGTCAGCACAAAGACAATTACCAGGCATGGAGAGGATCCCTTTCAGGTAGATCATTTCTCTGTTTCCCCCTCTAGTTTTCTTTGTTCTCCATTCCTTAATATTTTCTCTCTACCCTTCCCTATCTCTTCATGTAAACAAACAAAAGAACAACTCACACTAACCAATTCTCCAACTTTTCAGAAACCACCTAGGCATCCTCTTCAATTCTGATGTTAACCACCTGGAGTGAGCATAGACCCCACAGGTTAAGGGCTCAGTTCCACAAAACACTGCCCCCACCTCAGATGCCAGGCACAAGCCTCAGGCTGTCACCTGTACTTCTGACCCACTGGCTATAAATCAGGATTCCCATTACCACCTCCTTAAATTCAATAATTTGGTATCATGTTTCATAGAACTCAGAGCAACACTGGCTTACTTTCTGGCTTATTGCTATAAAGGACATAATAAAGGATATGAACTAATAGCCAGATGGAGAGGTACTTAGTATGAGTATGGAAGGGTCCCAAGCACAGGAGCTTTTGTCCCCATGGCTTGGGGTGGGCCACCCTCCCAGCACACAGATACGTTCACCAACCTGGAAGCTCTCTGAACTTACAATTTAGGGTTTTATGGAGGCTCTATTATGTAGGCATGGCTGATTAAAAATCATTGGTCATTGGTGACTAACTCTATCTCCAGCCTCTCTCCCCTCCCTGTTCTTGCTCTAGGATAAGGTTAACATTTGAAAAAACTGAATAACAGAGATATCTTTTCTGTTCTCTGTATTTTATCAGGAACCTTGGAGTGATGGTGTGTTCTTCCCTATGTGATTTGGGTGGGATCATCACCCCCTTCCTGGTCTTCAGACTGATGGAGATTTGGCACGGCTTGCCGCTTACTTTGTTTGGTAAGACTTCCTGGGATATTTATTATTCTTTCTTTCCAGCCCAGCATGATTGTTTAATAACGACTTGATCAGTGAATAATATCTTCCGGTGAGTTTACAGAAGACAAGTGAAGGGGGTGAAGGATGGTGCCTCCCCTCCCGTTATCTCCTGGCTCACTCTGTCTTGCTTCATGGGAAAGAGAAGATGCCATTCCTGGAAGGCAGGCCAGAGGTTTATATCTGATGGCTCTAGAGTCCAGTAATTCATCCTACAGGACAGAATTTGGGAGACATTTTGACATAGCCTGCTGCTTTCTTATGAACTTGACTCCCAATTTTTGTGTATTTGACATGTAATTGCTGGAGGCTTGAAGATGCTAAGTTATTACCCTTCTTCTTTCTGCTTAACAATTGAGAACAGACACAAGGAGACAAATGGGAATCAAAGTTTGGTATCTGCTTTGTTAGTGATTAAGTTGGATTAGAGACAGAGGAGGAAACTCTTCTTTCTCTCCCCAAACCAAGACCTCAGGACCTCCAAGACCCTGCTCAGCCACTGAGCAGAAGGCAAAACGGCTGTCCGTGGACAGAGAGCTTCTGGGTCTGGGCCCCAGGCAGATCCACCAGGGAGTGGGAAGAGGAGAGAGGAGGAGGGAGGGAGAGGGAGAAACGAGAGAGGCCCATACTGCTCACAAATATATTATCTATGCTTCAAGCCATATATGTAATAATATAATATTAACATACAGTAACTATAGTATATGTATGGTAATTTCTATACTATAGTATATACATAGTTTATATATAGTAACCATAACATATTATATATAAAACAAATCATTATACTATAATTCTCTAATATGTATAGTTTTATTGTGGCAACTATAATATATGTAATATATATTATATGTAATAATAAATAATCCCCTAATACTTAAACATCAGTAGAACATACAGGAAGTAAAATGAAGGCAACATTCCCTTTTCTTACTCTGAAATTTCTCCAATTATTCTACTACTTTAATTTTTTCCTAGATGTTCCTGACTTCTAAAAACCAGTATCCTTCCCAGGTATATCACCTAGCAGCCCTTTAGTTAGCAGCCAGCATCCTAGGAGTGGCACTGGCTGTGCTCTAAAGGCTCCCTGTGAATTCTGTTTCCTTTGAAGCGGGGTTGGGCCTGGTTGCTGGGGGAATGACGCTGCTTCTTCCTGAGACCAAAGGGATCACCTTGCCAGAGACCATCGAGGATGCAGAGAACCTTGGGAAGTGAGTGCACGGTGCTCTGGGGCTCGGGGCCCACCAGACTTGCCTTCTGGGGCCTCCATTTCCTCCCTCTGTCTTAATGGATTAGGAGAGCTTTGTAGATTAGTATGTGTGTGTGTGTGTGTGTGTGTGTGTTTTCTTACTCCCAGAGCTGCTGGAGAAACACAAACAGCCACTGGCTCTGGGTACGGAAAGATTGGAGAGCATGAATATGTGATTTTTGCTGGGCAGTTATCTGTTCTAAACTGTGGGACAGAGCACATGTGTCTGAGATGCTGACTGATGAAGGACAGAGTCCCTAGCTCATCCCTGGAGCTAACTGCTCTGCATTGGGAACTATGTTTATTTATTAAGATTTTATTTATTTATTCATGAGACACACACACACACACACACAGAGGCAGAGACAACAGGCAGAGGGAGAAGCAGGCTCCATGCAGGGAGCCCGACATGGGACTCAATCCTGGGTCTCCAGGATCACACCCTGGGCTGCAGGCGGCGCTAAACCACTGGGCCACCAGGGTTGCCCAGGAACTGTGTTTAAATCAATCTTCTGTCCTTTTAGCAATTGTTGGTTTAGGTTCTTTAGTGACTCTTTACAAAGAAGAATGACTTAAAATTTTCATTCTTGTGAAGGGGACAAGTGCTTTAATGGAGTCTCAGATTCTACTATTTTTTAATTTTTTATATTTTTAGAGAAAGAGCAAGAGCGAGTGGGGGGAAAGGGGCAGAGGGAGAGGGAGAGAGAAAACCTCAAGACTCCCTGCTGAGCACAGAGCCCAACAGGGGCTTGAGCTCACCATCCTGACCTGAGTCAAAATCAAGAGTAGGATGCTTAACCACCAAGCCACCTGGGTGCCCCTCTAATTCTACTCTTAGAGCAATAAAAAAGGAAAGGAATAAATAGTGCTCGAGGAGATGGTCACTCAAGTCCCCGTCCAGGCTCACTCTGTGAATTCCATAGGAAAGACGCATGTGTCCCTGATAATAGTCTGTAGGGTCAGAGTGACCTGGGCTCAAAGCCAGTCATCCACTTGGCCAGTGACTTTGGGGATGTTGTTGAACCTTAAAGAAAGTTAACTTCCTTGCCTGAGAAGTAGCTACAGTAGGACTCAGTTTGGAGGGTCGCTGGGAAAATGCAATGAGATAAAGCAGGTGACAGTGACTAAACAATTGCCTGGGACATAGTAGGTGTTCAATAAATCTGGAATTCTCTCCATTCTTCTCGCATATTGTGTAAACTCCTCGGTGAGTCTCAAAACGGAGTATGTAGAAGAATCAAATAAAAGCGGCTTACTGAAATGCAGATTCCTGGGCTTTCTAGGGTTATCGAGTTGGTAAACGAAAACTGTGCCCCAAGAATCTGTGCTTTTAATAAACTCTGCCAATGAAGTGCATTTAAGTGCTTCATAAACTTCACTTTGAGAAATAATGGGTGTCTCAGCACTGATAAGGGACACTCTATTTTAACTGTAAACACATTTTCTAGTTGCGGACAGATAGCTAATATTGATTACCAGATCATAAGCTGTTTCATTACAATTTGTCCATAGGCACTTGCTTATCTTTTGAAATCTTCCTCTGCTGGCCTCTTCTCTCTTTTGCTAATCTCATTTTCACCTTTTGAAATGTATTCCTATGGACAACTTTGCCATAGTTTCTTTTTCTTTCTTTCTTCTTTTTTGCAATAGTTTTTTTTTTAAGATTTATTTATTTTAAACAGAGAAAGTGAACAGGAGGGAGGGGCAGAGAGAGAGAGAGAGTCTTAAGTAGACTCCCTATTCAGTAGGAGCCCGACTTGGGGCTCGAACCCATGACCCTGAGATCACGACCTGAGCCAAAACCAAGAGTCAGACATTTAACCAATGGCACCACCCAGGCGCCCTGCAACAGTTGCTTAATCAAAACATTGACTTTTTTTTTTTTTTTTAACTTTCATTTTTATTTTTGGCTGCTGCAGGATAGCAAAGCCCAAAGAAAACATGATTTACCTTCAGATCCAGACATCAGAACGTGCCGGCACCTGAGAGAGACACTTCGCTCGGAATGAGTGGCAGAGATGAAGATGGGGTTTTCATCTGAAGAAATGCTTACAAACCCTTATTTCTCTGTTCTTCGTCACTCTTGCCTGCCCCTAAACCAATAACTTGAAGAACACTGCATGAGTTTTATTTTCTTCCTTTGAAATCTCCCAAAGCTCTGGTTATCTTTCATCTACTTACCTTTCCTAGTGAGAGCTGTTGGTGGTTACCAGTTACTAATTATCTAAAATATTTTGAAGAGTCAGTAGAATTTAAACATTGCTGTAAAAGAGGCTTGTGTTACTGGTTTCCCACTGTTTTATTCACTCTGAGAGAAAATGTCTTTGTATTTGTAGTACCTATCTTGGCAAAAGTATCTCAACATGTAACTTTCTTGAAGGGCACTTGTTTCTCAAGCATGGCGGCACTTCCAGCAAACCATACCTGAGTCATGTTTGCACACAACTAATAGAATAAAACCTGACCTTCATCCAAAAGCAAGAAGTACTGTAATCTTCTTAGGAAGAAGTTTTGGCCACCTCTGCTCCAGGAGTATTGGATTCAATTTCACTCTTGGTTTTCATTCTTGTTGGTGATTCTAGAAGGTAAACTCCTACGCCAGCTGTAAAGCATTGTACTAAATATATCAAAAAGAGTTCAGTTTACTGTGAGTTATGTGGTACATGGTTCAAGTTCTGGTTGAAGAAGTGATTTCATTCCTATAGAGTACATACAATTTTTTTTTTAAATTTCTTTACCAGTGAAATAAATCAAAGACAACATAGTAGCCAGCCCTCAGAGTGTATTGGGAAACAAAGTTCCTAATGTGAACTGGGAGGGATGGTGAGAGACAGGTGGTTGTGTCATAAACACATCTGGCCTCATGGGCCAAGCTCAGTGATCCTCTCAGGGACACAAGACCACAGCGTTCAGGCCTGAGCGGCATTTGGTCTTCCTTTGAGGATGGACATTGGCTACTTGGAAATCTACAGCTTTGCCCTTGACAAAAAGAAAGAAAGAAAAGAAAGGCCCTGTCTTCCGAACTCTATTTTAAAATACATCTGGCTACACGGAGAGGACCAGCACTTCATTTCTGCTCCACGCCAAGGCCCTTGCCTGATATCTTTCTGATCGTAACATATCCTTCAGTCCTAACAAATATATAATGTGGGCTTCAAATCATTTTTTAAAATATGTGTTAGAGGGATCCCTGGGTGGCTCAGTGGTTGAGCATCTACCTTTGGCTCAGGGTGTGATCCCAGTCCCGGGATCGAGTCCTGCATCAGGCTCCCTGCATGGAGCCTGCTTCTCCCTCTGCCTGTGTCTCTGCCTCTCTAGGTGTGTCTCTCACGAATAAATAAATAAAATAAAATATTTAAAATATGTGTTGGAAATGCCTTCTCGGTTCCTTCTTAGAATCCTTTGGTGAAACTTCTGAGGAGGCTTTAGCCAAGAGGAGTGTGTGTGTGTGTGTGTGGACTGAGGGTCGGCCTCCTCCAGGGCATCTGCTCACCTGCTCCCCCAATGGAGGGGGGTCTCTCAGGCCTGGAGACCGGGTTTTACCTGGAGCCCAACTGCAGAAAGTGTGTTTGTTGCCTGACGTGTGGCGGGGAGGCCCTGGCAATCCTTCCCCTCTTGCCTTCCTCCATTGGCTACTGGGGAGCCACAGTCAGTCCAGACTGAGGGCGGAGGGGGCTTGTCAGGTAGCACCAAGGCAGAGATCAGGCGCTCGCAGAGACAGATGACGTCTAAGTACTCAGGGGCCAAGGAGGCCACAGGTGTCAGGAGATCAGAGGCCCTTCTGGTGAGGGCCTGGCAGGGAGGCCGCTGGGCCCTTCCTCAGGGAGCAAGGCTGTGGGTCCTATTCATCCAGCAAACAGGTGCCGAGCACCTGCCTAGGTCACCCTGGGCTCTCAGAATAGGCCACACACGGCTGCAGGTGAAGAATGCAACCAATGGACCGATGCAGGAGCTCCCAGCAGCGCTCTGTGCCCTGATTCAGGTGGTACTGGCAGGGGTGGGGGAGCAGGGCAGCCAGGCTCATCAACAGACAGAGGGACATGAGGGTCTGACGACCAACTCCCCGGTCCTGCCCCAAACATTCCCTTCAGCATCTAGCATGCGACCCTTTGAGATTTCATCCTGTGGGTCTTGCAAGTCAACAGCTGACATAGGAGAAATAGAACCCCATGCTGGGGAGCGGGTGAGGGGATGGGGCTGCCCATCGCATGAGAGCAGGTGAGGGCTGGGGGCCTGGGCACAGTGCCCAAGGCGGGCCCATGTAACAGCAGAGCAGGAAGCACTCACTTGCAGCCTTGTGCCTAGGGCGTGGCGTGCCTGGCTCTTGGCTCCTGTCTCAGTGAAGTGTTCTTTCTTTTACCACTTGGGAAAAAGATGCTCACTTTTAAACTGCATGCACATCATGGTTGGTTTATGGAGGTGTTGAATCCATCTTGTTCTCTTTATCCCTCTCTCTCTCTCCACACACACACGCACAAACACACACTACAAATATATTACATTTCACATCACATATTACATTACATATAAAATCACCTCAAACATGCCTGGCTGCATTTGAAATGTCTCAATGGGTACACTTCTCAAACACAGCAGTGAAAAATTTTGCTCTAATTAAATAACTCCCCTTTCCACTAGGTACTAAGCCCTAAAATGTGAGAGAAAGTGTCTTACCTTCCACCCTTTAGGAGAGTGGAGTGGAAGGAAAACCCTCTCTTTGTCCAATGCTGCTGTCCCCTTGGGGACAGGATTGATTCTGGGGATTAGATGGCCTTTTGTTTAGCAAATATGCCTCCCCAGGACCTTTTGGGAATGAAGGTAAGGCTAGGAAGGCAACAAGGAAACAGGGAGATTGCTAGTTGGCTGCCCAGATTTCCAAAAACTCAAAGCTGCTTTCTAGATTAAAAATAGGGGGATGAGGGCAGCCCGGATGGCTCAGTGGTTTAGCGCTGCCTTAGGCCCAGGGCCTGATCCTGCAGACCAGGATCGAGTCCCCCGTTGGGCTCCCTGAGTGGGGCCTGCTTCTCCCTCTGTCTCTCTCTCTCTCTTTGTGTCTCTCATGAATACATAAAATATTTAAAAAAAAAAATAGGGGGATGAAGGGAGCTAGAAAGAAGTTGTGGACATAGGTGCACATTTGGCCAGATGGGCCCTTCCAGGCAGGCAGTTCCCGTGCTCCGCCTATGCATCCTTAACCTGTGGAGAAAGAAGCAAGGCTGTGGAAGATGAACAGGCATCCTGCAGCTGGCACAGCTCACTTGTGACAATGATGACTGAGGTCAAGAACATCTACCCTCTCATTGCTGTGACAAGACCCCTCACTGTTTTTTTTTTTTTTTTTTTTGTCCCACGTCTATAAACAAAAGGAATTGCAATAGCCACATGATCCAAAAGAAATTTACTGCACGTTCTGTGGCTGTCCCTGACACAGCCCCTTGCTGGTGATTTCAGATGGAGTCTCTGTGGGTCCCAAGAGGGTAACAATAGGGGTGTTTGAAGAGTCAGAGAGCAGCTGGGGAGAGAAGTTGGGAAGGCACGGCCCCGTCCTCCATCCTTCTCATCAGACTCTAGTTGTGCTTCCGACTAGTCAGGGAGGGAGAGGTGGGACTGTTCAGAGCATCCTGCTTGGCCACATAGTGACCCAAATTTCCAGGAAAACCTTTCTGTTTGCATCTATGCGTTGGGAGCCCTCTAAGGGTGACCAAAATGTTCACCGTGTGCCTGGACCGGCTATGAGTCAGCGCACCCCCGTCTCCCACCTCTGTGACTTCTTTCCCAAGGGTTGATGTCATTTCCTTTGACCCCAC
The DNA here is from genome assembly GCF_048164855.1 of Canis lupus baileyi. Lineage (NCBI taxonomy): Eukaryota > Metazoa > Chordata > Mammalia > Carnivora > Canidae > Canis > Canis lupus. The sequence continues at coordinate 50,204,982 of NC_132838.1, forward strand.
ACTCTGTAATTTGCTGTCCAGCTCAAAGCTTGAGAGCGTCTGGTTTTTATCTGCAGTATCCCAGGCATTCACATCATTACTACAATGTAGGATCGTTCTTGGTTGTGGACGTGTAGAAGGCACAGCTTTTGTGGCCTGATTTTAGTGTCGGTTCTCACTTTTACTTTTAGTCAGGTGTCTTGAAATCATTTATTATTTTTTAAAGATTTTATTTATTCATTCATGAGAGACACACAGAGAGAGAGGCAGAGACATAGGCAGAGGGAGAAGCAGGCTCTCTGTGGGACTCTATCCCAGGACCCCGGGATCATGTCCTGAGCTGAAGGCAGACGTTCAACCACTGAGCCATCCAGGTGCCCTGAAATGATTTATTATTTTACTCTGTGGCTGAGGCACCACTCTGCCTACTACAAGAGCCCATGAGGCCATCAAATGTGTACTCTAGAAATCCAGATTTTACAGAATTTCCTTAAATAAATAATTTTAAAAAATAAATAAATAATTTAATTTAATTTAGAAAGATCATGATTCTAAGAAGAGTTGCTATGCTAGGCTTACGAACAAAAACAAAAATTCAGAATTCAAGAAGAGGAAGGAAACATTTTTGCCAAAGACTCTTGGAGATGTCTAAGGTAGTGTTAAAAAGACAGATTTCTAAACATGGAAAATCCACAAAGACCACACAGGGACAATTGCACCATCATAAAAACAGTGATTATGGTCAAATGAGACAAGTTGAGCCTATAAAAAGAGTTAGAAGTCCATAATAATACTCAAAAGGGACAAATAATAGGAATTGTGCCAAGGAAAAAGTGCACATGAGTTTCTCATAAAGTTTACAAGACATTCTGTTAATTGTTCAACACAGCTAATGTGAGTTTTCTCCTCAATGTTTGACTCACACCAAGGTTGACGGTCATAACGAGAAGCAGATGGAAAGAGGAAGTGAAGCATGTTTAAAGTATATGATGTATATGGTTTGACCATTTTCTTTTCATTTCTTTTCAGATTTTTATTTAAATTCTAGTTAGTTAACATACAGTGCAGAATTGGTTTCAGAAATAGAACTTAATGATTCATCACTTACATACAACATCTAGGGCTCATCACACCAAGTGCCCTCCTTCATCCCCATCACCCATCTAGCCCATCCCCCTCCACCCTCCTCCATCAACCCTCAGTTTGTTTTCTATCACTAAGAATCTCTCTCAGTCTTTTTAAAAGATTGATTGATTGATTCATGAGAGACACAGAGAGAGGCAGAGACATAGGCAGAGGGAGAAGCAGGCTCCCTGTGGGGAGCCCGATGCAGGACTCGATCCCAGGACCCCTGGTCACGCCCTGAGCCAAAGGCAGACACTCAACCACTGAGTCACCAAGGTGCCCCACTAAGAGTCTCTTATGGGTTGTTTTGCTCTCTTTTTCTTTTTTTCCCCTTTCCCACATGTTCATCTGTTTTGTTTCTTAAATTCCACATATAAGTGAAATCATATGGTATTTTTACATTCAAATATGTTGGCCATGCAGAATTATGGGACCCGGTCAAATCCTTCCAGGGCTCAACCCAAGCTGGAGACTGGAAGTTTAGGGGTAGGAAGTGTTGGCCTGCTTGGTGTGTGCAGGAGAGGGTGACCAGTGCATGGGTGGGGGGCTGGCAGAGGGGCCATGGAGCCCTTGGGTGCTGCTCTCACTGCAGCTCACACCAGAGAGGAGCTGCTGATCTGGGTCCCACTGCCCATCATGTCACCATGTTGTGCCCTGGGTAGAAAAAAAATAGTCACAGAATTGTTTAACGCCTTGAAAGATTTTTAAAAATATTTCAAAATGATACACCTTCTTAACTGAAACTGAAAAACTGGAAACCATAAGACAGTTCCTTCCTACCTTATCTGTCACATGCTCGACAGTCATTATAGTCACACCTTCAAATGGCACTGTCCATCCAGGCCAGAGCCGTCAAAAATGGAGACAATTTTGCAGGCACAGGAGCTCCCCACTTCTTCCTGCTGCTGCAGGTAGGCTCTGGGAGGGTGAGGACGGATGCTGGTCAGACAGTGAAGGGGAGACTCTCCATGAAGGGACCACACAGCAACACCTCCGAGGAAGAAGTAGGAACACTTGCCTTGATTATTAAATTGGAAGATCATAATCAGATATATGCACTTAAAACTATATGTGTTCTTTTTATTTATTTATTTATTTTATTTTTAAAGTTTTTAATTTATTCATTCATGAGAGACACAAAAAGAGAGAGGCAGAGACACAGGCAGAGGGAGAAGAAGGCTCCACGCGGGTAGCCCGATGTGGGACTCGATCCCGGAACTCTAGGACCATGCTCTGTGCCGAAGGCAGACATGCTCAATGGCTGAGCGACCCGGGCATCCCACTTTTAACTTTTTTTAATTGGAGGGAATCATGTGGTGATCATCTACTGATTACAATTAGCCAAAAGGTTAATGAAAAGATAAAAACCCTCTAACCACTGGTGGCTGGTTGAGAGGGGGCAAAATAAGGTGAAATACCCATGACCCAAACTAAGGACATGGAGAAATACCGTCTGGGATTTGGGAAATAAAACATGACCCACTCTTAACTCAGAATTAGAAAGTTCTGGAATATTTTTCTTTTTTCAGTGTGATTCCTATTGTCAGCTGCTCCTGACATGACTGAGGCTGTTCAAAGTTGGGGACATAACCCACTGTGTCTAGTCCCAGGGCTCAAACCAAAGGCTGCTCTCTTGAGATGAGAAAGCTAGATTTCCAGGACAAATGAGACTATCCCACCCCAAAGGCTCATATGAAACATACAAGTGGCCCTTGAAATCTTGCTCTATGCTGGCTTTGTTCTAAAGAAGAGTTATGCAACATTGGACCACTCTTATCCATGGGAAAAGAGACTGGGTAATTCTAACATTTGGTACAGGAATCCTGATTAATTTAGTTAAAGTAGCATATTTTCTACCAGCGCCCCCGTGAGAGCCACAGGATAGAAAGATGCACAGACACTACTTAATGGTCAGTTAAAGGAAAATGTTGTACTTGATAATAACAAAAAATCAATACCAAGGAAATATAGTGAATGAATTCATGACCTGTTATTTGAGACTAATGAATGGTGGAATCCTGATGGAGCATCAGAAGAATACTCTTGTCTGGATATTATTGAATTATTACAGGATTAATCATCATTGTTGGGCTGCACAACCAGACTGCTCTCCTTCTCACCACCTATACTTTTATTTTGTCTTGAGGAAAAGCCAAAATTGAAGGATACTATGCTTCCATCCACTGATCGATCCATTAACCCAATTACCCATCATCAGTTCATTTAGCGAGTATCAACTGGCCTTCTATTACATGCCAGCGCTGGTACTGGGATTTCAGTTAGAGAGGAAGAGAGGCAAGATCTCTGGCTCTTAGAGAACTTACATTCTAGTTGGGGGAGACAGACTAAAAGCAAACAGACAATTGAGGTAATTTCAGAGGGAAATACCGTCACACAGGATGATGGGGTGCAGAAAAACTTGAATGGACCCTGTCCCCAGGTCCTATTTAGTTTAAGTAATTGTGTACTAATATTTCCTTTCTTCTTGAATAGAAAGTATAAGCACATTTATGCCACGTTTCTTGAATGAGTGGGTAATCCCTTTTTCCTATTGAGGAAGAATTAATAATACATGTAAATTCTTATATTTGATGCTCTTTTCATAGACATCTTTCTGGCTGTTGGTGGCAACATCAAAATCATTTAGGGAGCGGTGTGGGTCTTACTTTACTAAACCCCACGGATGCTAGGAGTGAATTTCTTTTCTTTTTTTAATTTTTTGTTTTAAAGATTTTATTTATTTATTCATTATAGACAGAGGGACAGAGAGAGGCAGAGACACCGGCAGAGGGAGAAGCAGGCTCCATGCAGGGAGCTCGACATGGGACTGGATCCCGGGACTCCAGGATCGCGCCCTGGGCCAAAGGGCAGGCACTAAACCACTGAGCCACCCAGGGATCCCCTATTTTGTTTTTAGGAGTGAATTTCTTTATTCAAACTACAACTTCTGCCTTCTAAACTTTTAATTGCTGGAGGAGAATGGTCGTCAAATTCCCACATTTCAACCCGAGGCCGTGGGCATTGTTTCCAATTTGTCCGCCTCTGATGAGAACAACAGCTCAGGTTTCACACCTGCTCAGAGTCTTGCAGCTTTCTGGTCCCCACACAGAAGGCTGGAAGCAGTACCGGTCACCCTGAGATATTGTTTGGGTGTTGCACTTAATCAAGAAGAATGAGGGGGTGGAATCTTTAACCAACATCAGACTGTCAATGTCAGGACATCGCCACCCCATTCCCAACAAAAGAATCAAAGAGCAATCTGGCCAGAGATGGGGGTGCGAATCCAGTCTGCAGCAGGTCTCCAAACATGTGGCAAAAAAAAACCCATGGCAAATCTAAACTGCGCTAAATCCACTTGTCCTTTTCCAAAGGCTTTGAAGAGTGACCCATGCATTCTGCATATGTGTGTTCAGGGGTGACTATGACGGTGAGCTTTCCATGTAATAGCCCATGGGCTTTGCGCAGAACCCTCATGAATCATCAAGAAACACATTCCAGGAAACTATCTCATCTACTAATTCTGGGGGGAAATATGTGGGTTTCATCTGAGAAAAAGCAATGAGTAGAGGAAACATAGCCAAACATTAAAAAGATCAGGAATTCAGGACCAAGTGACAAACTTGAGATTTCATAGCAAATATTTCCTTTTAGAGGAGCTCCCCCACCAAAGAGAAGAAAACTTTAAAGAACCTCTAATTCATGTTCTCTCCAAATTTCTAGAAGACGATGAAGTCATGAAAAGGGAAAAGTTTTCTTGTTTTTTTTTTTTTTTTTTTAAGTAGACTCCATGCCTAGTATGGAGCCCAACTTGGGGCTTGAACCCATGACCCCAAGATCAAGACCTGAGCTGAGATCAGGTCAGATGCTCAACCGGCTGAGCCACCCAGGCACCCCAAAGCATTTGTTAATGGATATATTACTTTGAGAAGAAAAAAAATCTGGAAAAGCAACAGAGGCAATTTACAGAAAACTAAATAAGCGAGTCAGATGAGGAGCTTGAGCTCAGAACACAGAGCTGAGTGATGACATTGAACTTGATGGGTATGAAGCTTACACACAAGAAAAGCAGACGCAGTGGAGGCAGTGTACATGCATAAGATGATACTAAACTTCTTTTTGTTTCACCCTGGGCTTCAGGATATGTCCAAGTTCCACAGAACGCTGAGTAGTGTGTCTGGGAAAGGAATCGGGACGGCAGACCACTGGAGAAGAGGGTCAGGGAAGATGTGGAGCCAGATGAGGAAGTACCAGATGTCACTGGTATCCAGACATATCTGGTGAAGACCCAAGATCCTTCTAATTTAATCATAGCAAAGTTACCCCTCGAGCACAGAGACAGCTGTGAACACCCCCTAGAAGTGGGAGAAACCACCAGTGCCCTCCACTTTACACCAAAAACATTCTGGTTGAATTATTTACATGTAGAAAACAAAACCATTTGAAATGCTAGAAACTGATACAGGTCAGCATTGATGGAATTCTGGTTTAGACCTTCCAAACACAATACCAGGTAAGAAACCATAAAGGAAACACGTATAGATGTGTTCACTTGGGCAAAAAAAAAGTTCTATACATGAAAAATACCAAATGAAAAACTAAAAGGGGGGATCCCTGAGTGGCTCAGCGGTTTGGCGCCTGCCTTTGGCCCAGGGCGCGATCCTGGAGTCCCGGGATCGAGTCCCGCGTCAGGCTCTTGGCGTGGAGCCTGCTTCTCCCTCTGCCTGTGTCTCTGCCTCTCTCTCTCTCTCTCTCTATGTCTGTCATGAATAAATAAATACATCTTTAAAAATTTTTAAAATAATAAAAAATAATAAAAAATAAAAAACTAAAAGGCCCATGAGCAGCTCCAAAAAATAATTTGAGAACCACATGTCAAACGGTTAATATCCTTATTATATAAAAGGCTCTTACCCATTAATAAGGAAAAGTGGAATATAGCAAAAGGAAAATGGGCAAGAGACAAAAACAATCATTCCATAATAAAAAGAAAATGGGCAATACGCCGGAAGACGTGTTGACCTGCACTACTCACAGAAACGTGGCTAAGACAGCCGTGAGGGATCATGTTTTGCTGGTCAGCTTTGCAGGGCTGTGTGCGTGAGCAGTGCACATGTGTGTGGGGGGGAGGGGGTAAAGGTGTGACAAGGACATGGAAAAGCTACATGCTGGTAGCGTGTTGGTGGAATTAATTTGTAACACATTCTAAAGGACCATTTGAAGTAGAGAGCAAGAGTCTTAAAATGTGCTGGCTAATGGGAAGATCTCTCCAATCTCCACACGATCCATGCTCTTCACCTCCTCTCTCTGCTACTCGCAGACACAAGTTGCCAGTGGTAAAGACAGTTGGTCTGTCATCAGGCCCTCCTGGTGTCCCTCTGACACGGTCTGGTCTCTTCACCTACCCTCTCATCCACCACAGCGCAAGGATTTATCTAGTTTGTTCTGTTTGAGAACCTGTGTAATTGGTTTAATGGGGCTTCATTTCACTGGGAACACTTGGCCTTTATTAGTCGCTCCTTCTCAATAGGGTGGGGGGAAGCTTTAGAAAGAATCGCTCCCAGAGCCAAATTTAAAGGAAGGGGGACGGGGGATGTCTTCAGAGTTTCCCTGGGTCCTCTCATTAAGTTAATTATTATCCCTGTTCACATTGAACAGCATTCTCTTGTCCCCAGGACAGAGAAAAATCTTTATTTTAAAATAGGTTTGAGTGGAGAAGTGATGTGTTAGCGTCTGATACTGGACAGTCATCTCTTACTTAGGAAAGTGAGAGGTGGCCAGGCTGGGCCTTAGGGGGGTCCCCTGATAGCTTAGTCCCACTTAGGGGGGTCCCCTTAGGGGGGACCCCTGATAGCCAGGGGTCCCCTGGCTGAATTCACTTGGAGACTGAGGCATGGATGTTTTCCTGACTTCCCAACTCACCAGGGCCAAAAGAAAAAAGTGCCCTGCATTGTTGGCTTCGAGAAAACATTTTTTGTGCATTTTATGCCAAGCCATGTTGATAAGGGCCCTAACCTGAGAGCCTGTGGGGCTAGGGGGAGCACTGGACTCTTTCTCCCACCAAGTCCTCAGTGCAAGGAGCCCAGCCAGGGAACATGGGTCATCCCAGGGGATATGGGAGCACCCTCCCAGACAAGAGTCAGCCAACATCGTGGTCACATATGATGGTTGGTGCTTGGAGTCTAAATGGTTTTAGCCCAAGGATCATTGCAAAACACTTTTACACAAATACTATAAAATAAAAATAATGAGCATGTTTGTGGCTTCTATGGGTATAAATAGAAAAGTGAGAAAAATTCGATTTGCTAAAAAAAAATTTAAAATAAAGGTCTATGCCTTTCTGGAGTGTGTTTATTGATGACACAAAATGATTCTGTACAAGGTGTGTCAGCCATTAAATAAACAGGTTATCACCTCTGTCCCACACACAAAAATGTGGCACCTAGAAGCTGGAACCCTTGTGCACTATTGGTGGGAATGTCCAACAGCACAGCTACTGTGGAAAACAGGGGGCCCTCCAGAAATTATTTTTTTTTAAAGATTTTATTTATTTATTCATGATAGTCACAGAGAGAGAGAGAGAGAGGCAGAGACACAGGCAGAGGGAGAAGCAGGCTCCATGCAGGGAACCCGACGTGGGATTCGATCCTGGGTCTCCAGGATCCCGCCCCAGGCCAAAGGCAGGCATCAAACCCCTGCGCCACCCAGGGATCCCCCCTCCAGAAATTAAACACAGAATTGCCATAAGATCCAGCAATTCCACTTCTGAGTCTGAATATCCTAAAGAACTGAATGCAATGTCTTGAAGAGATATTTGCACCCTCACATTCATAGCAGCATTATTCACAGTAGCCAAAAGTGGAAACAACTGGAGTGTCCATTGATGGATGAATGGATAAACAAAATGTGATAGATACAGATACAGATAGGAGGTCGGGGCGGGGGAGGAGAATGAGGTATTAGTGGTTAGCAGGTACAGAGTTTTGGTTTGGCAAGATGTAAAAAGTTCTGGAAACCGATGGTGGTGGCTGTGCAGCAGGTGAATGTACGCAGTGACCCTGAATTCACAAATGCTGAAGATGGTAAGGATTTTGTGTATTTTACCACAATTTTAAAAACGTATCCAGTGAATACACCACGCACAGGTGACTTCCCTCCATATAGGGCAAAATAGTCCCCAGCGAGGGACGGAGTGAGGCTGTCTTGCACACATTCGACTCCCGTCTGGGTATTTCACATTCACCCTTGAACTCAGTTGAAGCCCCCCTTGGCTCCCAGACTAGGCCAATGCCTCCTCCCTGTGACGTCTGCTCCTCCTCCTGGGCTACCGCTCTATAAGCACATTCTCTACTCAAGTCATGGAGCTAGATGAGTGTGTTGGGTTACAACGTTGTAACCTGGGACCGTAACTCCCGGCTAAATGTGGTCTCTGCTGCTACAACATGAATTCCATGATCTATGAATAACATCTCCTGTTCCATGCTGGATCTCCACGCCCAGCACAGAACTTGCACATAGCACACATTAACAAGTGTGGGTCAAGTAAACACTACTGTGAATGCCAGTAAAGCACCCATACTGCTTTTACTCTGTAGATTTTAATACTTTCCCCCCTTGTGCGTTGTGATTGGCAGATGCTTTTCCAAAATTCCTGTAGACAACATTAAAAGTGGCAGCCCCCAAACCAGAGGCTGTTGAAATTATTCGCAAATCCCATTTAGCCACTCTAGTGGCTAGCCACTAGCCACTCTAGTACTGCTGGAATCCCCGACATGCATCTCTGGTAGGTTCTGATGTTTTTAAGCACTGGCCCTGCTGTGTTTCTTCGAGGCTTCCCAGGACCTAAATAAATAGCAAATGACCATTGGTGTCCTTCCAGATGTTTTGTTACAATATCCCTCTCCAAGGAGAGAAAGGCTCAAATCTTGGATTTCGTGATAGACAAAGGTAGGTTGTGTTAATTTAGAGTGATCCCTAGAGAGTGCCATGAAGTCTGGGGTTCACCAAGGTCTGAAGGTTAGGCAAAACTGAGGTTTCTCTCTGTGCTCTGTGCATTTCTTTCACTTTACTCTTGTAGCTGCTGCAGCAGATCTCATTCTGGTGACAGCTTACTCTCCACCCACAGAGCAGCCCTGCAAGTATTTAAGGGAGTTTATCTTATTATGGCTTTCACCCCACGGTCAGCTGTCACAATATTTATTAGTTTAGTTCATCAAAGCTGGCCATTTAAAACTTTGTTGGCTAATGCTTGCTTTTTTAAAAAATAACTTTTGAGTTTAGGGAGAAACATGCTTACCCTCTTGTTTAATCTTGCTGACGTGGTTAGGTTGCAACATATACAAGTGATAGTTCCTTTCGATTCTAAATACTAGAACTTTTGTTTTTTAAAAGGATGTCAAAAAAATAAGATATTATTCTAAGTCACGTTTTCAAGTAATCATTGCCAGATTTTTATTTCCATCATTTGGTCTGAATGAATAAAAACACAGTCCACTTAATCTGACTGCTTTCAAATTTTTGAGGATCATTGGGTCAAATGAATTAACGTTGTTTCCTAGGATGTTAAAAGAGCTTGAATCTTCAATGACCAAAGAAACCTCAAGTACACCCGCATGTGTTTGTTTCTAAAATTTTTTTTTTTTTTAATTTATGATAGTCACAGAGAGAGAGAGAGAGAGAGAGAGGCAGAGACACAGGCAGAGGGAGAAGCAGGCTCCATGCACTGGAAGCCCGACGTGGGATTCGATCCCGGGTCTCCAGGATCGCGCCCTGGGCCAAAGGCAGGCGCCAAACCGCTGCGCCACCCAGGGATCCCATGTGTTTGTTTCTAGATAAATATTCAATTACTACGATTTATTTGTTTTTATAGAACAGGAACTTGTAAGTTCTTCCCTTGGCTACCATCTGACTCTATTAGTAACTAAATCACATTTTATCCTATTTGAAAAGCACATTTTCCTTTAACAAAATGGAATGGCAGCAACTTACCATAATTATTGAATCAAATATGGTCAAGAAAGACTCACAATTATGTATAAATACTATTACATATGAGCTATAATATATAACTTGAGAAATGGTGCTTTAGGGACTTCAAACTCCATGTGACGAATTATAATGGAAAGATAAATTTGGTAAGTGATAGAGATATTGAACTAAAAATGAGATCTTTCTCTTTTGTAAGTATGTTCTATTTTTCTGAGCATAAATAAATGATACACAGGAAGACTTCCACTTCTGACTGTTTGGAATAGAGAGTTAGAAAAGGAACCACAGAATAAACCCAAGTAAGAAAAATGGAGATAAACATAAGAGCAAAAAATGATGAAATAGAAAACAGAGATGAAAACAAAGTAAAAGTGCACACTTACACTTTAGTGTCTGTGTGTAACATAAAAGCAAGGAAATGAGATAGACAAAATCTGGAATAGTTGTGGACAAAGGGAGCCCTCAGGCACCGTTGGTGGGAGTGTAAATTGGTGCGGCCACTATGGAAAAGAGTATGAAGGTTTCCTTTAAAAATTAAAAGTAGAACTAGCACGCTTTCCAGCAACTCCACTCCTAGATTTTTATCTGAAGAAAACGAAAACACCAATTGAAAGACATATGTGCACCACTATGTTCCTGGTAGCGCTACTTACAATAGCAACGATGTGCGGGCAACTGTGTCTATTGATAGATGAATGGATATAGAAGCAGTGCAACACACACACACACACACACACACACCACACACAGAGGAATATTAGCCATCAAAAAGAATGAAATCCTGCCATTGGTGATAATATGGTGGCATTATGCTAAGTGAAATCAGAGAAAGACAAATACCATCCAATAACACTTACATGTGGAATCTAAAAAACAAAACAAATGAACCATCAAAACCAAAAGGAAACAGACTCCCAGATGCAGGAAACAAAATGTTGGTTACTGGGATGGGGAGCAGTTGGGGGCTGGTGAAATTGGTGAAGGGGATTAAGAGGCACAAACACCCAGTTACAAAATAAGTCATTCAAGGGGATGCCACGTACAGCATAACAAATATAGTCAATGATACTGTAATAACTTTGTGTGGCTACAGATGATGAGACTTAATAATGAGACTTATTGTGGGGACTGTTTCATAATGTCTAAAAATGTTGACACATTCTGATGTACACCTGAAGCTAATTGGATAGTACATGTAAATTAGACTTCAATTTAAAAACAAGAAAAACCTCTCTCTCCACACACACACACACACACACACACACATTCCAGACCTGAAATAGTTCTTGCCTTTGATATGATGGAGGTGGACCAGGGAGTAATTAAGGAAGGAAGGCTTCACAGGTGACTCACATACCACTTCTGTGCTTTTGTGCATATCAAATATTGCCTAATATATATATGATGTATTTATTTATTTGAGAGGGAGTAAGGGTGAGGGCAGGGAGAGGCAGAAGGAGAGAGAATCTCAAGCAGATGCCCTGCTGAGCACAGAGCCTGACATGGAGCGCAATCTCATGACCCTGAGATCATGACCTGACCTGAAATCAAGAGTCGGATGTTTAACGGACTGAGCCACCCAAGCACCCCATAACAAATATATTTTTAAAAATACATGCATTACAGAAAACTGGGGAAATGCCACAATTATGAAGAAGAAAATTAAAAATTACTCCTGCTCTCAACCATCACTCTATTTCTCTTAAACCATTTTGGCTGAAACTGTTTCTGAAATGACCTTTTTTTTTTTCTTTCTGAAAGTACTTTCAATATACTTGAAGCTGTTTTTCTGAATTTGGGTTATTTTGTGCGCAAAAACTCATGCATCGCGCTCTAAGATACCGATGGTCTTAGGACCCATAGAACTGCCCCTGGATATTCGCCCCTACGTGACATATGGCTGCTGAGGATTTGATGAGTTTCTAGTTGGTTTGTTTTCTTTTAGATTGCTACTGGACAATTCTTGTTGTACTCACCTTAGATTCCTCCCTTACCCTCTGGCCCCACAGCGGATCAGTCTCTATGTTGTTTCTCTCCCTAAGTCCCCCTCTCATCCACCCCTCCATCTCACAGCCTGAACTGCTCCTAACCTTCTGCTGCCTGTCCCTCCCTTCCCACGAGGTCAAGGGTCAAGGCCAGGCTGCTTTCCCTGACTTTAACCCTCCTGCATGTGCAGGACCTCAACCACACAGTACCTCCCAAACCTGCTGCTATGTCCACAGAGAACGTTCTCCCTCTTGTCCCTGGAAAATCCTGCTGATTCCTAGGATTGTAGGCCAGCGTCTTGGAGATCCCTGGCTCCACACAGCAAGCAGGACTCAGTGACTGAGAGGCCAGCAGCTTCCTTCCTGTCTGTTCCGAGGCTCACCTTCCACACTGTGCTGTCATTGCTTCCTCCACCCGCCTGTGACAACAAAACCCACATCCATCTCTTCACCTTGTCCCGATGCCCTAGCGTGATGCTGGCATTATAATAGGTACTGAGTGGAGAAAGTGCTGCATGCTGGGCTCTGTGGCTAGTGGTGTGGGAGACCTTGCACGCACAGCCTGGTCTCGTGACAGCACCCACATGGTAGCTTGCTGTGATCCAACTGTGGCCCCTGCTAGGTCGTGAGGTCCAAGGGCTCAGGGACTGGCCTGTACTCTCCTGAGTGTCCCTGATGATAGGGACATCATCATTCCTATCATGGATAGCAGTGCTGCCTGACATGGAAATTGTCACCAAACATCTGCTCTTTGACTAAATACATGGTGACATTCTCCAAGTTTTCCTGGGGAAACATCAGAGATGGCTTAGGAAATGTGCACATGGGATATGCATATAGGCTTTTCCAGAATTCTTCTTTTCAAGATCCAAAGATATTATCATTTCAGTACTGGCAGTAAAATCTCAGTAAGAGTTGCTGTCCACAAGAAGTCCTCCGGACAGGTAAGTGGTGATGTCTGGAGCCGGAAGAGAGTTCTGGGCCACAGCCATTGATGTAGGAGTCCTCGCTGGTGCCTGGTGGTGGGAGCCAGCACTGTCTGGGAGCCTCTGGGTTCACAAGCACTTAAATGATTGAAGCCCAGGTGCAGGGAGGGGGGCTTCCCAGAGTGCAGCCAGACTGGTTTCTAGGACTGACATCCTCTGCCCCAACACAGCACTGAGTAGCAGAGTCCCAAGATCTTGGGTTATAGAGTACGTTTCTCCAGATGAGGGGCTGGAGGGGAGATTGCTTGGCTTCAGGCACCCTGGGTTAGCCAGTGGGGGTGGGCAAGGGAGGGAGTAAAGGCAGCTCAAAGACCAGGGAAACTGAAGGGTGGAGCCTTAGTTTACCAGGATGAGAGCTAGTAGAGGCAGTGTCCTTGTGTGCTCTCCACTTGAGGAAGAGCGTTCAAGGTACAGGATTTGTCCTATTCCAGCCCCGCAGGGAGGCCGAGGTGTGAGGGCACACTGGTACCATAGGATCACATGGCACGCTGATATCATACATTGGTTTCTTGCTCTGCATCTTCCTGCCTTGAAGACTTTGTTGCTAGAGATGTCTAAATGTGAACCTGAGCCCGAGACCCACTTGTCTGACCACATCAAGTAGAGTTTTTGCCACAAAGAAGTCTTCGCCAACTTACTTTTGATTCCAGAACTTAATGGGGGGAGGGGAGGGTTCCTCAGGTTCACATTTTGAGAGTCCTTGTTAATCATAGATCCTATGCTATAATTCACCAAACAAGGCAAAGGGAAGAGCTTTATTCTTGGCCTTTGCTCAGGGTAGTTATTATACACATCATCTTATCGGTTGAGGCTTGTGTGAGAAAAAGAAAGAAAATTCTGTGTTTTTTTAAAGTATTAGCACTTGGGCTTAGGAGAAGCTGGAAACCAGCCTCTACTTAACTGGCTCATGGGTTTCGCCTCCGTGATGATGGTTAATTTTGTGTGTCAGATGGACCGCACCCTGGGATGCTCAGATTAAATAATGTTTCTGAGTATGTTTGCGAGGGCGTTTCTGGGTGACATTAGCATATGAATCAGTGAACTCAGTAGACTCTCTCTCCCCATCCCCAACGTGGGTGGACATCATCCAATCTGTCAGGGGCCTGAAGAAAACAAAAGGTGGAAGAGGGAGCCCTGTTGCCTCCCTGCCAGCCTCTCTTCCTGCCTGCAGGAGCTGGGGCATCTGTCTTCTGCTCTTGCACTGAGAAGGACTCCATCAGTTCCTCTGGTTCTCAGGCTTGCAGACTTGACTGAATGAATGATGCTGGCTTTTCATGGGGCTTCTCAGACTCCATAATGACATGAGCCCATATTTCCCTTTATGTATGGATACATGCCCACATAATCTTATTGTTTTATCCTACATACATACATCCTATTGGTTTTGTTTCTCTGCAGAACTCTGACTGAAACATTTCCCTCTGTAAAACCAGCTGACGAGCCCTCAGCTCTCTGGCTAGGTGGCAACATTCTAGAATGCTCACCCATCTGTATCCCCTAGCCGAGTTAGAGGCTGACCAACGGTCAGTTACATCTGTTTCTATATCTGTTTTTTTTCTCATTGAACTTGGTGTTATAATTACCTAATTTGATGACATTATGTAACCTGATAAAATAGGGGCACAAAAACGATTTATATTTTTATTATAATTTGATTAAAGTAAATCAATGCTTTCCTGATATTCAATTAAAATTAGTCCCTTAAAATGTCTAAATGTGGGCAAGTCAAATGTAAAAGAGAAAGTATGATAGAAATCCTGGACTTTGGAATTAGATTGTTTCAAAATGTTCTGAGTACTAGCTCTATTCTAAAGAAATCAGAACTGCAAATGATAAAGAATGCATTATAAATGTGGTTTATGCAAGAAGAGCCTGGGCAACTCCCATCAGGAGACCTATGTTTAAAGAAAAGATTTTCATTCTTCATTAAAGAGATATAAATATATTCTTTTTGTTAGGTTAAATTAAATAAAATTTCTTTAAAAAAAAGATTTTATTTACTTATTTCAGAGAGAGAGAGAGAAAATGAGCAGGGGGGTAGGGGCAAAGGGAGAGACAGGTTCCCCGCTGAGGAGGGAGACCCACACCATTCAGGGATTCATCCCAGGACCTTGGGATCATGACCTGAGCTGAAGGCAGACACTTAACCAACTGAACCACCGAGGTGCTCCAAATAAAATTTCTTTTTACTGCATGGGGCATTAGATGGAGATATGGATAGAGGGGTCTCAGAGTCAGCATGGTCAACCCCTTTCTTTTCTTGAGTATTGGGGCCTGCTGGCATGTACATGCCCTGAGCACAACCTGAGGCCCCTGGTCCTAGAAGGGGGCTGCCCCGCCCACCTCAGGGCTGTAGGAAGGAAATAAATAGGCTTGGTCGTGTGTCAATAAAACTTCCTTTAAAAAACAGGCAGCAAGCTAGATTTGGCCTATGGACTGTAATTTGCTGAAACTTGTGTCTATAACAAGAGTTCCAAACTGAATGAGGGGTCAGTAAAGTATGTGCAGATTTTGGGTATGTGTTTTTCTGGATAGAGGAATCATAATTTTCTTCAGATTTCGTAAGAACCTTGATCAATAACTTTAAGAAATATTGTTATAAAGAAATGGTCTCTTCTGGGCCCCCATGACATTTAATTTTTAAAAATACTGTAATTTTCATGATCTATTTCTAAAACTTTATTTTGAAATAACTATAGATTTGTAAAAAGTTGCAAAGATAATACACTGAGGTGCTGGGTCCCGTTCACCTAGCTTCTCCCAATAGTTATGTCTTACAGAAATACAATATCATATTAAAACCAGGAAATAGATGTGGTTATAGTGAATATGCGAATATAGTTCTCTGATATTGTATAATATGTATAGATTTATGTACCCACTATGTAATCAACCACTAATCTATTTTCCTTCTCTGTAGATATTTTCCCTTTCATGAATGACCCTGTGAGATTGGGTTTTATCACTCTGCATAATACCCTTGAGATTCACTCAGGTTATGTATGTATCGTTGATTTGTTCCTTCTTGCTAAGGAGTATTCCTCAGTATGGATATACAACAGTTTGTTTAACCATTCACTCATTGAGGATTGATTTGGTTGTTAACAGATTTTGGAACAATTGTGTATAAGATTTTGGTGGACATATATTTTCCTACCTCTGAGATAAATGCCCAGGAGTGCAATCACTGGGTCATAGGGTGATTGCATACTTAGCTTTTTAAGAAAGTATCAAAGCATTTTCCAGAGTCAATCATTTATTTTAAAAAGTAGCGTGAGCACATGTCATGAACATTCACAAGAAAACATAAAAATGCAAGAATTAAAGAAAAATCTAAAATATTTTCTTCCTTGCTGACCAGTCCTGGAGTTCTCCCCCTTGGTCATTAGTTAAGTGTACATCCATTACTCCTACATTATTAGCCCAAAAGTCCTTTGTTGTGGGGGGTCTTTCTATGGAGTGGTGACAAATTGTTTTCATTCCTTTTTAACTGGTGAGTAGATATATCATCGTTTATTTAAGCTTTCCTCACATTTAAAGATTTTGGTTATTTCCAATTTTCATTGTCCTCATGAAGAGATGAAATAAGTATTTCTGAGATGCTTCTGTGTACACATTTGTGTTTCTCAAAGACACACATTTCTGATATTTGTGGAGACTACCAAATTGCCTTCCTAAAGAATGTATCAATCAATACTCCCGCCAGCAAGGCATAACTTTCTTCATAACCGCATCCATACTTGATATTGGCTTTATTAATTTTTATGAATTGTATTGATTAATCTCAGTGCAGCATATTTTATTGATACTTATATTTCCCTGATTAACAATGAAGCTGCACATTTTTTCTTTATAACTTAATTAACCAGTTTAATCTTCTATAAATAACTATTTATATTTCCAGACCATTATTTTTCTCTTTTAGTGTCTTTTTCTTATTGAGTTTTAGTAGCTTTTTATCTCTTTTGGATATTAACCCTTTGGAATTTTTTTATATGTTGCAAATATTTCCCCAAATCTATCACTCATTTATTGACTCTGTTTTTGTTGTGTGTGTGTATGTGTGTGTGTGTGTTACATGGCTAGCATCATTTAGTTTAGTCTTGTTTTGCATAGTCACATAGATCAAACTTTATGTCTTTTAGTCTTTATTTTTACTTAAGAAGTCCTCCTTATTTTGAATTATGGAAATATTTCCTTATATCTTTTCTATGTTTCTGGTCTGCAAACTACTGGAACTAATGCCAGGTGTTTCAGTTGGCATGTTAAATCTGGAATCTTGGGGGGCACCTGGGTGGCTCAATGGCTGAGCATCTGCCTTTGGCTCAGGTTGTGATCCCAGAGTCCTGGGATCATGTCCTGCAACAGGCTCCCTGCAGGGAGCCTACTTCTCCCTCTGCCTATGTCTCTGCCTCTCTCTGTGTGTCTCTCATGAATAAATAAATAAATAAAATCTTAAAAAAAAATAAAGCTGCAATCTTGTATTAGAGCACTCATCTCAACAAATTGGACCTGATCCAACATTGTTTTATCCTTGTGGGCCTAGAGTCATTACAATTGATTCCTAAATTACTCCCCAGATTTCTCTGATATGTTACAAAATCTTGAAAGTCTTTTCATGTATAAGCTATATCATCCTCAAACTTCTTACTTCTCTCCTTGAGATGTGCTGGAGTCTACTCTAGGCATATCTGGGCAAACATGAGGAAGTGGGGGGGGGTCTTAAGGAGTCCTATCATCCCCTCTTTAGGTAACTGTGTAAGAGGAGGCCATGAAAACTCTTCAAGCAAGGGAATATGTTTTTGTTTCCCAAAAAGGAAGAGAGGGGCTGCTTCTTTTGGCCAAAGATGTTCAGGGGAATTGGGGGTTCAAGATTTTCAGATTTGTTTGAGTCCACTTAGAGTGTCCATTTCATTTCTCAGGAGCCCACACCTTCCCATCTATTCTATAATTTATATTTAAGAGGTGTGGCTAGGCTGAGAATTTAATCCATGATATAATTCTTAACCCATAGGTTCAAATTTTGAGTCTGCTTTTCAGTGGTATCAGCCTTGCCTCCACAAAACTCAAGAAGGTCTTTTAGGGCCATTATAAGGAGCTCTCAATTTCTCTGGTCATGCCTCAACATGACATTTGAAAGCCTAAAGTTTTTATTATCTTTTGTAATTTCTCCAGTGGAGTCAGAAGCAATAAGCTCTACCCCAGAGATTCTGTGGCCATAGTTTCCATGGCAGTGTTCAAATTCAACAGTTCCTTGGCCTCCCAAACTTGTGCTTTAAATTGGTTCCTCATTTCAGGTAGTCAAAGCTTAAATTTAAGTAACTGTTTTGTGGCTGAATGTCATAGATACTATCAGTATCTCACTTTTCCTGACAACAATGCCATCAATGTGTTCAATCCCAATCACATCATTTAACAAACTGCAGATTTTCCTATTTGGGCATCTATTTCCTGGAGGTGGTCTACTCATGGTCCCAATTAATATTAACATTAATATTAGTTATTAATTAACCTGAATATTAATTCACATTGAATCAGCCAAACAGAAACCACTATAGGTATTTCAAAGAGAAACAATTTAATACAGGCACTTGTTTACAAAATTATTGAGCAAAAGGGAGAAAGGTACGCTCAAGGGAGAAGAGGGAGACCAGGAAACAGCAATTGCTTCTGACTAGGGCCTGGGATCCTGTTCTTGCTATGAAGTCAATAAGGCACTTCTTATGGCTGCTGCTATTGCTGTTAAAACAGCACCAGTGCCATCAAGCCATGACTGGGAGCCTCCATTACTTTGATTCAGACGGCCAGCAGCTGTTACTGTAGCTGTCCAAGACACCTTCATGATACAGGGGAAAGATACTTGTCTCTTGTTCCTATCTTACGATCTGGCCAATGCTACCCATCGGTAGAGCCGTGTAAGAAGCCAGGTGGCAGAGGGCCAGGAATGTGTAGTTTGCTCGTTTCAATTCCTGATGTTACAGAAGAGAATTTAGAAGGACAAGTATGTGCTCTTAGGACAATCCTGGGAGATGTGCTTCTTCAAAATGTGGGAGAAAACCAAGAATGAGGAACTAGAGCTAGGAGGCACTTCAGATCTAGGAGGAACCCCATACACAAGGAAGAGGCACTGGGAATGCTCAGGAATGGGGGAAAGGAGAATCCAGGGCAACAGCTGTGCAATAGGCCTTCATGTCAGCCAGGCTGCACTGGACCAGGAGGGCAGCAGGCTCCAGGTGGGAGGGCTCTCTGGAAGAAGGAGCTGTGTTTGAATGCACTGACAGACTTACTGTTTTATCAGAGAGCTGGGGGAAAAAGGAATGGTGAGTATATAGAAAACAAGCAATAAAAACCAAGGCTCAAGAGGAACAAAATGGTGTGAAAGAGTAGAAGTGTGATCACAGAACACTCTGTGGCTGAGCTGTTGATAATAGTTACAGAGTCATAACGATGCCAATGTCAACTATTTGAATAACAATGTGGTAACACAGAATTGAAGAGAAGAGAAAAGTTGTGTGTTGGGATGAGGAGAGATTGAAGAGCTAAATCTTCATATTTTATATCAATAAGTCAATAGGTAATGTACTATTTAAAACTAAAAAACCCAAGAGATATCCATACAATGTTATTTAGATATAGAAAGATAAATCGTAAGGGGAAGCACCCCAGCTAAAAAAGTTGAAAATTATTCCAGAGGCATTGATAGAAGTGGAGTGGGATAAGAAATTTTTGTTTTTCATGATAAGCCTTGAAGTATTTAGATTCTAAAAATTTATTTACTATATTACCTTGGTTAAATATTAATATAATTTTTAAACCCAGATTTAGAGCAATTTTTATCAGTGAAATATTACACTTTTGGTTTAATAAGCCAACATCAATACTGTTCTTTATCAAACTCTTCTCAAGATTTTTTTGTAGAAAGCACACATTTGTACTCAATCCAGTAATCCTTGATTACTCAAGGAGTATTTTTTTTTAATAAAGATTTTATTTATTATTTATTTATTTATTTATTTAAGAGCGAGAGAATGCATAAGTAGGCAGAGCAGCAGGCAGAAGAAGAGGGAGAAGCAGGTTCCCTGCTGAGCAGGGAGACTGATGTGGAGCTCTATCCTGGGACCCTGAGATCATGATCTGAGCTGAAGGCAGACTCTCAAACAACCGAGCCACATGCAACCTTCAAGTTGTATTTCTGATTCTTTTATCTTAGGCTCCTTTAAAGTTTAACCCAGATAATAATTAATGTATTTAAAATTTTTTCCACACATGGCACTGACATACATTCCAGACAACTTGATATTGTTTAAATGTATTATTTCCTTAAGAAAATAGGCTCTCAGAAAAAAAAAAAAAAGAAAATAGGCTCTCAGGATGCCTGGGTGGCTCAGCAGTTTAGCGCCTGTCTTCAGCCCAGGGCATGATCCTGGAATCCTGGGATCGAATCCCACATCAGACTCCCTGCAGGGAGCCTGCTTCTTCCGCTGCCTGTGTCTCTGTCTCTTTCTCTCTGGGTCTCTCATGAATAAATAAATAAAATCTTGGAAAAAAAAAAAAGAAAGAAAGAAAGCTCTCTGCTCCCACTTAACTGTTGTTCAGATCTTTTCCATTCTGTTTCCCTGGCCCACAATTCCCCTATGTATTTTGGTTTGATATCATTGTGGAGAAAGAAATAAAGAAATACAGAAATACAAAGATGAAACAATTCCCAGCACACCAACAGCACTGTCCTAGGAATGCTGGGAATGGAGTAAGTTGGTGGAGCTTGGTAGGATCTGGTCCCATGGGTCTACACATAGGACAACAAACTCCATTTGGCTATAGGTCCAAGTTAATAGGTTCAAAGGGGAGTGAGATTGAATTACACGGGCTTTGTGGTGGATGGAGAAATCTCTGGTTTGGACTTGTATCATCACAGCAAGGCGATGGCAAGAGTGGTCTCTCTTCTTAGTTTAAGGGAATGTCTAGTTTCTTGACTTGGAGGTAAATCATCTTTTCTTTATTTTTTCTTGGTCTGCAGTGATAAAAAAAAAACATGGAGAGGAGATAAAGAAATTGTGAGGAGGCTGAAAACCAAAATAAAGTGGGTAAGAAATAAATGGAACAACAAATGAATGTAAGCTTTGTCCAGGCTCAGTCTTGCAGTGGATTCGAAGTGGCAATTCCTAAAAAGAATATTGACAGAGCTTGGTGATTAACTAATGTGATGGAGTTGTTCTAGAAATGCTCTTCTGGGGATGGGACTGGCCTATGTTCCTTATTTAAAGTGTTCACTTTTCTATGTAATAGAGGATGTGGGTAATGACTACATTTAATCTTATATTGGTTAAAATGATGATTGCAAAATCTAGACATTGTTATCGTCAGTTCTTGCAAATACAAGTTAAGAAATTATTTTTACCAAAGTGTATTTACTTTTTACGCTTGGGCAAGTGAAAAATCAAATTGCAAATTTTCTCAATCATCTTATCTTTACAAATACCAGAAAGTTGCTGATACTCATTGTAGAAATGTTGCTTTCTTCATCCTGCTGTTCCCGGACATACCCTCTGGACATGCTCTGCCTGATATTAATACTGAAATCTGGAAGAGAGCTGCCCCTGCACCCTCCAGCTCCTCACAGAATTTTCCCCACATGGGGGTCCTTAGTCTTGCCTCAGCTTCTGGGCCAGGCTGATATGGGGAGTGCAGCAGGAGCCCACTCGAATCCCCTGGCAGTGCTGGGGTTGTCTCTGGCTCCAGATGTAGGAGCCCAAAGAAGCCAGCTGTGCTCCCAGGGTCTCTATGCCAACAACAGTAATAGCAGAAGCAACAGCAGCAACAACAGAAATAAGAATAACATTAGGAACACCAGCAGCTACAGGAACACCAGCAACAGCAATAGTAACAACAGTGACAAGATTGGCAACAATAGTAACAGTGACAACAACAGCAATAATAGTAAAAATGGCAACAAAAACAGCAACAACAGTAACCACCACCACAGCAATGGGAACCACAGCAACAGCAATAGTAATGGCAGCAACAACAGCAGCAACAATAGTAACAGTGACAAAAACAGCAGCAACAATAGTAACAATGACAACAACAGCAACAACAGTAACCACCACCACAGCAATGGGAACCACAGCAACAGCAATAGTAATGACAGCAACAACAGCAGCAACAATAGTAACAGTGACAACAACAGCAACAATCATAACAATGGCAACAACAATAGCAAGAACAGTAATCACCACAACAATGGGAACCACAACAGCAGCAATAGTAATGGCAGCAACAACAGCAGCAACAATAGTAACAGTGACAAAAACAGCAGCAACAATAGTAACAATGACAACAACAGCAACAACAGTAACCACCACCACAGCAATGGGAACCACAGCAACAGCAATAGTAATGACAGCAACAACAGCAGCAACAATAGTAACAGTGACAACAACAGCAACAATCATAACAATGGCAACAATAGCAAGAACAGTAATCACCACAACAATGGGAACCACAACAGCAGCAATAGTAATGGCAGCAGCAACAACAGCAACAATAGTAACAATGACAACAACAACGGCAACAATAGTGACAATGGCAATATTAATAGCAACAACAGCAATCACCACCACAACAATGGGAACCACAGCAGCAGCAATAGTAATGGCAGCAACAACAGCAGCAAAAATAGTAACAGTGACAACAACAACAGCAACAATAGTGACAATGGCAATATTAACAGCAACAACAGCAATCACCACCACAACAATGGGAACCACAGAAGCAGCAATAGTAATGGCAGCAACAACAGCAGCAACAATAGTGACAGTGACGACAGCAGCAGCAACAATAGTGACAAAGGCAATATTAGCAGCAACAACAGTAACCACCACCACAACAATGGGAACCACAGAAGTAGCAATTGTAATGGCAGCAACAACAGCAGCAACAATAGTAACAGTGACAACAACAACAGCAACAACAGTAACCACCACCACAACAATGGGAACCAGAGAAGCAGCAATAGTAATGGCAGCAACAACAGCAGCAACAATAGTGACAACAACAGCAACAATCATAACATTGGCAAAAACAATAGCAACAACAGCAATCACCACCACAACAATGGGAACCACAGAAGCAGCAATAGTAATGGCAGCAACAACAGCAGCAACAATAGTAACAGTGACAACAACAGCGACAACAGTAACCACCACCACAACAATGGGAACCACAAAAGCAGCAACTGTAATGGCAGCAACAATAGCAGCAACAATCATAACAATGGCAACAACAGCAGCAGCAACAGCAATCACCACCACAACAATGGGAACCACAGCAGCAGCAATAGTAATGGCAGCAACAACAGCAGCAACAATAGTAACAGTGACAACAGCAGCAGCAACAAGAGTGACAATGGCAATATTAGCAGCAACAACAGTAACCACCACAACAATGGGAACCACAGAAGCAGCAATTGTAATGGCAGCAACAATAGCAGCAACAATCATAACAATGGCAACAACAGCAGCAGCAACAGCAATCACCACCACAACTATGGGAACCACAGCAACAGCAATAGTAATGGCAGCAACAACAGCAGCAACAATAGTAACAATGGCAACAACAGCAGCAACAATAGTGACAATGGCAATATTAACAGCAACAACAGCAATCACCGCCACAACAATGGGAACCACAGAAGCAGCAATAGTAATGGCAGCAACAACAACAGCAACAATAGTAACAGTGACAACAGCAGCAGCAACAAGAGTGACAATGGCAATATTAGCAGCAACAACAGCAATCACCACCACAACAATGGGAACCACAGAAGCAGCAATTGTAATGGCAGCAACAATAGCAGCAACAATCATAACAATGGCAACAACAGCAGCAGCAACAGCAATCACCACCACAACAATGGGAACCACAGCAGCAGCAATAGTAATGGCAGCAACAACAGCAGCAACAATAGTAACAATGGCAATATTAGCAGCAACAACAGTAACCACCACAACAATGGGAACCACAGAAGCAGCAATAGTAATGGCAGCCACAACAACAGCAATAATAGTAACAATGGCAACAACAGCAGCAGCAACAGTAACCACCGCCACGACAATGGGAACCACAGCAACAGCAATAGTAATGGCAGCAACAACAGCAGCAACAATAGTGACAACAGCAGCAACAATCATAACATTGGCAACAACAATAGCAACAACAGTAATCACCACCACAACAATGGGAACCACAGCAGCAGCAATAGCAATGGCAGCAACAACAGCAGCAACAATAGTGACAA
The DNA here is from genome assembly GCF_048164855.1 of Canis lupus baileyi. Classification (NCBI taxonomy): domain Eukaryota; kingdom Metazoa; phylum Chordata; class Mammalia; order Carnivora; family Canidae; genus Canis; species Canis lupus. The sequence continues at coordinate 50,229,338 of NC_132838.1, forward strand.
TGGCAATATTAGCAGCAAGAACAGTAACCACCACCACAACAATGGGAACCACAGAAGCAACAATAGTAATCACAGCAACAGCAGCAGCAGTGACACTAAAGACAGCAACAACAATGGGGGGGTAGCATCAGGAACAACACAGCAGCAACAGTAACAACAGCAACAATGACAGCAACCATAGCAACAGCAACAGCTGCAGTGGCAATGACGGTAACCACAGCAACAATAACAACAGCAGCAGCAGCAATAGTAACCATAGTAACCACAGCAACAACAGGAACAGTAGCAGCAAGAAACAGCAGCAGCAACAATAGCAACAACAGCAACAGCAGCAGCAACAATAGGAACAACAGGAACAACAACAACAGCAACAATAACAACAGCAGCAGTAGTAACAGCAGCAGCAATAACAATGATAGCAACCATAGCAACAGCAGCAATAATAACCATAGCAATCATAGCAACAGCAGCAGCAGCAATGACAGTAAGGACTTCAAAAACAACAGGAGTGGTAGCAGCAAGAAAAATAGCAGCAGCAACAGTAATAACAGCAGCAATGACAGCAACAATAGCAACAGCAATAACAATAACCACAACAGCAACAACAGGAGTAGCAGCAGCAGCAGCAGCAACAGCAACAGCAATAATAGTAACCACAGCAATAGTAGCAGCAGCAGCAGCAATAGTAACCATAGCAACAATAGGAGCAGCAACAGTAACAGCAGCAGCAACAATGGCAACAACAGCAGCAATAGTAACAACAGCAACAAGAGGAACCACAGCAACCACAATGGGAACCACAACAGCAGCAATAGTAATGATAGTAACAGCAGCAACAACAGCAGTAACAAGCAACAATACTTAAAACAACAGGAACCACAGCAACAAAAACAGTTAACAACAGCAGCAACAACAGTAACTATAGTAATCACAGCAATAGCAGCAGCAGTGACAGTAAGGACAGCAATAACAATAGCAGCAGGAACAACAGCAGCAACGGCAATGACAGAAAGCACAGCAACAACAGGAGCAGCAGCAGCTACTGTAACAACAGCAGCAACAATAGCAAGAATGGCAACAACAGCAGCAGCCACAGTAACCATAGCAACAGCAGCAGCAGCAGCAGCAGCAACCACAGTAACCACAGCAACAGCAGCAGCAGCAGCGCTAACTGACCGCTGTCCCGGGCCCCCAGGGCCTGGGTTCCAGGACTGGCTCCGCTTTGTCACTTCCTGGCCTCCCGGTGACTCTTTCATGTCTCTTGCCTTCCTGTTTTCGGTTGTCACCGGGCCTAGTAATACTAGCACCTGTTGGAGGGGCCGCCCGGGACCGGGCGAGCAGCCCGTGAGAAGGGCTTCGGAGGCGGAGCTGAGAGCTCCGAGGGATCTTAGGCAGCAGGCGGGAGGGTGACCTGAGGGGTGCATGGGAAGTCCCCGCGGCTGTCTGTACCTAGGCGGGCTTCGGGGGCCGGAGGACTTGGGGAGACCTGCCCCACCCTGGTTTTGCGCCACCGCCTCAGCGTGGGGGCGGCGGCCGGGCTCAGCTCTCCGAAGGACACCTCTGTGCCCGCGGGCTGCTCCTGTTCGCCTCCCCGCCTCCCCCGCCGGGTGGGTTCACCTGCTGCTCTCCTCCGCAGCCCCCCCCCGCCCCCCCCGCCCCCCCCCCGGAGCTCACAGAGGCCTGGCTTCCCTTTCAAGGTGAGCTGGGTTATGGAAGACAGACAGCAGAAAAGCCCAAGTCTTCATAGAAGTATTTGTGGATCACACAAACAGAAAGCATGCAGAAAAACAGGAATGAGAAAAAACAAAACAAAACAAAACAAAAAAAACAGGAATGAGGTTTGAGATACCTCCTTCGTCTCCGGAGCCAGCCTGATGGGGAAGGAAGCTTCTTACAGGTAGACGTGTGTGTATCTATCAGCGAGCTATGCTTCCCTATCTCAAAACTGTTCAGAATATATTTTAAAATTTGATTTCCAATCGGTTGTCTAGGTACACAGTTACCTGTTTTACAGAACAGCTGTGAAAACTTCTATGAATAAAACCGGTGGCCATGGGACATTTACAAAGGGCCAGGCACTTGACATGCATTTACCTCATTACAAAAATCCAGTGAGTAGAAATTGTTGTTCCCATTTATAGATGAAGAAACCAAGGCTCAGATGAGTCAAGGCCACATAATGGGAAATGTCAAGACTTGGCCTATCAGACTGTACGGGCCACACTCCTCCCCACCACACATTACCGCCTTCCCAGGGCTGGAGCTGGCTGCCGAAGCCTGGAGGACCCACCTTTAGACATGCTGCAGAAGGAACTCAGCATTTATTTTATAGCTATTTCGGGAACACCTGCTCTGTGTGTGCCAGGTACTGTGCTAAGTCCTAGGGATGCGGCAGTAAATGGGGTACAGTCTGTCTTTAAGTGGAGGCTCGTGTGCGTGGGAAGCTTCACTGAGCTAGGGATACAGAGGGACAGTTGGCCTAGATCAAAAATCTCAAGCTCAAATATACGCAGCAGGCAGAAAAGATAAATGTACGAGGCATGAGGCATGGGGGTATGGTGCACTGCAGCCCCCTCCAGGAGGCATGTCCTTCAAAACACCGAGCCATCGCTCAGCTCCTACAAACCACCAGCAAGAGAAAATGCCTGGGCGGTGTTACCAAATCTGAATTTTTTTTTTCTTTAACAGATCCTGGAAATCCAGTTTATGTGGAATTTCTCACTTTAAAAATGTCACATGGGTCAAGCAAAGCACCTGAGGCCCTGAGGTCCTGTGGGCCACCAGTGTGCAACCTCTGGCTGAGCTAAAGGCCTCTCATAATGCTGAGCTCCAAGCTCGCTCTAGAAAAAGCCTCAGACCACAGTGATGCCTCCCCAGCCACATCTGCCGCGGTGCTGAGTATGTTAATATGAACATTGTGGAGAAAGGATAAAATTCAGTTCAGTTCATGGTGCTCATGGGCTGGAACTGGAGTATAAAATGAATTTAAAGAGCATCTAAGCATATTGCATCAAGAAGCTTGAGGGCAGTGTACCCTATGTTTTCTTTGCTAGACTTTCTTAAGTTTAATTTTTGAATAGGTTCAGGTGGTCCAAAATTCAGAAAGTACAACAAAATGTGCATTGGAAATCCCTCCCACCTGTGTTCCACAGCCACCGATTCCACAGATAGCCAATATTCTGGTTCTTGCATATTCTTCCAGAGACAAGGTAAATTTATTTTTATAGAAATAGTAGAAAATGTACTTTCTATATTTTTCTTTTTAAAAAATTAATTAAGTAATTAATTGATTCATGTATTTATAAACATGAGGTTTGAGCTCACACCCCCAAGATCAAGACCTGAACTGAAATCAAAAGTCAGATACTTAACTGACTCGGTCAGCAAGGTGCCCTCCTCTTTTTAAAAATAATAATATATCTTAGAGGGCTTTCCTTCTCAGTGTGTATAAAGCTGCCTTGTTCTTTTAATGGCTTAGTATTTTATTGCATGACATGCCATGATTTATGTAAGTGGTCTCCAAATCAATGAACATTTAGGTTGTTTCCAATCTTTTGTTACATAAAAAAAATTGTCTTAAATAGTGATCCTGTACATATGTCATTTTGTACATAAAATTCCTAGAAGTGTGGAATTGCTAGGTAAAAAGAAATGTACATTTTTGATACTATTGTCATTTTGCCATCATAGAGATTTCAGATTTCACTGGCAACGTAGGACAGTGTTTCCCCACATTCTTCCCCAACACAATGTTACCAAGTGGGTTGATCTTCAACAATCTAAGTTGTAAGTAGTACAGTGTTCATTTGTACTTCTCTCACTACGTAGGAAGTGAGCATATTTTCATATCCTTAAGAGCTGTTTTTATTTTCCTTTCACTGAATTATCTGTTCAAGTCCTTAACCCATTTTTTTTCTTTTGCGTGGTTCCTCTTTGTTAGAGCGCTTTATATACTAAGAAAAGTAGCTCCTTGTACAGGAGTGAATATTTTCTCCGTGTTTGCTATTATTTTCTTAACTTATGTTAGTTTTCAATACAGATGTCTTTATTTTTATAAAGGCAGATTTATTGATCTTTTTAAATATGGGTCCTGGATTTTTTTTGCTGTACTTACATAGTCCTTCCTTTTTATGAAAGTATAAGGGTATTCTCACTATTTTACTGTTTCTTTTTTTTTAAAGATTTTATTTATTTATTCATAAGAGACACAGAGAGGCAGAGAGACATAGGCAGGGAGGGAAGCAGGCCCCCTGCAGGGACCCTGGGATCATGACCTGAGCCAAAGGCAGGTGCTCAACCACTGAGCCACCCAGGAATCCCTATTTTACTGTTCCTTTGTTTGTATTTTCCGGTCTTTGAGTTCATGTGACTTGATCTCAATGGATGGTATGAGGTATAAATTCAACCTCATGTTTTTTTTTTTTTTTTCTTTTCCAACTGGCTACAGAGTTGGCCCCAACCTGTATGGAGGATTTCAGCTCCCTACCTCTGCATGTTTTCAGCTTCATCAATAGTCTCAGGCAAAGCCTTCCCTTTGGTCTCCGGGAGCAGCAACACCAGTCCCCCAGCAACCAAGCCAACCACAGCTGGAAGCCAAACAGATGCAAATCACATTAAGTGCTAGAACACACAGGCTTTATAATCAGAACTCCTCTTACTTCTTAAAAGTTTTTTTGCATGTGATTTTCTATACTTACAGATTTCTTTGCTATCTCTGACTGTCCTATAAATATTTTGCTGATTCCAAACTCCGTTGGGTTACAATTCCTTATAGGGAGATGAAATACTTAACATTTTAAGTCAAGGTTATTCTAGGCTAGAGAACATTGCCATAATATTAAGATACATTGGAGTTAGAAAATAACTCTGAAAAAAATCCACTCTAAGGAAAGGAAGAACATAATCCTGCCAATATAAAGCACTTAGTAATGAAAATGAGTCAGAAACTTGGAACATGACTAGCATCCAGAAGTAATGAATCATATATTACTGCATCACAGTGTTTAAAAGTATAGCCAGGCTTATGCTTTTAGTTCTAACTGGAGTGTTCGATAAATTCCTTTTGTTCCTTTTTCCTTTGTCTCTGGCTGTAATGTTTAGCACATGCTGGGGGCTGATAGTAAACAGTAGAGTGTTTATGTGTCTTTAAATTCTCATTAACGTTTTGGGTTTTAAGGTTCTGTTTTGCTATAATAGAATGTAGGAAATAGATGAGGGTTGTTCACTAGTTTTGGAGTTCCAAAAAAATGCACACTGTCCTCCGTTTTTACATCTTTACAAAATGATGGAAACAGAGGCCACAGAGCTCAGTGGTTCTGGATGCTGGCTGTGGCTCTGGGTGCCTGGGGTCCCATTCTGAGCCCCCACTCACTGGTCTCAGAGCCCTGGGAAATTCAGCTCTAGGTTCTCGGCCATCAAGTGGGGTGATATTCCCACCTCACATGCTTGTTTGAGACTGAAATGAATTCCTGTTTGTTACGTGGCAATGCCTGCCACAGATTATGAACGAAGTAGCCACCCTCAGCAGAGTCTCTCCAAACATCTAAAGATTCACTCCGCTGTAACTCATGCAAATAATAAATATATCACTCTGGCTTTGGTTCTCTGCAGTGAGTGAATTATGAAGAGAATATAATAGATGAATCAAATTATCATCCCTTTAACTTTTTATATTTGCAAAGGTAGGCTTAATTAACTAGGGTATTTCTTAACAGTTTTTTCCAGTGCTCTTTCAACTGCTCATTTGTTGATTTTCAGGCTTCTAGATAACCGCTTCTGACTACTTCAAGACCACAATCATCAGTATACCATCACTGCGTGCAAAAGAAAGGGAAAGGAGTAAAAATGTCCAAATATTAGTTTTGTTTTGTGCTAACTACTCAGATTGGTGACAAAAGAAGATGGAACTATAAGTATCAATAAAAGTGGGAGTTGGCTTTGAGTTTACTTGAAATGGTGAAATGTAGTTAAAATCCTTTATCTTTTCCAGGGATGGTAAATCCTGAGAGAGAGTCAACAGAGGCTCTGCTAGGTCTGGACTTTGCATCACACTGTTAAATGGTACTTAGAGAAATCTGAAGTCTCTGTTCTCCGCCCAGAAATGTCTCACTGTCCACCTAAGGGAATGGCCAAGACTAAGTTGCCTCCACCTTCCCTGAAAGGCAGGGGTACAGAGTGTTGTGGTACTTTCCCAGGATGGAAAGAGGCTCTGCACACGTCCCTCAGTGTTGGGAGAGGAAGACTTCCAGGGTCCCCTAAGTGGTACCAGCCACTCTGTTGCCAAATCATGCTTATACTAAGATAAAGAGCTTGTGTTCTATCAACTTTGGCCATCTTGCTCTTATTAAGTTGCAATGTAGAGGCATTCATTGGGTCTGTTTTGAGGGTGAGTTTTATCAGCTGTGTGGAACATTTGCTGGCACATCTATAGCAGTGGAAAATTCCCCCCTCACAAATCCCTTGAGAAGAGGAATAAGCAGAGATGCTTATGTGCGACAATGTGGAGCGGTAAGAGAAAAGCCATGTGGGTGCAGAGCGTCTTGTCCTCCCTACCCTCAAATTAAGTGAGTGTTGTAGGCCCATGGGGAAAACTGTTACATTTTTGTCAAATTAAAAGTGGCTTCCAATGGGTCTAAAAGAAGACTGAGCTGGGTGCCTTGAGGCTTTCTGGCTAACATGAAGAGGTGAATGCTATGTGTGTGAATCTGAGCACTTCTCCTCACACCTCTCTGTGGTGCACAAGAGGTGGTCTGTCCTACTGTCCACAGTTGTGGAGAAAGGAATGGACATGAATAAATGGGAGTGTCCAGGATTTCTGGACCCCTTTCACAGTCTGTAGACAACATGTTCAACATCGGCCTCTGAGTATTAACTGCTGATAATCAGATTTGTCCCTGTCACCTTCCATGCTACAGGCTGGGCAGTGGGGGGAGGAGGAGGGCTCTATATTGGTACATTCCTTCAGTATTGGAGGGAAGGGCTGTTTCAACCCTCCTTAAATCTAACTGCCCAAGGAATTTGAAGAAGGGGTGCCTGACACCAACATAGGTGTGCCATTACGCTAATGTATTTCCTTAATGGTGGTCTTTGTTTCCCCTGGGTTTTGAAATTGCTCTTTGCAAAATTTTAACCACTTTCTTTGAAGTAATGAAGTGAAAAACTTTGTACTTTCCCACATTTGGCCATAAAGGAAGCAGAAAGGATGAGCTCTTCGGCAAAGGGACCCAAGGAGGGGTGGAAATTGGTGAGGAGAGAGTTAGGGGTGTTTTTCAGGCAAACGTCTTTCTAGTTCACTCCTTGAACATTGTCCAGCTAAGGCCAGGAGTCCTAGTGGCTCCTACACTTGAGTCTTAGTAGCTACTAATAGGATTACCTATGCTAATATTTAACACTAAGAGTAGGTACTAATTACTAGCTGCGCTTGGTAGTGGCCAGTATGCATGATGCCCATTTTGAGATGGAACAATGGAGGTCCCTAGAAAAATAGATTTTCATTCAAAGACACATCTGAGGATTTGTTACCAAAAACCACCAGTGGGAGCTCATGCCAGATATTGGTAAGCCGGTAGACCAGGAAGGGTGTGATGATGCCACCGATGTCACACATTGAGGAGCAGACAAGGACACCAAGATTCCTGAAATGCAGGAAACTGACTTAACTTCCAGTTTCTCATCGGACAGTAGTTATCTCCCACCCAACCCCCAAGTAAATTCTTCCCCAAATCTCTAAAATGTCTGTGAACTGAAAAACAGTGTTCACATTTTTTTCAACACACAGATGGTGTATGATTCATAATTCCACTCATATTCTGCTATACTTGTGTTATATTAGCTTTTCTGGATATTTTTAATTTAATTTTCAGTTTTTACATTGGTCATCTGGCTTCCCTACATTGTTCTATGGTCCTGTTCATACTGTTTCCTTTCTTTTAGGGTTTTTTTTTTTTTTTTTTTTTACTTTTTATTTATTTGAGAGAGAGTGAGTTAGAGAGGGAGACAGAACGAGCTGTTGAGGGGAGGGTCAGAGGGAGAGGGAGAAGCAGATTCTCTGCTGAGCAAGGAGCCTGACTATGCCTGGGGCTCAATCCCAGGACCCGGGGATCATGACCTGAGCTGAAGGCAGACACCTACCCAACTGAGCCACCCAGGTGCCCCCTGTTTGTGCTGTTTCTGATTACTCTCTCCCATGGCCATTTGGTAATCTCTCTCTCTCTCTTGCAATCAATACCTCTGTCTCACCACACAGTGTCTGTATTTCACCCTAGCCTATAACTGAGATGTGGCCTGGCTACTGTCTTTAAATGTCCTTGTCATAACTCTCTTGCCCTGTGTTTTGAAAAGGGAGGTGCCCTCTGCTGGCACTTGTAGTAGTTCTAGCCAGTAAGTAAATGTCCCATTCACCCTCTTCGCGTTGAGGAAAATGCGCTCACCTGATGAACGTAGGGTACAGTTCCGCATTGACCAGGCAAACCATTTCGAAGGCCATTGTAATCCCCATTCTACCCAAGCACGAGACCGTAACTCTTAGCCACTGTAGATCTGAGGGGCAAAAATGCACCACTTACACACACCACATACAATCCCTGGTCTGCGAACCATACTCCAGAGGTGTGCAAGGGAAAGTCCACATTCCATAATGGGATGAGAATGCAAAATTCTTCTTCTCTAAACTCAAGACTTTTGAACGAAATCTCCCATGTCTGTTAGTTTTAACCTTGGGCACGAGTCTAACACTCTCTTTAGATCTCAGTCACTAGGGAAAACAGGATTTTACAGGTTTCCAGAGCTGGGCCAACTCTAGTTTATACAGGTTACCCAAAAGAAACAGCAAAATATGGGCAAATCTTAAATAATTGCTAATAACTAAAGGGTTCAAACAAAGTTCCATGTTGCCAATAAGATTCTTTTGTACAGGTTTTTGCTCCCATTAATTGAGAAAGCACTTTGAAAGGAAGGAAAGGAACTAAATAGTTGTGCATTGTTTGCATTGGCCTAAGCTTTCTTATTTTTTCTGCAGGATGATGCAGGGACCTCAAAGGAGTTGCCTAAATAGTAGTTGGGAAATGCTGGAAGAAGCCTTCACCCTGGGCCTGCTCTACCGCAAAGCCCATGCTCTCTCTGTTCTGGGCCAGCTTGAGGGCCTGTAGCAGGTGTTCTCTTAACCTTTCTTGTTATAGTATATTAGGGAACAATCAGGTATGATTATATTACACCAGGCAACGGTTGGGTACAATTGTTCTTAAAGACAGGGTGGCGACATGGGTTTGCTCAGGAAGGTCCCAGATTCTTTCCAAATTGACTTCGATGATAAATTACATGGTAATTTATCACATCAGAGAGCTGTGACATCCCCTCTTCTCAAGGCCTTGGAAGACAAGAACCCAGCTTGGCTTGACACTCACCTTCAGGGATGAAAACCGATGCAAGGCAGGCTGCCCCTGCCACTATATTTGATGTAGCCCATGGATACCGACGACCTATACGGTCAATAGTGAGGATGATGATGATGGCAGCTGGGAATTCCACCAGGGCAGAGTAGAAGAAATCCAAGTAGATATTGCTCCCTGCAAGGCCCATGTGCATGATGAGGCCTTGGTAGAGAACAGAGCTTGTGAACCTGAGCAAAGAGGAGAGCTCAGGTCAAGTCAAACACCAAAAGCAAGTCATCAACAAGGAGAGCCTTCTGGAAAAATAAGAATTGATTGTGGGTCACCTTTCTTTGTCACCTATTTATTGCTATTCCCTCCACTCTACTGCTTTTACATTATCTGATCCACTGTGGTGGCTGACTGTGACCCCAGAACCAGGAAAGGAGAAGAAATCAGGATGGCATTCCCTGGCTGAATTGAAAGGTAGGAAAAAAATATCTTTCTAGAGTGATTTATTTGGCTAAACTGTATCAGGTTATTAGTGGATGTTAATTATTTCTCTCTTTGTGGTCTTCTAATAGAATTGGGATCAAGGGGATTGACTACTTAATTCAAATTTTAGGGAACGAGAGAACCAAATGGGTACCAAATAACCAAACAGGTAAAACCTCTCCTCTTGCTGATTTCTCTCCTGACATAATACAGACAGCATTTTGACATTTTGTTTTGTTGACCGGAAGTGTTCATCATCTGTAATGGCAAATATGAGGACACTTGGCAAGAGTCAAAACTATTCAGAAAAGGGAAGAAGGATTCGAAGCCAAATTTCCCTGCTGCATTTTATATGCAGTATTATGCAGTATTGTCAAGCTTGCTAACTTAGTTCCTGAGGAGCTTTGTTTCTGTCCGTGATTCCAAATCTTCATTTGGCCAGTGTAAGTAAGTCCTGGGGTACACCGAAAGGAAAGCGGGCTGCACTAAGCAAGGCTTGGTGCTGAATGAAGGGCTCAGAGCCCTAGGGGCAGCCTGCAGACAGTGGAAACCATCATGTGTCAGCCACGGGATTGTGCAGCCAGTGGATTACTCTTTGTGGTTTATTCTCATTTGTAAGTTTCTTTCTTTCTCTAATAGACAAGACAGAGAAAAAACCATGTACAATAAGAAGAGATCTATACTCATCGTAGGTATAAAAGGAATAGTTCTCAGTTTGGGCTGTATATCAGACTCACCTGGAGGATGTTAAAGTATTGGTGCCTAGACATTTCCCTGGATCAATTCAATCAATATTTTCTGGGGCCAGGGTGTGGGTTCTGGTGTAGGCATTTTATAATCTCGCAGGAGATTCTAAGGCAATGCCAAGGTTGAGAGTATACTTATCTATACTTTGAGACTGTAAGCTGATTTTAAACACCTGCTTGAAAAAATGATATCAGGAAAAACTGCTTTGAATGAATCCCCTTACTGTCCACTGTTAGTAGTTATACTGGATTGAGGCTGTGTGACAGTGCTCTCTTATTCGTTCCCCTAATGTGGATGATGGGGCTTAAAAAACGTTTTTAGAGTGAAAAACATTCCTTACCAGTTGTACATCAAGATCAAAGTGTGTTTTCTTATTTGAGGGGTTCTGATCAAGTCAAGAAATGACGGATTCAACTTCTCATCAACTTCTTCATCAGGTCTGAGGCTCTAGGAATGGAAACAGGAGGAACAGCTTTGTGTGGTTAAAGACGACATCCCTGGGTATTGCAGGGAATCACAACAGTATCTGACCCTTGCTGAGGGCTCATAGTGAACTTTTCATACTTACTAGTTCATTAAATCTTGGCTATCCTGGAAGTTGGTTTCTATCTTTTTCACCCTCTTCCACAGAAGAGGAAGCTGGGATAAGGGGTTTTAGGTAAGTAACTCATGTGCATATGTCCAGCAACTGAAGGTCAAGCACAGTGGGGTAGAAGGAGGCCCAGCCCAGGGGCTCTGATGGCTGAGGGCACAGGGTGGTGGGTGTGCTCCCTGCCAGACCAGATGTCGCCCAGCAGTCAGGAGGCTCTGTTCTAGGACCTTGGCACTTGGAACAGCTTGGTATCACCTGGAACTTGTTAGAATGAAAGACCTGGGGCCCCCTTCCAGACACCTGAACTGGAATCTGCAATCCTGCAAGGTCCCCAGGAGCAACCTGGGCACAGGTATTAACATTTGAGAAGCCCTGCTCTAGGAGAAAACAGCAGGTGGTGCAGTTGAGATTCAGTCTCCAGGGTTTGGGAAGCAGAACCTTTGTTCCTACAGCAGCGCGGGAGGGTGTGTAAAAGCCTGAGGAGTGAAGGGAAGAACCTCCAGCAGACTTAACCGCTCTCACATGAACTCTGAACTTTGGCAAGACAGTGACTCACATGTGCTTTAGTCCCTGAGCAATCTCCAAGAGGATCTAAAACTTCAATCAGTGCTATGCTGGTCATCAGTGGAAAAAAGTATCTATCCCAACCACTCAGAAACCAGAGAGGAGGTGGGAAAAGTCCCAATACTCACTCTAAATCATGTCAATCATAAATGCTTACTGGCAACCTATCTTAGATCCTTGCACAGAGACGATCACTCTTATTTTGACAGTTTTCTAACCAGTTTGAGTTTTGCTTTTCCATCCCCTGTCAGAGCAAAAGGCTTACACCAAAGGTGATAAGGTCTACCAAAGGCAAACCATGACATGCAGAGAAAATGGACACCCCTGTAACTTCTCTTATTTCAGAAGGCAGGAGACTGATCAAAACATTTAGGGGCAAGTTTTTATCCAGAATGTTTAAAATTCTAAGAAATTATTTATGTCTGAAGACTCTTCCCTCTGGGGAAATCTCCCCTCCCTGAGTGTCTCAGTGGCCATATGGTAAGGAAGACATCGGGTATTTGGGTATGAGTGACCCACACAGCCTTGGGTTGCACACAATAGAAGCTCCTTGTTTGCCTTTAAATGACTGTTGGGTTCCTTTTAGTTTCATGTTTTTGATTGATTTTGAATTTTTTACCAGGGTCCATGAATCCTAGTACAACAGAAATATCCTGTTGCATATGGTGGACCCCTTCTGTGACACTCCCATCGCCCCCCCCCCCCCCCATTGAGAATGCATGGCTTTCCCAGATCCTCCTGTCACTGTTCCCCAATCTGATAGTTTAGCCACTTGCTCACCTGAAGGGAGGCAGGCAGAGATTTTCCATTTTTCTTTGCAATGTACTTAAGGATCCTCATGGCTTTAGCATTTTTACTCTGGGAGATCAGCCACCTCGGAGACTCAGGAATGCACCTAGGGTATAGCACAAGTGTGGTCAGTGCTGTTTAGTATGGAATCGGGGGGGGGGTCTTCCTGAACCCCCATCCCCAGAGGTCGTAATCAAATTTCTGCAAGAGATCTTACACAATGAAGTTCGGCTGGATCTACAAAGGAAATAAAATTGTGTAGGGGCTGGACAGCAAAGGAAATCAACAAAATGAAAAATTAGCCTATTGGATGGGAGAAAATACACAAATCATGTATCAGGAAAAGGGTGAATATCAAAAATATACAAAGAACTACAACTCAAGAGCAAAAAAAAAAAATCTGACTTAAAAATGGGCAGAGGATCCTAATACACATTTTCCCAAAAGACATACACATGGCCAATTCGTACATGAAAAGATGCTCAGCATCACTCATCACCAGGGATATCCAAATCGAAGCCACAATAAGATGTCACTTCACATCTGTTGGAATGGCCAGAATCAAAAAGATAAGAAATAACAAAAGCAAGCGCCCCGTGCGGCCCGGGCATGCCCAGAGCTGGTGCAGCGGCCCCGGCCCTGGGAGCGCCCGGGCGGGAGCTGGCGGCCGGGCTCGGAGGGGCCGGGTCCTTCATGATGAAAGATTTTGAGATGCTTCTCTCTGTGTGTAGTTGGTAGTTTGGGTGGTGAAGAGATGGCTGACAGTGTCAAAACCTTTCTCCAGGACCTTGCCAGGGGAATCAAAGACTCCATCTGGGGAATTTGTACCATCTCAAAACTGGATGCTCGGATTCAACAAAAGCGAGAGGAGCAGCGTCGAAGAAGGGCAAGCAGTGCCTGGCGCAGAGGAGAGCCCAGAGTATAGAAAGGAAGCAAGAGAGCGAGCCACGTATCGTTAGTAGAATTTTCCAATGCTGCGCTTGGAATGGTGGTGTCTTCTGGTTAAGTCTCCTCCTGTTTTATCGAGTGTTTATTCCTGTTCTGCAGTCAGTGACAGCCCAGATTATTGGTGATCCATCACTGCATGGAGACGTTTGGTCGTGGCTGGAATTCTTCCTTACAACCATCTTCAGTGCTCTTTGGGTGCTCCCTCTGTTTGTGCTCAGCAAAGTTGTAAATGCCATTTGGTTTCAAGACATAGCTGACCTGGCATTTGAGGTATCAGGGAGGAAGCCTCACCCATTCCCTAGTGTCAGCAAAATAATTGCTGACATGCTCTTCAACCTCTTGCTGCAGGCTCTTTTCCTCATCCAGGGGATGTTTGTGAGTCTCTTTCCCACCCACCTTGTTGGTCAGCTGGTTAGTCTTCTGCACATGTCCCTTCTCTACTCACTGTACTGCTTTGAATATCGTTGGTTCAATAAAGGAATTGAAATGCACCAGCGGTTGTCAAACATAGAAAGGAATTGGCCTTACTACGTTGGATTTGGTTTGCCCTTGGCTTTCCTCACAGCAATGCAGTCTTCATATATTATCAGTGGCTGCCTCTTCTCCATCCTCTTTCCTCTATTCATTATCAGCACCAATGAAGCAAAGACACCTGGCAAAGCATCCCTTTTCCAGCTGCACCTCTTCTCTTTGGTGGTTTTCTTAAGCAACAGACTTTTCCACAAGACAGTCTACCTGCAGTCTGCCCTGAGTAGCTCAACCTCTGCAGAAAAATTCCCTTCACCGCATCCATCTCCTGCCAAACTGAAGGCTGCTGCAGGCCATTGATTGCCTGCCATCCAGAGGGGATGGGTGGATTGGAAGGAGGCTGTAGGAGCTCTTTTTCTTGTCCCCTCCTCTGCCAGGGAAGGCAGGACCCACTCTGCCAAGGGCCCTTTGCATATTCCCTTGTCTCTGAGGAGCTGGGATTTTTGTCTCTGGTGTGCTTAAGGCAGAATCTTCCTGACACCAGTGTGTGGATTTTTAACACCGGTGAGTCTGAATGGACCACAGGTTTTTCTGTAGTTCTTTTCTAGCACTTGCCAGCCCCCGTGCCCGGACTGATTGGAATACGTTTTTGGTCCCTGTGCCATCGATCCTCCCAATTCCCTGTCCTGCCTTCCACCACCCTTGGATGAACGGATTTTGTAATTCTAGCTGTTGTATTTTGTGGGCCTGTTTTTGTTGTTGTTGTTGTTCTTGTGTTTTTCTGTGAAGCACATATATTGGATGAGGGAGATAAAGGAGTATCTCATCTGCTCCTGGTCACTCCCTTTATAGCCATCACTGTCTTGTTTCTTGTAACTCAGGTTAGATTTTGGTCTCTCTTGCTCCACTGCAAAAATACAAGCCTGAAGAGATGGGACAGGAGGAAAGACCTCACAGTCAGATGCAGTTCTATCATGGGGGGTAGAGCGAGTATTTTATGTTTATTATTCTGAGAGCTGATTTCTCAAAGGAAGGGGTAAGAGTTTGAGGTAAGGTGTCGCAGAGCTCACAAGCGAGGCTGCTGAATTTAGCAGAACACTGGGATGCTTTAATAGAAGCTCCTTGTTTGCCTTTAAATGATTGTTGGGTTCCTTTTAGGAACCCATATCTCCTTGAGCAGGACTCTAGCCACTTGGATCTGTGTTTGGAGAGGACTCTTGGAGCAGCTGGTTCAGGGTGGGTGGTAGGAAGAGGGACTGGCCGGAAGGAGTAGCAGGACCGCCCTGGTGGTAGTTCTGGCCAGGAGTTGGGAAGGCTCCAGGTCGGGGCATCACTCGGAGAGGTGGGGCTCAAAGGTAACTTGGGAAGGAAGTCTGTGGGAGTGCAATGGAGAGAGGAACCAGACACAATTCCTCAGTTAAGACTTGACATTAGGAACAAAAATGGGGTGTGCTCAGTGGCAATCAACCCACGGCCCACAACGTGCATCTTTTCCACTGTGATGCCCTAGGGAGATTTTTCTAGATCACATTTGGTGGGGGTTCAGCTCAGTCGCCCACACCTCAGGAAGCAGAGCCAGTTCGGCCAGGGTTGCAAGAGCTGAAGAGCCAAGAAGGTGAAGGACTTGGGAACCAGGTCAGGAAAGACGGGAACCATAAATGGCTAGCCTGCAAGGGAAACATCTGGAAGGACTCTCAGTGGCATATCCAGATAGTTCAAGAACTGCCCAGTAGAATAGAAATTAATTTTTTGAAGCTCTAAGTGCAGAATTGGTAACCCCCTGGGTAAACTTACTGAGAATGTAAATTTGGTTGAAGCTCATGTTTTTTTTTGTTTGCTTCTTTTGTTTTGTTTTATCCCAGAAACATGGACCTGGGCTTTCTGTGGAAGGAGACTGAAGGACACCTTGGAATTTGGAAAGATGCTGTGCATTCGGGGAGTCAGCCTTTTCAGTAAAATGAAATAGTTTAAGTTATTTCCTGTTTTGTTCCAAATAGACTTACCAGTAATAGAGCAAGAAGCAGATGTTGGGCAGAGTAACAGTGAACTGCAGCCACCTCCAGTGAGGAAGCACATACGCCACCCCAGCCAGCAGCAGGAGCCCAACGGTGAAGGCCACTTGGTAAACGATGCCCACAGTTCTCCGATAGCTCCGCCCGACAAATTCTGTAACTGCAGAAAGAATCCAAATGGTCAATGTAAGTCAGTATGACAATGAGTTGGCTGCCCGACTCTGGGGAAGCACCAATGCCAACCTCAAAAACGAAGGCAAAGGGCACCTGAGTGGCTCAGTTGGCTAAGCAGTTGCCTTTAGCTCAGATCATGATCCCAGAGTCCTGGGATTGAGCCCCTAGTTTGGCTCCCTGCTCAGCAAGGAGTCTACCTCTCCCCCAGTTCATGCTCTCTCTCTCAAATAAATAAATATATATTTTTTAAAAAGGAGGACAAACTCTAGAGTTTTTTTATACAACTTTCTGAAAAACTTTCATGTTCTTTGGGGACTATTTTGTCATGATTATTGCTGTTATATTAATTAATATAAGATCTTGTAATTCCACATTGGGTGGGGTGAGAGGCCTGCCAGTATGAACAAAATGTTTGATTTATAGGGTCATTTCAAGGGCAATTACACCTGAATTTAACATGTGTGCAAAAAAATTTTTTTGAAGCAATCCAAAGTTGTTTTTATTTTTTTTGTTTTGCCTTTTTTCTAAAACAAAACAAAACAAAAACCCAACAACCAATAATCCAGTTGTTTTATTTGCAAAATTTTGATCAAGAATAGTAAGGCAATGGTAATTTAAGACCTGAATAAATGGATCAAACACTGACTTGAGACTGTAGGTGATTTTTATGTAAATGAACATCTCAATATAGCTTGTTGTCTTATATGAATTAAGTATTTTCTTGGCAGTCCTGATAATGTGTGTAAATGGCTTGGAAACCTGGCAGTGGGTTTCCATACTGATTGGTCAGCTAGGACTCACTTGCAAGAACTGATTTTTAAATCTCCAGGAATTTTGCAAGCTGGTTATTAAATGTATTGGTATCTTAAAGCCAGTCATGGTGGGAATATTTACAACTTAGAAATCAGACAACCCCCCAAACCAGGGCTTTTTATTGTCCAAGAGCCAGGTTATCACATACCACTGCATGTGGTAAAAAAAAAATATCAGCTTTATCCCATTCCATGAAGTCTGCAGTACATGGATTTAAGGACTAGTCATTTCTGCATCACAAACATACTAGAATTTAAATTCCAGATATTTCATGAGCCACAGATCTTTTGCTTTAAATGTTTAGTAATCATGTTAAATACATCAACTATTTATAAACCATATAGAAATGCATCCTAAAATGTTTCTATATATTATTGCAAATTATCAAAAAGTATTTAAAACAGAGTTAAACAAAAGCCTGTAAGTGCTCAATAAATAGAAATATTTTGAAGTGGTTGGGGTCACAGGCAGGGTCTGGGGATGGCGGTGCAGAAAAAGGTCGTTCAGAGGGCCTGGAGAAGAAATAATGGGTAGAAGGCTGAAATTTAAATTTACACATTTAAATTATACATATTTCTGCATGTTATGTGTTCTAAAAAACCGAATTACTGATTGAATAACTGTACTTTGATATATTCCTTTGCTGCTCGCATGGAGATTAGATGCCTACCACGACAGCACGTAATAGCATCCAGCATCCTTCTTCTGTATCTCACAGAGATCCCCAAATTAACTTTACCAGCTACAGTTTTAAACACACATATTCTAGCTGTGAGGGGTAATACCGGTTTTATGATAGTGATGGTTTTAATTTCAAAGCATCCACTTCCCTTTGTATGGATGCTATTTGACTGTAGCTGAGAGAAAGTAAAGATGGAGCTCATTCCCAAGCTCTAATTATGATGCTAATTTTTAAAAATATGGCTTTGAAGATGTTATGCTGTTAGGATTCAAATATTCTCCTATACTCCATGGAGCTTCAGCATAAGACTGGCTGCTAGTGAGTGGGATGGAATGATGTTCCTGGTCAGAGGAGGCGCTGGGGAACTCAGGCTCCCCACAGGGCTCATATTCTCCATTTCCGGGTATATCAAGTAAGTATAACAGTGGTTTCCTAGAATCCATTTATGCAAAGCAGTAAAGTCCCCTATAAATCTGACGTATCTCTCATCATTGAATTTTTCTTTATGTATAGGTCTGGTAGGCCTGGTTTTCTCTGTATGTAACACCCCAGGGTACAGAAAGCATTTTTCTAAAAAGTTATATGAGAATCTGGATGGCATGACGTTTACTCTCATTTCTGCCTTCATTGTTTTCTTTATAGGAACAATGTAGAATGAGTTGACTGAAAAGGCTTTAGAAATCCTTTTGATACAGAACAAAAAAGTCTCTCCACATTCTCTTGAAGCTGGGTCCATTCTTGGGCACAGCCCCCTCCCGTCTCTTGAGGGTTTGGGCAGCAACATGGCTTTGTTCTCACAGCCACAAGCAATTCTTACTCTGGATGTAGCCTATTAACCAGCCTGCCTTGCTGACCAGCCCCTGGATCAAGCGGAAAATTAACACCCATGTATAGTTTGGGGAGACAGCCATGAGAACTCCAGATGCAGTGTTTATGAGGATTGTGACCAAGAGGCAGAGCTTACGGCCAAACCTGCAAGGAGACAAACAAAGAGAAAAAAGAATTAGAGTAGACTCATGACGGTTGTAGAGAGTGCATGGAAGTACAGAAATCTTAGGTGGAGGTTTACTTCAGCATTTTCCCCAGGGCACTCTGAAAATCCTGTGCACAATGAGCCCCATTCACCCCAGGGCTTAGAGAACCTTCTCAGTCCCACACTGTGGAGAGTATTCAAGCAGGGGTGATTCTTCCAAGGCCACCCAATGCTGAATGCCCTAGGGGCCCGTCTGGGTCTTCCATCATCGTAGGGGCTGGGGCCTTTGCGCTAACAGTCTCAACCAACTGGCCACCCAAGAGAAGTTTTTGCTTTAGGAAAAAGAAAATTCAGTGTTTAATATACTTCCTAATCCATTTTCAACACTGCTTTCTGGCTTTGTGGTGTTTGCATGTCTCCACGGAAATGGTCTCTGGTGGGGGTCGGGATGGGGAGCCTTTGTCTTGGAGCTTTCCAGCAAGATAACTTCCACCACACCTTCTTCTGTCCAAGGAACTTGGGTTGTTTGTTTGTTTGTTTTTTCATTAAATGTTTTTTTGGAGGGTTGGGACTTGGGTTTCATCAGCTGAGGGACCCGGGAAATGTCCCAGGACACAGAGGAGAGGAAAACTTAGAGATGTGGGTTGAATCTTGGCTTTATCACTTACTATACATGTCAGCCAGTTACTCAACCTTTTTCAATTTCCTCAACTGATGAAGACCTATCTGACCTAGTTGACAAGAGGATTAAAGTGAGATATTACACATAAAGAGTTAGACACTTGGCCTCCCCCATTTCCTGCCTTCTGTTTGTAAGCAGGCTCTCTGAAAGTTGACTTGGAGCAACTTGTTTATGGTGTCATTATGTCATCATGTCCACCTCGTTTTGTTCTAAGACACCCCTTAATTGGCCATTAAAGGATATTTTAAAGATTCTTCATAGAAAGCAGTGTTTTGTTTAATCTTTACTTACCTACTTCAAACTGAAGAATCACAAGGATTTTATGTCATTTGCTTTGCATATTCGATGGTGGCTGAACATTTTTTACCAGCTGCTCTGCTTGTAGGCAGCTATGTTCTAGTGACCATTTTGATATCAACTGACCATGTGAAAGTAATCCACAATGTCATTAACAGTTATTTGGGCTGTGAATGTTTTAAATCTGAAATTTAGAGATCAAGCAGTCTCATAAGTAATTAATGTAAACTACTAAACTTCTTAAAACCCTGTTTAGATGATTCATTTCTTAATTCTCAGTTAATGATTCCCCACTGTAAATATCTGCCTTCTTGGCCTTTTTTTTTTTTTTTTTTGAGATAGAGCAAGAGAGAGAGAGAGCACAAGTAGGGAGAGAAGCAGAAGGAGCAGGGCTTGATCTCACAACCCTGAGATCATGACTTGAGCTGAAACCAAGAGTTGGATGCTCAATTGACTGAGCCGCCCATGTGTCCCTGCCTCCGTCGCCTATTATTCAAAGTCTTCCAAAGTCACATCTCAACAAAGTGTTTTAGCCTTTCTTCCCTTGTTCTCCAACCAAACCCCATCCTTTACCCTCATGGAATTCGTAAACATTTGCTCAGAGGATGGCTCTCTATCTTCCAGAGTTGACTTGGGCATACCATACCAATCATGCTCCCACAGGTGGATAAAATCCTGTGGCTGAAAAGAGAGAATATTTACCATTGGAAACTCAGAGCATGGAAAGCTTCAGAACATCAAATCTATGATGCAAAACACTTCAGTGAGGGACATGTCTCAAATGAGGACATAATGCTGTTACAAAAATATGGCGTGGCTGGAAGAAGTTTTGAAGACCTGGGATAGTGGTTTGAGACTTTTTCTCCCTGCAACAGAACCATGTAAGTGGTAAAATGAAAAATAAAGAGATAAAACAAGAGAGGGGGGTGGACTCCAGCACTGCTGGTTTCATAAATCCTTTAGCTCCTTGCTACTCAATGTGGGCCAGGGCTCATCAGCATCACCTGGGAGTGGTTTGAATGCAATGGTTTGAGACTTTTCTCTCTAGACCTGCTGGATTAGAATCAGTTTTAACAAGATCTGGGTGGTTTGTATGCACATTAACATTGGGAAGCACTGCTTTCATTTCACTGAATTTCCTCTTCTGCAAATGGGGGATAAGAAAATAATTTTTAAAAGGCTGTTATGATCATAAATGACATATAGCACACAAGGATACCTGGGACATTGTGGGTAGTGGGGAGCTTATTTTGGAAGATTTTACATAGTTGAGTAAGTTTGACGATGACTCACTGGGACTTTGATTCTGCCCTGACCTAGTTCTATCAGGAAATACAGACAGTGGGTACTGGCTTTTGCAGCTAATTATTAGGCTTTCAGAAAATTTGTGAGCTAATTGTTGAACACGGCCATTGTTAAAAATTAAATCATACATTTAAGGAAAATATATTAAAAACATGTGTGATAAATATGCAAAAACATTGCTTCCCAATTATTTTACCATGACTGACCATTATCTATGCTCATGAGATAATTTACCTCTGTCGTATTTGTACAGTGGAAATACTGTAAAATGGTGCATATTTGTAGCCAATTCTGTGTTCAGTGACCTCACTTTGGTAGCTTGAAATGACCATGGTGGGAGCAAATATACCATGGAAATGAGCAAATGCTAACATTAGGGCTTTATTCCGCAGAAAACCAGTCATTGGACTTTTACAGGCTTGCCAATAAATAGAGGACTTACAATTTCTGATCAGTGGAGTAAAAAAAATCTAGAATTGGTGAAACATTACTTTTTTGTGTCAGGTGACACTAAAAAACATTTTTTAGGAGGTTTGAATGATGACATAAATTAGACATATTATAAAAGGTTTATTTTCAAATTCTCTAACACATGCTCATCCTTCCTTCCTCCTGTCCATTTGCAAACTGACCTTCAGAAAGTTGACATGGTGTAAACCTCAGTATCCCTATTTACAACCTTTTCATAATATCCTTCCGGTTTTCTTCTAAAAGATAACTTAATCAACTGTTGGTTCATATTTTTCAAAAGCATCATAGAAGACAATCTATTTTATTTAATATTGGTTTAATCTGTAGCATAAAATGCATTTTCATGAGATTTTTGTACCCTTGCATAAAATCTGAATATTATCCAGAAATAGGCATTAAGTATGCAGCGATAACTTGCCTTCTCTTTTTCACCCACTGGTTGTTGCCTTACTTCCCACTCTCCCATGCACACATGAGTAGAACAGAAAAGAAGAGGAACAACTACCAAATCTTCAGACAATTTATGAAAAAGAAGTGGAGGTTTGGGTATCTTTTTTTGGGGGAAGAATAATGAGTAATCAACTTTGCATAGAAGATTTCAACAATAGGAACAAAATAATGAGATCATCCAAGAAGGTAGATAATTGAGTGAGGCTTATAAAGTCAGGAATGCACTGTCAGGTGGGGAATTATAACCGGTCTCCTACTCCTTGAGTGGGATGAGAATAATTAACTCATTTATTTAACTAGCTGTGAGGCTCAATCACCTATTTGCTCACTTCCATCCTGGCAGCTGAATGTTAGGATCTACACCATACAGGGAGGCAGGGAGTAGACATGGGCCAGTCAGCCACACAAGGGAGCAAAGCAGACTTTGGACTGCCCCTTGCCAGCAGCTCTCTGGACTTAACCGAGTCATCTCAAACCACAGACCTCGCTTGTGGGGCAGTAAAAATAAAAGTCAGTCACTTTCCTTTTTACCTCATAAGCCTCCCACATGAAGTCCCAGGAAGTACCTTTGAAGAAAGACTGAGCAGACAGTTATAGAAGTGGCATGATGGACAGAGCTGCCTTGTGACCCAGTGGCCTCAACTGCCCTGCCCCTCTCCCTCCTGCTGCTACAGCAGATGACCCTGGGATGGGACAGACTAACCTATCATAATTAATCTTTAACTCATTTGCAACTTTTCCTCCAGCCTGACAATACAGCAGCATAATCAAAGAAAATATTGGATTTACATTTAATATAATATCACAGGTTTCGGTTTCTTTGCATCACAGAAATAGTTGGGGAGGGCAGCAAGTATAAAGTATGTTTGCTATTTATTTTAGAATTAAATATATACTTATATTTTGTAATAAATTATAAATTTATTAAATAAATTGTATTAGATATATTTATTCTACAGTTATATATCACGAGCTCATGGGTGGCTGGCTATTAAAAAGGATGATACTATCTAAACAGTTGAACATGGTGCGTGGTACCCGGAAAACACCCAATAAATGGTCAGTATTATGAGTGCTAAAGTCCCAACTATAAAGCACATTTTTCTGTTCCTTTCCCTTTGGAGACTCCTAAAAATATCTAATTAGCCATCAACCTAGTAAAGATGTATGTTATAAGGAACTTCCAGAACACCAAATTTGGGATTACAAAGTGATTGATAGATAAGACATACAGGCACAGCTGGATTCATACAACTCCTTGAAAGCTGGCTCCCTGAAGACACAGACTATATGAGAGGACCATTTGCTGTATGTTCTACACATAGAGATCTTTCCTCATCTCACTCCAGGGACACTAACATTGTGGATATTTACCTCTGTCAGTGTAGATGGACCCAGTTTCCCTTTTACCAGATCATATCCTGGGCTCCTCACCTATAATTACATCTGGTCCCCAGTCCAGGATGCCTGCAATGCTGTGGGCCAGGCAAGGACAGCCGCAAGGAGCGTCTACACTGGCTCTGGGTATAGGAGGGGCAGGAAGAGGAAGGAAGACCCCAGGGGCCCTGCAGGCTCAGGAATGGGGAGATGGTGATGAAGCCCATGAATCAGGAATCACACATCAAGTCATCTATTACTCTTCTTTCTGACCCCCGGCTTCCGGATAGCCCACAAGGAAAAAACTGCTGCTTAATGTAGAAATATCCCTCTATTCTCCAAGGAATTAGAATATATTCACATTGCTCATGCTGATCTAAGCCACAGAAGAAATCTCAAATTGTCAAGACAATGACATGAGGCCAGGAAATTGTGGTCTGGGTGTTTGGGGAAAGGATGCTACTCAAGCAGGGGCAGGAGAATCCAAGTGCTTTCCAGACCTTCAGGAATACTCAAATCCCATCACATTAGTGCGGCACCTACCTGTCTGCTAGGTAGCCGATACCCACAGAACCGATAAAAAATCCTACGTTCACAGCCGACTGAAACAGGTCCAGCATCCAGGAATTGGCACACACTAGATTAAACTGCAGAGGGGCGAGAAGTTTCCCGGGGTCGGGAAAGAAAACAAAATCCTCTTAGACACAGCTCAGCCCGGGAACTCATTGAATACTCCTCTCGTTGAACCAATGTGGCTGAACGACAGGGCAATAAACGAACTGTTCTCTGGCTTATGTGAATTTTCTTTATACAACTGAAAAATTTGTCCCACGATCTACTTGGCATTCCCTCTGGAAGTGTGTCATTAGGCCAAATTCTGTTGTTGGCTAAATCAGTTGAAAGCAGGTAAGTACTCCATTTACACCCCACTCTCCCTCTCTAACTTTGATACACAGAAGCAAATGGGTGTGTAAATAGGATACAAATGCTGCCCTGAGGAAGCTGGGCTGGTCGGCTTCCCTTTGCTGTCTCTTTACTAGTAGAGGAATCAGGAGCATCTCTACAGGCTCTTACATTTGCTCACATTTGGAACAAGAGGCAATGTTGAAGGAAAAACAGGTGCTGGCCTGGAAGTAGGGAGATCCAATTTCTAGAACGAACTGCTAACTCTCTCCCTCTGTGGCCTTGGGCAAAATCTTTCTCTGTTCCGGGCCCCAGTGTCCTCTTCTCTGTATGAAAGGGTGAGATCAAGCCACGCTGTAAAGCCTCTTAAAATTGTATGGCGTTGTGACCTGTAATCTGTGACTTCAAATAACTACTAGACCATTTGAGAAAAGCTCCTCTACCTAAATATCTGTTCGTATAGAACATCCTCACGTTATCTAAGCGGTCCATTTAAATTAAGCCAGGCAGCTAGCTTTCTCTGTATTTTTAGAATAATTCCATTCTCCTATTTCTCTTTGTCTCCAATAAAAGCAGGTCTCCACTTTTTTTTTGCTGTTTTCTCTATATTTATTAAAATGAGGCTTCATAATTAGATGCTAACATCAACTGGAGTTTTTAATAAAGGAATAATAGTGCCTTAGTCAAAGCTCCAACCCCAGGTAATTATATGCAATCATTTTGAGCAAATCATAGAGAGAAAAAATAGCCATCAAGAGAAAAAAATGTATCCCATCACAGGAAGGCACCATTCAGGTAAGTTCCATGAGCTTTCAGGTATCTATCTGTTATGCTGGCAGAATGGAGGGCTTCCAGAAAAAAAAAGAAAAAAAAAGAAAAGAGCAAGCTTGAATATTTCCCCTTTTCTGGAAATTCTGCTACGCTTGGTTTGTTTCTTACCCCTGAAACTTGCATGAACTGGAATCCTTATTGTCAGAATTTGATGAAGTCTTAACTACTTCGCTCCTACTCCAAATACGAGGTTGCATGTCTTGGTTGGAAACTAGGATTTTATAAGATACCTTGAGTCCAAGGAGCACGTCCAGACAGTGTTAAGAGCGCAGCCTTACCTGGCTTCTTCCTTAGGAGCTACTCTGCTGGCTTTTTCCTGCTCTAGGTCCTGCGCTCACTCACCTCGGTCACGATGGAGGAGCCGGGCGTGTCGTAGGCCCAGCCGTGCAGACAGGGCCCGAGCGGCAGGTGGCTCCTGTTGGCGGCCAGGCCGGCCAGCGGGTCCACGCAGCCCAGGGCGCTCTGGTTCCAGTCCACCGCGTAGCTGCGGCACTGGCGGGGGAAGGCGTCGCCCGCGGGCCCCGGGCCCGGCACCGTGTAGTTGAGCTCCTCCGCCGCGCTCCAGCCGCATCGCCGGCCCAGCTCGGCCGCCCCGGGGCTCAGGCAGCGGTGATCCGGGGTGAAGGCCAGGAAGACGATGCCCACGTAGACGGGGGTGAACGCTACAGACATGAGCGCTAAGAGGAAAAACGTCTGCTTCTGGAAAAAGTTAAATTCCCCTATGTGCTCCAGAATGTCATCCACAGTTGGCATTATCTCCGGAGGCAGGAGAGGTCCCGATGCTTTTCCCTGCGCTGGTGCGAGGCCCTGGCCAGCTCAGCACAGCTCTTGAGCAAGAGTCTAACGGTGGAAGGGAGTTTATTTCAGAAAGTGACCAGCCTTTGATCCAGACCTTTCCTGGCTCAGGCTGATTTCCAGCCGTGCGCCCTCGGGTGGATGTGGGTCCCGCTGCTCTCCCCAAACGCCCCCAGCGAGCAACAGGGCGAGATGCTGTGTTCCTTGTAAGGTCACACTCCGCAGGTTTGTGCTACCTCATTCCAGCACCACAAACAATCCCTCCTCTGTATCAGTCGGGGAGAAATCAGAGAGCTTTCACCTATCACAGACCTGTTAATCTTTCCCTAGTAAACTAAGTTGTCCAGGAAATTAATATATTCCTATCTCACCCACGCAGCCAGACTTTCCTCTAAGGTGCTACAGAGAATGCACACACATTTGGCTTTGCTGACCTAGTGTAATGTGAATCATGGTCTTGGGTCAGAGGTCTTGTCTGGGTTCAAAGCCGTTTGCAAATTTCTACAGCTGGCCTCATTCTACAAACAGCGAGTGCACTGGGGATCCATGCTGTGGCTGCTTGTTTTGGTTTGTTCCCGGATTTTATAATTCTGCTTTTTAAAGAATGCTGATGTGGCATTCTTGCTTTTCAACCCTGAAGTGTCTTTCCCTTGATCCATTTGGGAGGAAAGAATAAAATGTTCACCACACGTGCAGGTCAAGTGCAAATGCAGGCTGGAGCATCTTTGTTCTTCTTTGGACCTAGAATTTTTGCCCATGGTCAGGGATGCCTCTTTATAATGGGGTTGGATGCATCCAAACACAAGACAAACAGTCTGTCTTTCCTGGTGTGCGAAAGGATACTTGCTACAGCGGGAAGCTGCCACATGGAGACGGTGGCCTGTTGATATATCTGCATTCTAAAATTCCAGAAATCTGGAGCACCTGGGTGGCTCAGCAGTTGAGCATCTGCCTTTGGCTCAGGTCATGATCCTGGGGTCCTGGGATAGAGTCACATCAGGCTCCCAGCGGGGAGCCTGCTTCTCTCTCTGCCTATGTCTCTGCCTCTCTCTGTGTGTCTCTCATGAGTATATAAGTAAAATACCAAAAATTAAATCTAGGTTTCTTTCTTCCTTGTCTTCTGTTGAACAATTGGTGGGTATGATAGCCCGAGGATACTCTTCCTGCTGCAGCTTTGAGCCTCTCATTTTCTTGAAAAAGCAAGAAGCAGGTGCCTGTTGGGCCCCCATCAACCTCTGCTGCACCTTTGTTGGCTCACAGGTGTGCTCTGCTTGGTGGCATCAGGCTGGGAGGATCTCCACCACTGCTAGCCCTAGTTTGCCCCTGGCTAAGTGAGTGGGTTCAGACTCTGTAAAACCAAGAGTTCAGGGGTAGTATTTCTGGCACAAAAGGTATAATGACAAAGCTCATCTCCAATTATACCCACTGACTATTCAATAGGAAACAAAAAAACCCAACAAGAAACGGATAAAATTTCTTGGCCAGGAGTAGGCTGCAGTGAACAGGGATCTTATCTTCTGTGAACACCAACTCCTGGGAAGCCGTGGCTCATTCTGTGGCCATCATGGGTGCCGAGGAGCATTTATGAGAGATGAGGCTGCGGCCCAGTGTGGCCATGCATCTGAGATGCATTCCAGTCTATGCACGAGGAGCTCCCCAGATATAGATATAGTTTTCAAATAAAAACAAAAAATCATCGATAAAATAAAAGGAAGATAAATGAATAGTTCCAACCAGCAAAAAGATAAGGCAATGTCAAACAAGAAAAATATACTTTTAACTTTTGCTTCCAGGAAAAATAGAGTATGTGTACTTTATTCTTCCCCCTGAGAACAATGAAAATCTCTGGATACCACTTATGAAACAAGTGTAAGAGACTGAGCAGTGGAAAGAAGGCAAACTGCTAGGGACCTCTGCACCCAAAGGCATGGTGGAGGGTTTCCTCCCTGGGTTTTCTTTCTGCTTCACATAAAACAAACTGGGTGCTGGAGAAGCTGGCAAGCCAGAAATACCAATGGGCATGGGCATCAAGATCCTCAACTAAAGCCTGCTCTCTCTAGATTCCCAGGAATATGTTCAAGCTCTTTTATAACCCCTGTGGACATCTCATCCCCCCTTTAAGTGTTTTGGCCAGTCTCTTGTCAACTTCAAATCATGTTTGTCTCTTCAAATAGTCTTAAAACGATGTCAGAACGCCATGCAACACAGCATTGCCTTAAAAGTTGCTGTCTGCAATCCTGCAGTGGGAGTTAGTCATCCTAACAAGGGTGCTGAGCACCGTGGGCATTATTCACTAGCTGGGAAGAATTGGCAGGGGCCAGCTGTTGCCTAGACCAGCCTCTGTCAAATGTATGGTTCCCTCAATAAGATCCTCAACACACAGCCACTCAACGTTGGAGGCTTGCAGCTTCACTGTCCAATATTTCTAATAAATGGGGAGTTCTATATTATATAACACTGGTGTCTGTCCCTGTACAACCTCGACCTACTGGACCTAGTTCTCCCCTCCAGGATGACCAGAACCAGAACTCCTTCCTCTTAGAGGTGACACCCATCATGTGATAGAGATCTGTACCATTGCTGTGACTGATGTGAAGAGATTGAGGTGGTCTGTTGTTTCTCCTAGGAGTCAAGCGTGGGCGGCTGTAGCTTTGGTCTTAGCATCACAACCTCCACCTCTAGCCTCTTCTCTGACCCCAGGCACTGAAAGCAGAGGTGGACTTACAGAGTGTCACTGCCTGTGGCCGAGAGCATGGCATGGAGGAGGGGGACGAGGGGAGCTCCATCTCCGGAGCATGTGTTCTGCTCCAGGCTGTCTTTGAGGTGCCATGTTCCCCTGACTGCTCTCCTTTAATCTGAAGAACATCCTCGTGTGGTGGATATGAATATTCCCTTTTCACAGACCAGGACACTAAGGATCAGAGCAGTATAGGAACTTCCTCAGTGTCAGACAGCCAGGTAAGGATGAGTCAGACTCTGAGGCTGTGGTGCTCATTTCCTCTCTCTCCCATCATTCACCAGAGATGCTTATAAAATAAGCTCTTAAAAGGTGACCAAGTTCATGAAACTTGACTCCAATCCCAGGATGTGGTCCTGATTGCCTCTTACTAGGACATTTTACAAACACCTGCACCCTAGATTTGACTTATTGACATGATTCATTTCAAGACACCAGATCTTCATGCTGTGAGCAAGGGGCACCAGTTTCTTTCTTTCTTTCTTTCTTTCTTTCTTTCTTTCTTTCTTTCTTTCTTCTTCTTTTTTTTTAACCATTCACAGAGTTTTATTCAGGGTAACTTCCTGACAGGGAGCATTGGGCAGACAGACAATCCAGGTGGTACCCAGCCATTCTCTGCCCCATCCAGACCTTAATCCCCAGCTTTTATGGAGCAGGGGGCATAGTGGTCTGTGCACCCAGTCATCTCTACCAGTTACCAAAAGTGAAGCCTTCTGTGTGCCACCTTAGGAAGATCAGAACAAGCCTTCCCTCATTCTGATCAGGACGTATGTTAACCTCCACAGGGCCAAGGAGATACGATATTGAAATTCACTATGAATTACTTACAGTGAACGATCAGATAAGGAGAAGGTAAGAACTCAGATCCCTAACGGCAATTGGTTTGCCCATTGTCAACAATTTTCCTTGGACTGCTAGCACCAGGACAAAGCCCACAGCATGGCTGCCATAACATCCATCCTTGGCAGGTGACAGACTGGACTCCACAGCAAAGCCAAAGGCAGTTGAATAACTAGAAGAGAGAAACCACAGAGGGGGGTGGGGGATGTAGGATAGAGCTAACTCAGAATTTAAATTTGAATCTGGTCTCTTACACACCTATCACTTCTGTTTGTGGGGGGAGGGGTGGTGCTTACATACAAGTATGATAAGGGGCTAATCTGATCCTCTGGGGAATGAGCATTTAATCCACATAATCTGATGATTATTGTAATTAATATCGGAAGTATTTCTCAATCTTTTATCAAGTTCCTTTGCAATGTAAATAAATATTGTCCCCAGGCTGCTATCTTCTGGAGGCACGGAGGAAGGCTGGTTGTGTCTAGACTAACTTTCTCAGCTCTCCCCACTGGAGGACAGGAACTGGTTCAAGTGGGCAGTTAGATTCCTACCCAGCAACAAACTGGGCATCAGTTTCTCGGAGGACAATAGGACAGAAGTAGGTGACCTATCAGCAAGGGAGAGAGGGGTCTTTGGTCCCATGCCATGCAGGATGGCTTTAACACTAGATGTCTGATCCAGTGATAAAGCAAGATGTGGCCTTGGGTCAGCACTGCCCCTTGGGTAAGTTGAAGTCTACCCGAGACAAAGATGACTAAAGGCAGATTGTCTCATAGTGACACATGTCGTATGCTCTCTGTGGCTCACAAGGATGATGGCAGAAGGCCAGGTGGGGCCAGGAGGGGCCAGTCCACATAGCCTGGACTGTGGTCCAGCCTTGCCCCAGAGCATCTGTGTCATCTGAGCAGCCTCCTCACTTATAAACTAGTGGCTGGACCCTAGTCAGAGAGCTAACGAACAGGAACACACAGGACTACCCAGCATAGTGGCTCACACTAGTCTAGTCACTCATGAGTCGTTCCTCACTCCTTCCCTTCTCTCGTCTCTCTCCTCCTTGTGCTCCACCTCGGCCTGCACTTGCTTGTGTCTTTTGCAATTCCCTGCTGCCCATCCGCATCACTGCCAGCTGGTTAAGCATGAGGCCCTGTGGCTAAGCATAGGGGCAAAAGATCTACCCTGACTCAGAACATCCAGGTAGAAAAGGACCTTAGAGGACATCAGAATAGCACTGCGCCTCAATTCCTCACAGACATCTGTTCCAAGTAGTTACACACAAATGCTTCCTATGTCAAGTGAGCCCGGTCCATCATTGGGAATTATAGATTGCCAGAAAGATCTTCCTCGTATTGTATCAGAATTTGTCTTCCGGAATCTTCTCCACGTTTAGACATTATTCTCCCGTCGGGGGTCAGGAAGGTTAAGTTAAAACTTTCCTATACAGAACTTCAGAGATTCGAAGATGACTATCTGGGGTACCTGAGTGTCTCAGTTGGTTAAGCATCTGCCTTCGGCTCAGGTCATGATCTCAGGGTCCTAGGGTTGAGCCCCATGTCCAACTCACTGCTCAGTGGGGACTCTGCTTCTGCTCCTCTCCTCCTTTCAAATAAATTCTCTCCCCTTTTCTCTTTCAAATAAATAAATTAGATCTTTAAAAAAAAAGATGAAGATGACTTTCTTTGACCTTGGCCTCTTCTCTCTTCTGGAGTAGATCACTCCATTCCCACAGAGCAGGCGTTCAATTCTCCCCACCACCAGGGACAGCCCTGGAGTGCACTATAGCTTCTTTCTTCCCTTAAGGTGCTGCATCCAGGACCCTGCACACTACTCAGGTGGGAGTAACCTAGTGTGCTACACAGCTGGGCGGTTATTTTCCAAGCGAGGATGGGGCTGACACCAGCAAAGGAGGTCACTCCTCAATAAGCCCACTGTAGTTACCTTCCTGCTGAGGCTGGCTACAGGAGGGCTGGTGGGAACTCTCTTTGGGCTTCCTTCATCAATGATATCTTTTATTTTGTTTACCTTTATTGGTTCTCTTCCCTACAAAATGATGGCCCTGTGCTTATTTCTTTTAAGTACAAAGTCAGAATCAATGAGCATGAGATTAGGAAGCCTTTGCCAGGAGGGTTCCCTTCCTCTGCTGGCACCTTCTCGTTCCCCTTGCATGCTCAGTCTCTACACCCAGACTAGTGGCTGTCAGCATCACAAAGGCCTGGACCCTGTACTTTATAATACAAGACACATGTTTGACACTGTGACACTGAATCTCCAGGGATACCCAGCAGACTTCACAAGCTAATTTGAAGAGTCACAGGGAAAATCATTTTTTGAAACACCCAGATAGTTAAGTACTCAGTTTCCTTCCTCTTGGACAACACATGTCTTTAAAGATTGTTTTATTTCTTATGGAAAATTAAATACAGAGTATTGGTTTGGCCTTAGGCTTCCAAGTCAGGTTGAACATGCAACTTCATGTTTGGGCCTTCAGTATTCAGAGCTCTTTGATGTAGCAGCTCAGTATTCTCACACAGTTTTGTTTGCCAAAGCAAACACCTGCCTAATATCCAAATACAATTAAAAATTTCATGGGTGTTTAGCCTTTCTAAAATCCTGGAAAGAGTGAATTTGGTTGGACCGCTTTCTTCAAAAAGATAGTGAATCCAGTTGTGATAAAAGAAACACCTTTTACAAGTTACATGGAGTACTACTGGAGAATGAGAAGAGTCTTTAAGATTTTCATTTCCATAATTCTCAGCTTTTATTTTTTTAAACTTTGGATCAGTGACAAGTTTCCTCCTTGACCAAGTTATTGTTGCTTAAAACCATTTATCCAGAGCACTGAGGATAACAGTGTTTGGAACCTGTCATTTGCTTATGATGTGGGAATTTGGACACAGAGGTGCATGTGAGGGTCACAGGGCATATGTAATGTTAATGTCAATTAATCCCAAGCTGATAAAAAAAATTCTTCTGAAGTAGATCTTTTAATTTACAACAAAGCCATAAGCTTTGACTCTGGTGCCTGAGGTCAAGGAAATCTGGTTAGAGAGAACAATATAATTAGTTAAGGTGAGTTCATCCTGGACTACTGTGGGCCCTTGATCCAATATGACTGATGTCCTCAGAAGAAGAAGAGACACAGGGAGAAATCCATGTGGAGACAGAGGCAGAGACTGGATGCTACCACGGCCAGCCAAGGATTTTCAGGAGCTAGAAGAGGGGAGGAAGAATTTTCACTTACAGCTTTCAGAGAAAGCACGGGCGTGCTGGCACCTTGATTTCAGACTTTCTCATCTTTAGGTTTCTGTTGGTTTAAGCCACCCAATTGGTGGTACTTTGTTACATCAACCCTAGCAAATTCATACAGCTACCAAAAGGGGAGATACGGAATCCATATGGCGGTTATTCTTGGTCTACTTCATGTACAGGAGGGCAGTCTTTTCTGACTTGCTTTTCAGAAATCTTCCCTACCCTCACAGCTATAATGTCTCTGTTTCTAGTCATGGAGCCCAAACTCTTCCCTCCTTGGCCTGCCCCACTCCTACACTTAGTCATCTCTCTGGCTAAAGAGAGGCTAGGGGTGCCCAGTGGCTCTAGACCAACATAGATGACAAATACATCAGAAGACTTCCTGAGCCATGCCCTCCAATGTACCATGCAGGTCCCCACCCAGACCGCAGAGCTCAGAAAGCTCTCCTTCTTCATTTTGCCCAAACCAGTCCTGATGATAAATTTGAATTTCATTTTAAGAGAAGAATTTCCAG
Organism: Canis lupus baileyi; assembly: GCF_048164855.1. Lineage (NCBI taxonomy): Eukaryota > Metazoa > Chordata > Mammalia > Carnivora > Canidae > Canis > Canis lupus. The sequence goes on from NC_132838.1 coordinate 50,262,409, forward strand.
TGTAGTGTGGAGTGTGGACCATCTTGATATGTATAGTCCATACTTGTCAAAGTATCTAATCCCATAGAATGAAGTTGTGATTAAAAAGGCACAATAATGTTTGGGGGAGGCAGCATATCTTATCAGAAAGTGTTGACTGAAACCACAAAAGACTTGAGAGTAAGAAAAATAAAAACCATAGGCTCAGTTGACTTTTTTTTGAAGAACTTACATAATTTAGTATCAACAGTGAGAAAGAGTCATACTCATTTTCATTTATGAGTAAATGAAGATGGTTCAGGGAAACCATTCATCTAACTATTTCATAAAGGTAGATTTTGAAAACTAAAAAGGTTTATTCCAACTTTTATTCTCCAGCATTTCCCAAAGTTTATTCACAACATTTTCAAAACTTCTATTTTTCACTCTGCTGTTTGGTATTCTTGCTAATTTTGCAATCTTGAATTCACTGAATTCTCCATTATAAAAAAATTCTACAAATTTATAGATCTATTGTGATGACTTTATTGCAAAATTATTGAGAGAGGCTTTTGCAAAATACACTATCTTTATGTGAGGTCACATACCTAACCCTATACAGTAAGTGTTCATTAAGTGTTTATTGATTAACTGGAATAAAAACTAGAAATCCAGAGAGCTTGAACACAAGGCAACCAGTTGAAGAGCCTGTACTAAATGTGAGACTTCTAATTTCCAGCTAGTGTTCTCTCCACAATAGCACATTGATCTTGCTTTTAGATACCTTTTGGTATTAAAAAAGAATCTGAAATGGCCAAATATATGCAACTTAGAAAGATTTTGAGGTGAAGGTCTTTATAGAAACATATTTATGAAGGTAAAAGCAGAAGTGTAAACAGACATTTCCCAGGATGCTGAAGCTATGGCGATGAGGCTGAGGCTACAGGTCATCCTTCATTACCATGTTTTTCTTCCTGGGTAGTAATAGAGCTGTTCACTTTTAGTTGGGAACATGGCCATCCAGAATGCAGACCACGCTTGCAACTGTTCTTTTAGCTAAATGTTGCCCCATGATTAAATCTGGCCAATGAGATCAACTAGGAAATATCAGCTTCTGAGATGCTTTTGTAAAAGACAGCTTGTGACAGATGGTGACTACAATCATGATGAACATGGCGTAATGTATAGGCTTGTCGAAACACTATGTTGTATACCTGAAACTAATATAACATTATGTGTCAGCCATACTTCAGTAATAAATAAATAAAAATTCACACATGAAACAAATCTGTCAAAAAAAAGAAAGGAAGAAGGAAAAACACAGCTGGTGCAATGCCTTTTGCCCCTTTCTTTGTCCTTTCTTGTTTCCCCTCCCTGCAACATTCTGATGCTCTCACCTCCACTGTGGACCATGAAGTTGAAGGCGAGGGATGCCTAACCCCTTGTCCAAAGGGGACAAGTTCGTGATGGCTTCATGGCATAGAGCTGTCCTACAGGTCCTTCGATGGTGCCTTTAGGTTTTTTTTATGAGAAAGTAACCGCCTATTTAAACTTTTGGAACCATGTTACCTTGACGCCTATCACTTAGAAAATTTCAAATGACTCAGCTACTCATTTATCATGTCAATACCAATTGAGCAGCTCAATCTGAATGGCCAATTTGAGAAAAAAATTCAAATCAGGTATCAGAATAATTCATTATAAGACTTGGGCAATAGAATCAAATTCCACTGGGTTTTGAAGTTATAGGAATGATTCACTGATCTCCAAATTAGGGATATGAAAGTCAGTACCCAGCTTTGGTGCCAAAAGGAGCTCAGTGAGCATTGTATGGCACAATGGAACATGTACTGGACTAGAAAAGAATCTGTACTTTCTCTCAGATGGGCTATAACTCACCCAGTTACTTTAGGCTTGTCAGTTAATGGGTCTCAATTTCCTTATGCATAAATAGAAAGGAATGAACCAAATCTCTAAGGATCCTATAAATGCCATAATTTTTGGACTCAGTGATTTGCTAGTGGTAGATCTAGTCTTTTATGTCACATACATATAAAGAGCCTCGTAACGCTTATTATGTTTTAGACCTATCAGCATAGCATAAGTATATAAAAATATTTCCCTCTTTCTCTTGAAGGTAGAGAAAAGGTAGAGCCAAGCTGGTTTGTGCAAGGTGTACGGTTCCTGGATCAACAGCTACTTATGTCCTCTTCATTTCCTTGGTTTATCATCTTCACTGATTAAGAGAAAAAATTATCAAGCATATTAGCAATATAATTACTTCCTCCAGAAACTCTGTTTTTTTTTTTTTTTTTTTTTTTTTTTTTAAGAAAGACAAATTCAAGCTGAAGGCTACAAAAGATCTGTGGCCATCTGGTTGAAACAAGACACGATAGCAAGTGATCCAAGTATTTTGTTTATATTTGAGATTCCCTCAAGATCAGGTTTCAGAGTTTGGGTTTCTTTGATTCAGGAACAGAAGGAACAGAGATGCCAACGTCATAGTTTTCATAGGATTGAAAGTAAATTAGGTGACCAGCAAGCTGAATTCACTTACCCAGAATAAGCAAGAGAGGAACACAGTGTGAAGTATATAATTGAGATTTTTTTAAAAATTTAATTTTACCTCTTTTCTTCATATTAATGGGTAAAATAATTCATTCTTTAGAGAAAAGAATTACTTTGTTCCAAAAGCTGAAATTAACAAGTGTGAAAATGAACAAAAGCCACCCACCTTGAAGAAGCAAAGGCTATTTATTCAGCACTTGCTGTAGCAAGGGAGTCAGCCATCATCACTTGCCTTTTGGCGGAGACTCAAAGGCAGGAAGGGTGGGAAGCCTTCTTGGGGAAGAAAGGAATGACTTCAGGTGTGTGCTGATGGAAGCCGTGGGCGGGGAAGCTAGAGGCAGCTACCTAGAAGGAGGGCTTCCATGTTGTTGCTTAGGGGTGCATAGCTGGCTTTTCCTGGCTCCTCCTAAATTGGAGGCATTAGGAAAGCTGTCAATTACTCATCTGTCCTGGCCATTTTTGTTTGATTGCTACAGGCTGTAATTTGGCTTCCTGGACTGATGCATATTCTGTCTCTCCCAAACTAGTCATTTGTTAGAAAAAGCCTTAGCTACTGTATGCAAAGAAACTAAACCAACGTTGGTTGGGGAGACAGAACAACGTGATGGGGTTGTGGTCACAGAAAAGAACATATGGTATCATGTTGGGGGGTGTGATCTTCAGATCTCCTCAAAAAAAAGCATCAGGAAAAATATAGATCTCAGAGCAGAGAGAATTTTCATGGAAGCAACTTTCTTCTAGTGTCTCCTAGACTTTAGATCACTGAGATTGTAATAATGCAATCAGCAATCGAATTTTCCTGTTTCACTGAAGAAAAACAACTCTAGCAACGTGAAGGAAGAAGTCTGGGAGGGATCTTTATTCCAGAAAATTCTCTCCCTTTTTTCCCTTCAAATATTACTTCTTTTTTTTTCCCTTCAAACATTATTTCTGTTCCATCTCTCAATTGGAGTCTTTCTTTTCTTTTTTCAAAATAAAGTTTTATTTATTTACTTAAGAGAGTGAGCAAGTGAGAGAGAGCACAGAGGGAGAGGGAGAAGCAGAACCCGCACTGAGCAGGGAGCCCAATTTTGGGCTCGATCCCAGGACCCTGGGATCACGACCTTAGTTGAAGGCAGATGCCTATCCAACTGAGCCACCAGGTGCCCCAACTGGAGTCTTTTCATAAATAAATTGAAGTTTTTCATTCTTTCCTTTGCTTGAAAAAGCTTTTTGTCTATTTTTCCCATCTCCTTATTTCTCTATATTAAAGTCTATTATGTTCTCAGATATATTTTCCTCTGAGTAGTTTCCTCTTCTGCTATGTTTAGCTTACAGTTTAACTTTTATATGGAATTTTATTTTAATGGCTGAATTTCTGTTTGCTACCTTTTCAATTCCCTTGTTCTAATTTTAATGTAATTTTGCATTTTTGCAATATGTATTCACATATTCAAACTTTTAAAACCTACTAATTTAAAAATATTTTTCCTTTATTTTTGTGTTTCTGGGGGTGAATTATATCCCATCTTTAGCTTTATTTTGGGAGCTCTGTTTCAGCTGCTCATCACATACAGGGCTTAAGTCCATGACTTGAGTTCTTCCTTAGGCAGTAAATTCCAGTGCCAAGGGGTTTATGGCCCTCCATGGGCTCAACTCATGTTGAAACTCAAGAGCCACCTCTTTGATTTCAAATTCCTTCTGTGATTCAGGTCTCTAGGGATATTCTTTCTTTGCTTTTGAGCTTGGCTCTCTATCCAACAGTGATTCTGTCCAGCATTTCTCTGTGCAAGGATCAGTGAGATCCATTAAGTCTGCCATATTGACCAATGTCAACTAATATTTATGAAGTGGCTGTTGTATATCTACTGTCACCAGGTGCAAAGGATGAGAAATAACAGGACAAAGACTTCTTCCTCAAGGTAAGTAGAGTCCAGAAAGCCAGCCAGACAAATGAAACATTTATAATAAATACAAGAAGTCTAATGCTGCAAGTATCCTGGGGTACACCTGGGAGGCAGCATCTGACTCAGGCTTTGGGAGAAGGGGTTTAGCAAAGAAAACGCATATTCTTCTAAACAAAGCCTCTATTGGAAAAGACGAATGTGTAGGACATTTGATGGGGAAAATATTTTTGGCTTTATCTTATTTTAGCATCTGTGTGTGGGCCTAACACCCACAGTCGCAGACAGAAGGTCTTGCCTCCCTCAATCCCACAGTCTAGATGTTCATAAACTTCCTGTTTCTTTAGGCACCAAAGATACTATTTCATGAATCACTTATTTGGCAAACATCATCCCAACAACTATTAAGGTAACTTCCCAAAAGATTAATTTTATTGCTGGGATATATGGATCGTAACCTGGAAGACTTTGAATCATTGCCAACTGTCATGGTAAATATTTATTAGAAGGATGTTCCCAATGACTAAGAAGCTTTATTCTGTTGTTGTTAAACTTTGAAAAAGTGTTTATTATGCACAAATTTTTCGTAATATGTGAAATCTATCATTTATATTGAAGAATAAATAATTTGGGAAGATATATACTGAACTATCTCTAGGCCCATAGGATGTTTTGCTGGATATTACTTTGTTGAAAATCTAGTCCAATCTGATTGAAACCAAGGTTTCTCAATCTAGCAGCATCCCTGGTCTCTTACCCACTTGATGCTCTTAGCAGCACCCCCACCTTAAGTCATGACAGCATGTTCCAGACATTGCTGTCTGTCTCCAGATGTCCCTAGAATCCCAATTCTTTATTTTAGAGATGAGAAATGGCGGCCCAGAGAGGGTAAGAAATGAGCCTCAGATTTTGCAGGTAGTTGGAAACAGACTCTGGGAGAGCTACGCTGGTCTTCCACTGCCTCTCCTCAGGCTGTTTCCGCAGAAATTGCAATAAGAGCTGCTGTCTAATATTAGTTAACCAAGCTATCCTGTTTGTATCAGAGCCCTGGGTCCAGACCCTCCAAATAACGTCGCTTCTACTGAAAGACTCAGGCTTGGCAAGCTTGTACCATGTGAGTTGTCTCCAATTCACTTAAGAACCAGGACTTTTGTGAAATTTCAATGATACTCATTGAGTTGATTTCTAAGTAACCAGGATGTTCCTTCCAAGTTCACATTTTCTTTGTGAGAAAGTATCTCTTTTCATCTCCTTTACTTGTGAAAAAACAAATGCCTTGAGCCAGTCTCAGAGGATTTCTGTATACCTGATGATTTTCCACAGTACTTGTGATTGGGTGATGGGGTGATCATGTGCTTGCCAAATGGTAAGTAAATCCATACACAGCTTTTGTTCATCTGATAACTGGTTGTAATATATGCAAAGTCAGAGTTTGCTTCATGAAAACACCCAGTTTTACTTGAGGTCTTTCTTCTAATCAGTACATTCAGATGCCTAGGAAAAATAAAACACCCCCAAATTCACATTTTGAAACCCTATGGTCCTGTCATTTGCCTCTTAGTCATCATGTTGACAAGGAAGGAAAGGAGACAGCAAAGGGGGAATGGAAGCAGCCTCCGGAATGTTCTTCTTTATCCTTTAAAGAGATTGTATCTCTGTGAACCAGCCCTCCCTGGTTAGTGAAAAGCTCACTCGCTTATAGGTTGCTCAGGGTCACTGGGCAGGCCTGGCTCAGATTCTGACCCTGCAGAGCCTTTGTCATCCACTCCAGAGGCCTGTGGCTGGAAAAGACCAGCCGTGATGTTCTAGCTCCGTTCCAGTTTATGTCAGTGTGCCAGTGACAAAATTCACAACTTTTCCTCAGCGCTGCTGGGTATCTGTCTGACAGGGCAAATCCTCACTGACAACCAGTGCCAGTGGCCACAGCAGGTGCTTCTTGCCCTTAGCTGAAATGGCCCGCAGCTCTGGGAGAAGCTCAGGAATGCTGCTGACGCCATCTGGGGCTCAGCACCCTTACCTGCTTACATTGCAACTCTGCCCGTCAGTAAGAGGAACTGTGTTTCCGTATTGTGAGATGTCCTCATTGCACCAGATGATGAATTCTGTGCTGGCTTTGTGTAGAACCCAGAAATATCCATAGTCAAATTGAAGTCTGGGGGCAGAAACAAAATGAGGTCAATGCTGCATGACCAGCATATCTAGAGGCCCTACAGAGCACCAATCTCCTTCCCTGAATTACTACATCTTCAACATAATTCCCAGAATTGTGTTGCATTCAAGTCCAGGTAGGCAAGGCCAATCTCCTGGTCTCTTTTCATGCAGAGCATGATCTCCGGTGTAGCAGTGTGGGAGAGCAGAAAGATCACTAATTGAGTCTGAAGGCCTGGATTCCATTCACGCTCTGACAGTTTTTATGAGCTGGGGTAAGAAGCTCAGTTGCCGGGGGCAGTGCTTCCTTTCAATTGTCTGGAACTGTGGTTTCTCACTGCTTTTGAGTGTTGACTGTGCTAGCTCACGGAGCTGTGTGCTTCCCCTAGGAATCTGGCCAAAAGTTAAAGTCACTTACTAGGCTTCTGAAAATATGGTTAGTTCAGATGCTCCAGTTCCTAAGATCGTAACTTAGCTCTTTTATTCTATGCCCATTCAGGGTCACATCACCAATTTCATGAAGAGCCAGTACTGTTGTTTGCAGTCCTATCAGAGCCTTTCCATTTGTACATGATATAGATACGTGTGTATTTGTGTGTGTGTGTGTATTAGTAGTGTAGAAACATGAAAATACTTTGCAATAAAAACTTCATTGTGAACCAAGATTTTTAAAATGTAAACATTTTAGCAAAATGACATATTTTCTGGGCACCCTCACCTGCTCTGATGGGTGAGGACAATGAGGCCCTAACTGGTAATCTCTTTGATACTCTGGAATTCTCCCTGCATATCCATTGTGATGATGTGTCTTGGCTTAGATAGCACCTGATCAGATGTCACTGAGGTCACTTAAAAATATACGGAATTAGGCAGCTGGTCTCTGCCCTACGGAAATTTTTGCAATGACTAAAGTGTCCTGTGTGTGGACTGTCCAGGATGTTAGCAAGTGGCCACCGGTAGCTATGGAGCTTTGAGATGTGACAAATGCAATTGAGGTACTGCACTTTAAATTTTACTTAATTTTAACTCATTTAAATTAAAAGTTACACAGATGTGTGGTTAGTGATGACAAAATTGGACATCTCTATTATTTTTACTATTTTCTATTTCATTGATTGTTTTTGTTCTCATTTGTAGTATTTCTTTCTTTGGCTTACTTCGGGTTTAGTCTGCTCTACCTTTCCTAATTTCTGAGGATAAGATCTGAGGTTATTGACTTGAGACCTTTAGTCCTTTCAAATATAGGCTTTTAGTGTTATAAATTTCTCTCTAAAAAAAATTCTAAGTAGAGCTTTTGTGTTATTCCACAGAGTTCGCTCTGTGATGTTTCCATTTTCATGAAGATCAAAAATGGTTTTAAAATTTTCCTTTCAATTTCTTTACTAATTTATAGATTATTTAGAAATCTCTTATTTGAATTTCCAAATATCTGAGGATTTTTCAGTGACCTGTTATTGATTTCTAATTTAATTTCATTGTGGTCAAGAACATACTCTGTGTGACTTGAATCCTGTTAAATTTATTGAGACACATTTTATGGCCCAGAATATGACAGCCTTAATAATTGTTTTGTATACACTTGACGGGAATGTGTATTCTACTGTTGTTGGCTACAGTGTTCCATAAATGGCAATTAGGTCAACTTGATTGTTAGTGTTCTCATGTCTTAAATATTCTTTACTTTTTGACTCCTTGTTTAATAAATTATTGATAGAGTGATATTTAAATCTCTGATTATAGATTCATCCATTTCTTCTTCTACATCTACCAGGTTTTGCTTCATGCTTTTCAAAGTTCTGTTGTCAGGTATATAAACTTTTAGGATTGTTATATCCTCTTGATAAATTAATCCTTTATCTTATTGAAACAACGTTTTAATCTCTGGCAATATTATTTGCTCTATATAAATTTACTTTGTTTGATATTAGTATCCACTCTAGCTCTCTTTTGACTAGTGTTAGCAAGTCATATCCTTTCCCCATCCCTCTTCTTTTCACCTACTATTTCTTTGTATATAAAGTGTATTTCTTGTAAACAGCATTTAGTTGGATGTTGCTTTATTTATGTACTCTGACAATATGTGCCTTTTACAACTCTTGACTGAGCTCTTTAGATCATTTACATTTAATGTGATTACTCACATAGCTTATTTAATCTATTATCTTGCTATTTATCTCATCTTTTGTTTTTTTTCTATGTTCGTTCTTCTTTTGGATTATTTATTATTATTCTATGTAATCTCTTTCGTTGGCTTCTTAGCTAAAACTTTTTATTTTGCTTAAATAAATAAATAAATAAATGTGCTAAGATAGTGGTTGCTTTAGAGTTTATGATATAAATACTTTAAAAGATATTATGTGACTCCCATTTAAGCAAGTATATATAGTAGTAAAACTCTATTTTCCTCTTCCTGCTTTCATGGTATTGTTGACATACATTTTTACTTAAACTCCACAAACATAAAATCCACAATCTTTTTGTTGTTGCTGCTGTTAAAAGGTTAAAAAGATTTTTTGTTTTAAAAGCTGAAAACTTAAAATTTACATTATTTTCACCTAAAAAGTTAGCTATCTTTTAAAATAATTCTTATTTTAAGTAATCTCTATGCCCAACCTGGGGTATGAACTCACGACACTGAGACTCAGTCTCATGCTCTTCTGACTGACCCAGCCAGGCACCCCCCAAAATTTAGCTATCTTTTAAAGAGATAATAAGGAAAAAAATCTGACATATATGTACCAAGGTAATAGCATTTATGGTGCCTCTCATTTTTTGGTGTAAATCAGTGGTTCTCAATGTGACGTGATTCTCAACTGCGTGTGATTTTGCCCACTGGGGACATTCAGCAATGACTAGATAAAGAATTATCCAGCCCCAAATGTGACCAGGGCTGAACTTGAAAACACTGGTATGAATCCTTATTTTCATTTTGTTTCACTCTCCTTTAGCGTGAAGGAGCATTTCCTATAATGTGGATCTGCTGGTGAGGAATTCTTTTTCTTTCTTTCTTTCTTTCTTTCTTTCTTTCTTTCTTTCTTTCTTTCTTTTTTTTTATTCTTTCAACTTGTTTAGAATTTGGTTTTGGGTGTAGAACTTTAGATTTAAGGGTTGTTTTTGTTTTTGTTTTTTTCTTTTAGTACTCTAAAGATATGTTTACTATCTTCTTATTTACATTGTTTCCAAAAAGAAATCTGCTTTCATCTTTATCTTTGCTTCTGTGTATCCATTATGTCTTTTCTGTGGCTGCTCTTCAGATTTTATCAGTGGGTTGTGCAATTTGAATATGAAGTGACTTTGTATGATCTTGAAATATTTCTCATTCTCAGGATTAGATAAGCATCTTGAATCTGTAGATTTATACTCTTCACCAAATTAGGAAGATTTCATCTATGACTCTTTGAAATATTTTTTTCTGTTGTCCCCCTCTCTACTCTTCCTTATGAACTCTAAATTTATGTATATTAGGCTATTTGAAATTGTCTGTAGTTCACTGACTTTATAACTTTTTTAAAGTTCTTTTTACTTTGTATTTTATTTTAGATAGTGTCTATTGCTATGCTTTCAAAGTCATTTATCTTTTTCTTTTGCAATGTCTAATCAGCTATTAATCACATCCAGTATATTTTTTGTTTAATAGTTCTTAGTTTTCATCTCTAGAAGCTGGATTTGGGTCTCCTTAACTTTTTCAACATCTAGAATGCAGTTATGTAGCTATAATAACTGTTTTATATCCTTGTCTGCTAATTCTAACATTTAGTTAGTTCTTAGACATTTAGTCATTTAGTTGGATTGGTTGGGTTTTCTCTTTATTATAGGTATCTTCTGTTTCTTTGCCTGCTTGGTAAATTTTACTTTGGTGCTGAGTATCTTTGCATATCTATGAACACTTTTAAGCTTTGTTTTGGGATGCAGCTAAATTACTTAGAAAAAAATTGATTCTTTTGGGTCTTGCTTTTAAGAATTTAGTTGGAAGTTTGACAGCATTCAGGCTCAGGCTATTTCACACTACTTATAAAAGACTACTTTGAATACCCTATCCAATAACCATTTATTATGAGGCATCCTGTTTTGCTATCGGGACAGGCACTTTTTCTGGCCCTGTGTGAGTACTTGGCACTCTTCCTTCTAACTCTCTCAGACAGTTCTTTCTCCCGCTTCAGAGGTTCCTCATGTGCATGAGGCTATCAATTCTTTGCTGGATTCTTGAGGGGTTCCCTCCACAGACCTCAGGAATTCTCCCTGCAGCTCCTCCTCTCTGGCACTTTATTCTGCAAACTCAAGACATCTTGGTCTCTTACACTTTCAGCTCTGTTTAGTCAGTAGAGCTGTGTTTACTCCGGGGGTCCACTGGGCCACCACCTCGATTCCCCATTCCTGCACTATGGCCTGGAAATTCTCATGGCAGTGAGCAGGGGTGATCCTAGGACTCACCTGTTCTATTCCCATCTCTCAGGATCACTCTCCTTCATTGTCTCATGTCCAGTGCCTTGAAAACTCCTGTTTGATTATTTCATTTGATTGTTTTAGGAGGCAATCTGGTCTCTGTTACTTTATCTTTGTCAGAAGCAGAAGATGTAAATAAACCATTTTTTATTTCCTTCTAACAAACATGTATGCGTGCAGTTATGATTTTACATTGTACATGTATTTAATAGATATTTTTGAAAGCAAAATTGATCCTAGTTGTTTTTTTTTTTTTTTTTACTGGAGCTAAACATAGGGTTTGTCTATGAGATGCATCACACCTGCCAGGTACTGAATCCATTAGAGACTTCCTGTCCTCATGTATCTGCCAGTCACTGATTTGCATCCAAAAACCTCTTTTCCCATGAAGGGAATTATTTTTCTGCTCAGTGAAGTGCTTCTTTTGTTCCTAATAACTACCCACTTGAAATTTGGTTAAGTTCACTTTTTAAAATGTCAATTTTTGTTCCCTTGAGAATTTTATGAACTGACTTCTCCTAAAGGGATCAGAGCACATTTCTAGTTTTAGAAATCTAAGCCTAAAGTAATACAACTTCTTAAAATATACTTACTGTGATAAAATCCTCAAGCATGGAAATGTCTAGATATTTTACATAGACATTTGATAAGTAAATAGTTCACATGTAAATGGTGGGATTTCCATGAAGGTGTTCCTATGTCTGTAGAGGGTACAGAGATCTATCTTGAAAGGAGAAAAGGGAGCAGGACAGCCCATTCCGACACAGAAAGTCTGTTCTCTACAGGAATGGAAAGCAAGGCAAAGCCAGTACATTTTAGGAAGTTGCAGATTTATGCCAATGACTTTTTCCCAGCTTATTTTTGGCATTTTTATTTTAAGGATTTTTAACTTACACAGGTGATTAAAATTTAAATAGATATTTTTCTTTTATTTCTTTACACTGCTTTTATGCTTTGATGTTCTTTTATTAGGGATGTGTGATAAGAAAACAATATTTCATTTTCCAAAATGTCAAGAAATTTTCCCAGCACCATTAGTTTAAAAATACTACCTCCATTGACTTGTGATGCGATTTTTGTAAAATATGCACTCCTTAGATATAATAAGATCTGTTAATGGGCTTTCAGCTGTGTTGTTTTTTTCCCTGATTTATACATCTATAAAGCTACTCTCAATTATAGAAAAGGTTACTGAAGAAAAGACCTGTCTTATTCCTACAACCTATCTTTCAACTATTCTTATTCCTTCAACCTATCTTTCAGATACATTTATGTTAGCTTTTTCAGGTTCAAAAAGAACCTGCCATTAAGATTTTCTTTGGGATTAAATAGAACATTTCAGCTTTTTCCAAGAAGAATATTCTTACAATACTTTAATCTTCTCAATCTTCCCATTCAGAAATGTGTGCAACTTGGTTATATAAATAACTAAAGACATCTTTATATTACTGAGATCTGTATATTTCCTGTGCATTTCTTATCAGCTTTTTCCCCACATTGTTTTTGTTATTATTGATAATGCAGCTGGGAACTTTGGGCCTTAAACTGATTTTTGCCAGTTGATTAGAAAGATGTCAACGTCTATATGCTTTCCATCAGATGACTCAAATCATTTCCTATAGTTTTCAATAGGTCCTGTATGACGTTTTCTTTAATCTACAGGTAACTTGAAACTTAAAATTCTCTTGACTTAGATTCTATGTAATGACACCAGGAAGCACCATGAAATGCTGAGCTGGAGAGGGGTTGTACTAACAGCAAACTTCGGAAATATCCACACTCTATGATGCATTTTGAATAAAAATCCTAGAATTCCTCAGGGACGAGTGGAACTTTAGGTATAACAAATCTAACTCTTTCATTTTCAGAGAATGGAACAGAGTTACTGATAGATAGCTGTTAAAATGCCAGATGCTGGGGGGCAGATCAGAGAAAGAAACATATGCAACCACCTTATAATGAGCAGCCATCACAATTCCAGTACATTCTAGTAAGGTTACACTTTTCATATGACCTATATTTTTCTCCTTAAGTGATTTCAGCAGAGCTACCTTTCATCTCAAAATGACACACTTTATGTCAGAGCAGAGGCAGAAAGGAAGGTTCCACAAGCTCCCTCAAGCTCTTTTTCTAGGCTGTTTTCTTAGTACACAGCACACCATGGTAAATCCTATTGTGCTGGCCATATCTCAGGGAATGTCTGTAAAGGCCAATACAAACAAACTTCAAATCTCAGTGCTCAGAGTCAGATTTGTCTGGGAGTTCTCGGGGGTGCCTGCCTGGAACTCAGGACAGCTCCATGGAAATAGACCCCCCGATGAGAACTTGTACCTTTAAAACCACTAAAAATGCTTTAAAGAGCTCTGTAAGCACCTACTCTGAAAGATGTGGCTATTCAGATCCCCTGGAGGGAGCCAGCTTTGCAAAGTGGTTGATGGGAGTGAGCCCAGAGATCAGAGATAGATAAGAAAGATTTTTCTCACAGTAATCTTGCTCTCCTCACATCATCTTTGCTCCTGTTGTGGTCTGAAAGCCCTCTGAAAGAAAGTCTCCGGGAGGAGAAATGAGCTGGACCCCAAGGATCAGTTTCCTCAGATGGCTGAGGGCAACACATTTTTGTAGCATAACCTCCAAAGGTCACAAAAAAGGTGATAGGTGTGGGATCTCTAGTTTCACAGAAAAACATTCATTAACTTATTCAACAGATACAGAGTGAACCTGTTATGTGCCCAAGACTGAGTTATAGAGGATGCAGGAGACCTGGTCACAGGCATCAGGGAAATCATTACCTAAGTGTGGGCAAGAAGTAGGGAGAGATTCACATTCAACTATAGAGACTTTATTACTTTCCACCTGTAAGTGTCAAGCACTGAGCTAGACATGAAACGTGGAATAGTTAGAAAGGAGTAAGTTATCAGTGAATACAGCAGCCCTTATGCTTGCTTATCATGTGGGGGAAGGTTATAAGGGGAAAAAATAGTGGAATCTATCAGAACACCAGGGCTGGAATCTGTGCTCTTATCACCCCTGTAATCCGGAACACCCTGAATGTCTGTTTCCTCTTCTGTAAAATAGACGTAATTGTATCTATGTCATAATGTTATTGAGGCATTTATTGAGAAAATGTGTGGGTAAAAGTTTTGTAAACAGAAAGTCCTCCATAAATACAGGTTTGAGTGGTAGGTTCTGGTAGAAATAGTTTAGTTGAAATTCACCAGCATTCGTTGTCACAGTGCTAATATCATAGTGAAGCTACCAGAAGTGTATAATGAGCAATTTGTATTATAAGCATTTATGACTATTTTTGTAACCACAGTATAAAATTATGATTTAAATATATGTTTATTTTATGAGCCTACAAGAGCCTGTATGTATAACCTTTATTTCGCCAGGCTAAATAAAACTCCCCCCCAAAAAAGAGCAACACATCAGTTGGATAAACCTTTGGTTTGAAGGTTTAGAGGGAAGACTGATTATTTTGATGGTTGGTAGACCTCTGTAGAAGCATATACAAACCATACACATGTGTGCCAAGAGGCTCCAAAGTGGGTTATATAAGGCAGGATGACTCAGGAAGACTTGCTAGGAGAGGCGGTTTCTGGCATAGCTGAGGGAGACAGAGCCAGGAGGAAGCCTGAGACACACACTATCACCAGGAGCCTTTCCACTTTTTTCTTGGGGTGGAAGAGCAAGCCCTTGGCACTCTAAGATGGGGTCAGTGTTCTGGTGATTGAGTCATTACACTGGCATTTGACACACAGATTACCCCCTAAAGGTACAGATACATGGCCATTTGGCCCCTACTGTCTAAAATTAAGCAGGGAAAAAGAAAGTGTTTTCCGATGAAAATAAAGAACCCAAAGTGTGGTTAGTAGCTACAACTGGTAATTTACCCTTCCTACTTACAGATTTTAAGACTTTAGTATGTTGTTTCATGGATTATCAGAGACCTGGCCTCAAGGACTCAAAATCAAGAATTGTCTTCTCATATGGGGCCATTAGATCGAATTATTCTATAGCCTGTACCTCAAAATATTTTTGGTGAATAAGTTAATATTCCACATCAGTGCGGGCATTGATTTTATATTTATATACCAATCAAGTATTTATTATTTGGGCCTCCTGTGTGTTCACCTCTCACTAGATCATGAGCTGCGCAAGAGCGAGCAAGGATGACGACGTTCATGTGTGTATACTCAACCCATAGCACTGTGCCCAGAATAGGGTAGGTTTCAAGAAAGGCATGAGTGAGTGAGTGAAAAGAAGGTAGAAGAAACATACAGCACATTCCCCATCGATTGTGAGCTGGTGGGGACTGGGCAGTGCTTGTTGTGATAGCTTCACGAATGTGGTCTGGGCTGCTGGGTGAGTGGGGCAGTGTGCTTGACAGAGGTGATCACACTTGGCAGGGAGATTGCACTATGATCAGGGGCAGAGCTCCAAGGCTATCCTCTTTCTGAGGGAGGCTGAGCCGTTGACTCCACCTGGTGGTGTTTGCAGAGTCCTCAAGGACCTGACAGGAAGCAAACAGAAGACAGCTGCTGAGCCAGCAGCACAGCAAGAGGCCACTCAGGGATGTACTTCCCAGGGAGAAAGACCCTCAAGGAGGAACTGGTGGGGTGGGGGATGCTGAGTGAGATCTGGTTTCAAAAAGCCAGGATCCAAAGCTCCCAGGAGCTGTGGGCTCCACTCCCCTGATCTCACCTCAAAGAGCAGTGTCCCTAGGGAGATAGATAGCCAAACAGGATAGTGAAGCATCTTGGGAAAAAGCTGTCTGATGTCCCCTGGACAGTCCAGCTGTGCAATGGCCAGCCATGAGGGTGGCCCTGATATCTTTGTTTTCCCAGTGAACAATCTGAGGTTCAGAGGAAAGTGCTGAGGGGGAGACCTGCACTCGGGTCTCTGTCCCCCCAGCCAGCCCTCACCCCTCCATCACCCTAATGCTCCTTCTCGCCTTCTATTTGCATGGGGCTCTGCCATTGATAGGCACATCTGTGTGTACCCCACAAACTAGCTGGCCATCCTGAGAAGACATAAGCAGGAGTGCCGTTGTCCACAACGTAGGTGAGGAGCTGGACAGATGAGGTCATCCAGTGGACAGCAGAGTATGGCTAGACCGGGTCCAGTGCTCCTTACGCTCCCCCAGAGGCTAAGTATTCAGAATCCATCCATTCCTGTTGCTGTGCGTCCTTGCAAAATGTCCACACTCACAGCCTGCATTTGGTTTGAAGAATGATACAACCACGTAACTGGTACGACTTGGTCTATTTAGCAGAGCTATGCAGGGAAATATATTTCCGTCTACCTCATGAGTTGCACATCCCATTGGAGAGATTCGAAAAGGGAAAAGGAAAGATCTGCCAATCTATTGGAGGTGTTTCTAGAGCAAGTAAAACACTTCCCGCATCTCTGCGGGCACAATGAGACAGGGAATTGAGACGCCATAACACCAAATCCACAATGAGCATTCCAAAGAAAATGCAGAAGTTTTTTGGTTTTTAATAGGTTGGGCTTTGGAAACTGTGTATTTCTTTTTTTGGGTTGTTTTGGACTGTTCATTCAGCATGGGTGTATGTAGAACTTCGTTTTGGGAGAAGACCTTTCCAAAGGCATGAAACTGAACTAGGGGAAGCCAAGAAGTGCAGGAGAAAGAAATCTAAGTGGGGGTGGGGGTGAAGTTGTTTTGAAGCTATCACAGAATGATACACAAGACAGACATGATAGGAGCGAAGGTAACAACTTCAGGATGAGTTGTACCATTAGTGAGTGGCTGGAATGTGATCTCCCACCATTTCACTCTGAAGAGAAGAGGACTCCGCAGTTTCATAAACATCCTGTTTTCAGAGAGAACTACCCTAACCCTGATCATTTACTTAGTCTGGATTTACCTAAAATGAAGCAAGAGCCACTATTGCTTTCAACTGGAATTAGGAAAACTCAGGAAAACACACAACCCTATAAAAATATATTTTTTTTAAGAGCAAAAGTCATAAAATCTTTTTCAACAAGCCGAGGACAAGTCATGATGGATGCTTGCTTGGACTGGGAACACATGGGTTGATCAGAGACAAGGCTTTTGTGTGAGCATGTGCACACACACGTATTTGTACTGATTTGGGCTGGGTCCTGTCCCTCCCAAATTTGTCTGTTGAAGTGCAAACCCTTCAGACTTCAGAACGTGATCGTATTTGGAAATAGAGCCTTTAAAGAAGTAATTAAGTTGAAAGAGGATGTTAGGGCGGTGTTTTAATAAGGAGGAAATTTGGACACATACGGAGACACCGAGGTTACAATGCGTGCGAGGAAAGTCCGAATGAGGGCGGACCCCAGGAGGCAGCCGTCTGCACGTCCAGGAGAGAGCCCTCCAAATGAAACCAACCCTGCCGACACCTCAGTCTTGGGCTCCTAACTTTCAGAACTGTGAGAAAATAAGTGCATTGTTTAAGCCGCCCAGTCTTGGTGCAGAGCAATACACACGCATGATTTTACAAGGGTGAGGTAATGGTGGCTTACAGTGCATATTTTACATTTTTAATGTAGTCTTTTTCTTATTCTTATGCTTGATTCCTTCTCTGCTCCTGCCTCTAGCCAAGGTCACCTGTGTACAACTCATCACGTAGGAGTCCATATTTCTCTGTGTTGTCGGGTATACCCACATACGCACACATAATACATGTATATATCATGTGAGGGCGGGTCATTGTTTTACACAATTAGGATCATTATTTCACACAGTTTTCAACATCTTTCTTTGGATTACTCTTTTACATATTTTCTATTTTGAAACAATTTCAAACTTACCAAAAAGTTGCAAGTACAATACAAAATACCTGTTGCTATTGTTTTTAAGCCCTGATCCA
Source organism: Canis lupus baileyi (assembly GCF_048164855.1). NCBI lineage: Eukaryota > Metazoa > Chordata > Mammalia > Carnivora > Canidae > Canis > Canis lupus. The sequence continues at coordinate 50,280,269 of NC_132838.1, forward strand.
TTTGGACTAAGGTGCAGACATGATGCCTCATCACCTCTGATGACTTTGGTGCGTATTTCCTGCAAACAGATTGGCATCTTTGGCAGGAACATTACAGAAATGATGCGGATTCTTCTTGTGGAGCCCTGTTGGTGGCGTACAGATTCACTTACTACTACTATTGACATTCACTTTATTTACTTAATGGAGATGGTGTCTGCCAGATTTTTTTTTTATCACGTGCTCTTTTTCCCTTTGTAATTCATAGTTTGTAGGGGGCAGCCCTGGTGGCGGAGCGGTTTAGCACCGCCTGCAACATGGGGTGTGATCCTGGAGGCCCCGGATCGAGTTCCACTTCAGGCTTCCTATATGGAGCCTGCTTCTCCTTCTGCCTGTGTCTCTACCCCTCTCTCTCTGTCTCTATGAATAAATAAAATCTTAAAAAAAAATAGTTTGTGGGGAGGCATCTTGACTCTCTGTAAATATCTTGTTCTTCGTCAAATGTTTAGTTTACTCATTTATTTACATCAACAGGATTCATGGTTTTCTGTTATATTTGAAAGGTTATAATCTGTTGGCTATTGTTCTATATTTTGATGTCCCTGTCTGTGTCATTTTGGCATGTCCTATCATTATTTGAATACCTTCTTGTTTTCTGATGCAAGATATCTCAAGCCCATCTTTTACTTTTTCTGCCCCACAGTGGAATCTATCATTTCTCTAAGGATGCCCCCTTCTTTTTGCAGAGATGGTATTTAGAAGCCAAGATTTGGAGGTGCCTGGGATGCTAGTCAGTGAAGCGACCAACTCTTGATTTTGGCTCAGGTCACGATCTCAGGATCATAAGATTGAGCCCTGTGTCAGGGTCCATGCACTGAGTGTGGAGCCTGGTTAAGATTCTTTCTCTTGGGACACCTGGGTGGTTGAGCGTCTGCTTCGGCTCAGGGTGTGATCCCAAGATCCTGAGATGAAGTCCCACATCGGGCTCCCTGCAGAAAGCCTGTTTCTAAAAAAAAAAAAAAAAAAAAAAGCCTGTTTCTCTCTCTGCCTATGTCTCTGCCTCTCTCTCTGTGTCTCTCATGAATAAATAAATAAAATCTTGAAAAAAAAAGAAAAAAATCTTTCCCTCTGCACCTCCTTGCTTGCATGTGCTCTCTCTCTAAAACAAACATACAAAAACCCCAAATTAAACTTAAAAAAAACAAGGTCTAGGTGCTAGATGCTCATTGCTATAGGTGAGTGGCTGTCCCTAGGCCGTAGAGTTAGAGATTATATATAGATGTACACACACACACACACACACACACACACACACACATATATTCACATAGATGTGCACACACACATATGTATCTACACATATACACATTAGAATCTATATTTACCATGTATATTGACAATCATGAACTCACATTGATAACTTTGCTTCCAACTTAAAACTGCTGGGTTTATTCTAGTTTTTGAGTATTCCTATCTGTAAGTCCCATCTCTTACAGGGAGGAATATTCATAATAGATCTGCTTGTATGATGGATCCCTTTGCATGTAAACAGTCTCCCATTGTGCCTCTACATCCTCTCCTATGTGGATGTTTTCTTCACCCACCACCTTCACTCTGCATCAGTTCCTGCCCCTCTCCCCCCAGCTGGAGCTCCAGCACTCACATTCTAGGGGGCTCCCCCAGGCTTCTTACCACATGCTGGGACACCTCTGTGTGAGCACTTCCTCACCGTTCTGGGGCTCTGAGACCCGAGGCCAGGCTCCCTTTGCTGCAGGATCTCTCTTTTCCACTGAGTCTCTGACATACCTTGCCAGGGCAGCCTCTATAAATAGATGCTCTCCTCACTCCCTCAGGCTCTGACTCTCCCTTTGGGCCACCTCTTTACACTTTCATCTTCCTCTCTCTGCTTAGGGTTCCCTGTGTGTGGACACCCTCTATGCCCTGTTCAGAATCTGACTTGTCTTACAAGGGTGTTCTCTTCCACCTGAGTAGGCCCCAACATCACATGTGTGGCTGCCCACCCTGCTCAGCCCCATTAGAGACTTTAGAGCTGAGTTGCTCTGGAAGGGACAAGAAGAACAACGGAAGGGAAAAACACATCTTACTACCCTTACTCGGCAAGACATCAGGCAAATCATTCCCAGTCACTTGGTGGAGGTAGGTAGTCTTCTTCCCAATAGCATGGGCACTCGTGGTGTGGATATGTCACAACTGTTCTGTGTGTGCCCCTCAGGAGCATTTTTGTTGTTTCTAGTGTTTTACCACCACGAACAAAGTTGCAACAAACGTCCTGGTGTATGACTTATACATTGTTATATACTTTCATCTCCCAGGAATGGGATTTCTTTTTTTTTTTTTTTTTTTTTTTAATTTTTATTTATTTATGATAGTCACAGAGAGAGAGAGAGAGAGAGGGGCAGAGACACAGGCAGAGGGAGAAGCAGGCTCCATGCACCGGGAGCCCAACGTGGGATTCGATCCCGGGTCTCCAGGATCGCGCCCTGGGTCAAAGGCAGGCGCCAAACCGCTGCGCCACCCAGGGATCCCAGGAATGGGATTTCTAAATCAAAGGAAAGGTTTTAATAATGTCTAGTGATCCTGTGACAGTCTCTGAGAACATGAGTTTTGGTTCTTCATGTGGGGGCACTGCAGTGCTGAGAGGCATCTGAGATTCTTAGTAGCCATTGAGCCTCACCAGGTGCACAAACCCAGAGATGTTGGAATCTTCTCCAGGACCCATGGCAGCCAAAGAGGGTTCCCTCTAGTCCTTGTGGGTCCCCATGATGCGGCAGAGTGGGCAGAGTGCACACCGATCCCCCTAATGTTCAGCAGACTGAGATTGGCAGGCTAATTGAAAGCTGGGCATGGAGCTAGACACTGGGGGACAGATGTATAGGCTCACCGCCTACTGGGGAGGTTGACCAGCAAGCCAGTCCTTGTCCCCACATGTAACAAGGCTGTGGGGATGCAAAATGGGGGCAGCTGGGATAAAGATGCTGGCAGCAAGGCCTGCGAGGGCTTTCCCAGAAGAGTGACATATGACCCTTGTCTTGAAGGTCAGAGAAGTGCCAGCTGGGCAAAAGAGAGGCAGGGTGTGTCCCTCAGAGGCAACAGGTGAGAGGGAGTGGTGGCCCATGAGGTAAACAGAGGGTGCACACCCTCCGGTACCACCTCCTCTCTCTCCACCTGGCCCCTGCTCCTAACTGACCCCCAAATGCTGCAGTGGGCTCCCCCTGGTCTCAGGTATTTACTCCCCACTTTCTTCCCAAGCAAAGCTAATTTCCAAAGACTTGGTTGCCAGCTCACACTTGAAACCTTTCCTGGCTGCCACAGGTCACACTTATCTCTTGCCCCCGGAACAGTGAGCCCAGTACCTGGCACTTGGTGTTTATCAAATCACTGCAGCACTTGTTGTCAGGAACTCTCCTGTGCTGTGAAGTGGGTTTGAGGTTTCCTGCTTCCCAGCTAGATGGAAGCTCATGGAGAAGCCAGCCCTTGCTGTACACAGAGATGGGACTCAGCTGCCTGGGTGCTGAGAAGCAGCAGCCTGGTTCAGTTGTCTATGGACATTTCAGAGGCCTCATCTACTGAAAACCATCCACACGGTTGGAGACTTTGCTGGGAATGTGGATACATAGGTAAGATCCTCCTCCAGCTTTTGTTGTTTGCAAAGTGACCCAATGTCCATCCAAAGGGCTTCCCATCCAAAATGCTGGGGAGGGGAAGTGATGCTGCAGCCACGGAAAGAGAAGAGCAGTTTTCTTTCATGGTTTCTCTTCCCAACAAGGCACAAAGGGACCAAATGTTGGTGAGCTAGATAATTCTTGTCTCTTGCAAGCTTAGGATTTAGTTTAAGTACTTGGTTCAGGGAACTTTCAGGTAGATCAGGAGCATGTTGAAAATACAGCTTGTAGAGTCAGTGCAGCTCCAACTTGGTGAGTGGAGGAAGCAGGGGTCATGAATAACCCCACAGCTGGGTTCCTCCATGTTTCAGAGCCTTTTCTGTGCTGTGTCAGGCAGCGGCTGTGCTTCCAGCATCTCATAGTTGTCTGACCAGCCACTGACTGCCATCCTGGCAGTGATGGATGAGGACAGCTGAGACCTACTCACGCTGCTGAGACAGAGTCCATCCAGCATTTTTGAGGTCTTCCCTTTGAAAGAGTTACTAAACTTGTTATAAAGCTGATCCCTAAAGGCCACTTTCTGTGGGCAGGATTTTATGGCCTATACACAAGTTGCACTTTATTTCAAATTGAAATAGTGAAAATAAGGTTCAATTTGATAGTGAAGATTATAGCATAATAGGAATAAGATGTTTATGCTAAGAAGTATGAACATCTGGGGCACTGTGGTTTGAAATAAGTGTGTTGGGCTGCTCAAAAGGATTAATGAGCTTTCTGAAATTATTAGACAGCAAAGGCCTAGTCTATCCATAGGGTGGACCATTTGCAGGTGCAAAGTGTGTGTGTGGAGGGGGTTGTGATTTCAAGGATCCAGCCAAGGATCTGCCTTAGAAATGGCTAGCTCAGAGAATTTTGATGGGTTCTGGGAAGAGACAATCTGTAGGAAACTGCTATGCCTGGTAGCCAATCTCCACGAGGACTCTCTATCTGAGAGATGTCACCTGATTAGATTCTGAAAACACCCAGTAAGGGTTAAGTTGGTACACTGAAACCAGCTGGAGGTTCTCCTGGAAATCTTAATGGGAGAGTGGTGTGCCCAACGTCACCAACACTAGCAGGAAGAGACAGGTGGCTGGGTCTAGTCTCTGCTCTTCCCCAAACCAGCTATGTGACCTTGGGCATGTCATTTAGCCTCTGAGACTCTTTTCGGCCCTAAATGTTTTGATTCATTAACGTTTTGGAGGTAGTTACAATGTGCTGGGTAGGGAAAGGCATTGCTGGTGAGAAAAAGAGAAACACATATTCAGTACAGGTTTTGCTTTCTATCATGAGTTGGTCCTATTTCTCTGCATTAATGTTATCAAATTGTAATCACTTAGATTACGGTGACTGGAACAGGGAGGAGTAATTCAGGAAAGGTTTGTGATAATAGGCAAGTCTTCACTTGAATTTAGAGGGAAGGGAGGAGCCTAGCCTGGAATGAGAGGGATGTTCCAGGAGGGGATTAGGTTATCTGGTGCCTTTGGAGGAGCAGCAGCTGGAATGAAGAGTGGGTGCTAGGGTTTGGAGGACGAGAGAAAGATTGAGGGACTGAGATCATGGTAAAATGACTTTAATTAATTTGCTGAAACAGATAACACATAGACTTGTTGGCAACAAGAACAATGGACTTGAATGACAAATCCACATTCTCTCCGCTCTCGTTGGTCATACTTTATGGACCAGGAAAATAAATTTAAAACCTGCCATGACCAACACGGGGCTGCCAGCAAGATATTCAAAAGCAAGAAACAAACCACAGCAGCAACAACAAATTTTCTCCTATTGCCCTGACTTAAAAAAAATTTTTTTAAAAAGGACACCTAGAAACTAGAAATTATAGGCATCATTTCAGAATTTAGATAAAGAGTAAATGTAGCTTTAAAAACATTGAATGAGGGATCCCTGGGTGGCGCAGCGGTTTGGCGCCTGCCTTTGGCCCAGGGCGCGATCCTGGAGACCCGGGATCGAATCCCACATCAGACTCCCGGTGCATGGAGCCTGCTTCTCCCTCGGCCTATGTCTCTGCCTCTCTCTCTCTCTCTCTGTGACTATCATAAAAAAATAAATAAATAAATAAAAATAAAAAATAAAAATAAAAACATTGAATGATATCATTTCTCATATCTTCTCCCCATTTTGACAGAAGTCAGCAAAAGCTGCCGAAAGCCAGCGCCGATCCAACTGACCCATTTTACAGATGAGCTGAGCCTGAGAGAATCCTACACGATGTACCTTAACTTTCAGGGGTTCTTCAACTTACAAAGCACTGTAGTGAGATCTCTGAAAAGAAAGAATGTGTCTTGCTTTTATTTACAGGGGATCATGGAGGGGGGACTTAGCAAGAGACCTTGATCTTGTACTGTCTTGTTAGCTCTTAATTCTGAAATATATAATAAACTCAGAACTTTTAGAATTAGAACTGTATAATCATGGAAATACACAAGCCTCATCGGTCTGGTTTGTCTTATTTATTTATTTATTTATTTATTTATTTATTTATTTATTAAGATTTAAAAAATTTATTCATGAAAGACACACAGAGTGAGGCAGAGACATAGGCAGAGGGAGAGGGAGAGGCAGGCTCCCTGCAGGGAGCCCAATGTGGGACTCGATCCCAGGACCCTGGGATCACAACCTGAGCAGAAGGCAGACGCTCAACCACGGAGCCACCCAGGCATCCTTATCTTCCTATTTAGCGAATGAGCTAAGGGAACCTGTAGAGATGTATTCACGATTGGTTCAGCTTGGTATCCGACATGGAGCTAGACACAGAGGCCCACACCAGAACTCGGAAGCCATGTGCTGACCAACAGTGCTACAATGAATAGTTGTGGAGAAGGGGAGCATATCAAATTGAAACTTTTCTATGTGAATGTTTATTATAGGAACACATTAAATAGGAGACTAAAATTGGTACAGCAGCACATTGATATTTGTGGAAGAACTCTAAAGTAAATATCCCACAATATCACCTTCTTTTTTAAATTTTTTTAAAAAATATTTATTTATTTGAGAGAGAGGGGGCACAAGCAGGGAGAGTGGCAGAGGGAGAAGAAGACTTCCTTCTGAGCAGGGAGCTCTATCCGGTGCTTGATCCCAGGACCCTGAGATCATGACCTGAGCTGAAGGCAGACACTTAACTGATGAGCCACCTGGGCACCTTGACTTGCTAATGGAGTTGGCTGAGGACTACAGTGAGCAGCATAAGGGACCCTGGACACTCTCCAGCTCACCTGCTTTGTGTTCCCTGGGGACAGGATAAGGGCACTGGACAGTAGGGGCAGGCAGGCTGCTCCACCAGGATGCCAGGCTGGATCTGTGCCAGCTCATAGCCAGCCAGACAACACAGTGGGCCTGTTGAGCTTTCACAGGATCCGAACGCAGAAGGATCATTCTAGGTCTCCCTCATGGACTGGCCATTGTTACTCACACCACACGCTGCTAAAGGAAGCGTTGTCTCTAAAATAGGATTGGTTTAAAAATAGCAATCGAACCTCGGGCATGGAATGTACTTCTGCTATACCAGACACCATCACATCTGCCTACTTATTTGATCCCCACAATGATCCAACAAAATTGACAGGGGTGTCCAGGAGAGAGACTAACTCATTTCTGGGACAGGTATCTGGCAGGAGTTCAGCTTGTGCTTGAAGAAAGGAAAAAAGGATGGCAGGAAGTGAGGGAGGGAGGGATCAAAGCTGAGGGTTGTGTCTTGATTTTATAGAGAAGGAAAGCTCAAGGAGAAAATGATCTACCCCAAGTGACAGCACTAATTGCAGTGGGGAGACTGTGGAGTCCTGGTCTAGTGCTTTTCCTTCCAGTGCCTCTCAGCTCTTTGCTGACAGGTGTACTGGGGGGTGATCTTTTAAAAGTGAATTGGCCCACAGGGTTCCAGTCTTCCACTGATAGCTGTAAAGGGGGTAAATCTATCCTTCTGTAAAGTACACGGGAGCCAGCCACTCCCAGGAAATGTCTGAGAGAGAGCAACAGGGTGGCTGTGCGATGCCACCAAAGGAATTCTGGTTATGTCTACTCTATAATACAAGCTCACAATGTGCCTTGCCAATCTCTGCCCCTCTCCGGGCCACAGTTTCCTCAGGGATATAAATAGGGTCTTCATGACCAGCGTATTATTTCCTGTCTCCAATCTCTGCCTTAAAGTCCATCCTGGGTACCTTCCAGAAGTTTTCCATCTTGCTGATGGCTGAGTCTCCCACACTGTGCCCAGGATCAACCTCAGGAGAACATTGTGGGGCTGGGGGAGGAGCTTGGGAGAGAAGGCTGCAGGAGTCCTGGGGTGTATATTGCCATCACCCTAAAAGTGTCTTGCTGCCCCCACCTCCCCTGTGGCCTTGTTAGCATAGAAGAAGAGATTCTACAGCCAACAATCAGCATCAGTGGTCCCTACAATAAGACTGCTTAGTGTTTTGACTTGTCCTTTTAGGTAGAAAGATATGATTCCTTATGACCTTATTCTTTGTTTTTATTTTAAAACTATCCTCTCAGAAATAATTCCATAGTACAGATTTTTTTTCTAGGATTCAAGATATGTGAGGAAAGAGAGGAAGGAGGGGTGAACAGAAGCAGATGTCTAAAGCAAGAGGAGAAGATACTTGCTGATGGTAACTGGGTAAACCCTGAGTGTCTGATTGATACAAATCAAATGTATCCATCCAGCAAACCTCTCCTGGAAACTCATTGTTTGCAGGATTCTGGATGGACACACAGGAAGTTGACATGTATGTGGCAGCCTTCACCCATATGGAATCAGGAAGTCTTTGGGCAAACAATAACTTGCTTATGAACAGAGTAGAATCTATGAGCCGGCTGAGTAGCTACTAAGGAGCCTGAGCTCCACAAAGATAATGGAGGGTGTCTGGTGCCGTCATGGGCATCCAGCCTACCAGATTAGAGAGATCTCACTGAACATCCCCAATTTCAGCTGTCACACAGAAAAGGTCACACTTACGAGCATGGCTACTCTGGCTGCAGTACAGCCTACTCTAGACTCATCCTAATAAAGCCTCATAAGAATCAGACTATATCTACCAATAAATTAACTGCCTGTTGGCACAAAAATAGATGGTTGCTAGATGAAGACATCATTATTTGGAGTCTTAACAATGCAGCATTCATAATTCCAGCATAAAGTCATAAATTGATGGACATGTGATAAACAGGAAAATGTGAGCCACAATCAAGACAAGAAAAGCCAATAGAAAATTACCCTGATAAAATCCAAGTGTGATAACTAGAAGGAGACAAGGAATTTTAAAAAGCCATTATAAATATATTAAGGAATTAATGGCAAAAATGCTTATAAAAAACAGTTATAATATTTCAGGAGAATAGTGGAAACTGCAAAAAGAGCCAAACTAAAGTGTAAAATGTCCAAAATGAAAATTGAATAGATCTAACAGATGACATAAAACATAAAACAAAATAGTCAGTGAAGTTGCAAATTGATTAATGAAAATAATCAATTCTAAAAAAGAAGAAACAGGTTGAAAAAAATTGACTTGTGAGATGAGATCAAGCAATCTAAAAGTGTGTAACTAAAGTTCCTGAAGGAGAAAAATAGGGCAAAAATTATTTGAAAAATTAGCATTTAAAATTTTTCCAAATTTGATAAAAACCTATAACCTTATAGATTCAAATAGTTCAGTGAACCAATGATGTCTTCATCTAGCAACCATCTATTTTTGTGCCAATAGGCAGTTAATTTATTGGTAGATATAGTCTGATTCTTATGAGGCTTGATTTTAAACTTTATTAGGATGAGTCTAAAGTAGGCTGTACTGCAGCCAGAGTAGCCATGCTCATAAGTGTGACCTTTCCTGTGTGACAGCTGAAATTGGGGAAACTTTGCCGTTTCCTCTTCTCTCCAAGAAACCCACACCCTGGCATGTCATACTGAAAATCAAAGATAAAGAGGAAATCTTAGAAATGGCAAAAAACCCCACAAAAACCAAACAAGCCTACATTGACTATAGGTAAGCCAAAACATGAATAATGACTGACCTCACAGCAGAAAAAAAATGGAGACATGAGTATAATGGGGCAACATCTGGAAAGTACAGAATAAAAATACTTGCCAACTAATAATTACCCAGTTAATGCTCTTCAAAAGTGAAGGCAAAGACCTTTTCAGATGCCTGACAATTAATAGAATATATTACCAGCAGATCCACATTATAAGAAATAAAAGAAGCTCTTCAGGCTGAAGAAAATTGACCCCAAATACGAATTTAGAGCTACAGGGAAAGAGAGAGCAAGAGAGCGAGTGAGAGAGAGAATACTGGGAATAGTAAATATGTTGGCAAGGAGACAGGAATACAGTTTTTATTCTCTTAGTTTCTTTTAAAGGTTTATATGTGTAATACTGTGTGTGTATGTGTGGGGGGTATAAAGTATGTAGACGTGGTGTATGTGACAACAATAGAACCAAGGATGGTGATAAATGGAACCATATTGCTACAAGGTTCTTACATTCTGAGAATAGGAAGAATAGGAACTCAGAATAGATTGTGAGGAGTTTAGGACTTGTATTGTAATCCCTACAGGAACAGCTGAAAGAGTAAAAACCAATGTAGGACTTGGCAGACACTGAGCTCTGCCTCCTACGTTCCCTTCTGATGAAAGACTCATTGCCCCAGGGGCTAGGAGTGGTGTTGGCAGATGTTACCTACAGAGAGCCAACTTGCCCTCCCCTTTCTTGGGCAGCACACATGAAATGAAATGACCCATCAGTTGAAAAGTATAAGGGTCTGCTATTTTGGCCCAATCAGGACAACACTGAAGGACCAGTGTAGTTCTAGAAGTTTCTGTGAGGTCTTCTGAGGCTATTGTTGGACCAGGGGTGTACTTCAACCTCTCCCCCTACCCCATTCTCCTTCTTTTTCCTTCCTTCTCCGGGCATGATTCTCAAGGGCATTCCTGAACAAGCCACCGTGCATGCTAATTTTCATCTCGGAGACTTTCCCAGGGAATCTAACCTGCAACAATTGGTAGCAGGAATGGGCTGAGAAAGCAGGTAAAAAAAAAAAAAATGGAGTTTTGGAGTAGGCAAATGAGGTAATGAAGACCCCATCACACAGCCCCTGGTGGAAGACAAAGTCTAATGGTTTAAACCTCTGGTGGTAAACTAGGATGGCATAACAGGGAAAGGGATGTGCTATAATATAGCTGGTATGATGTATCGGGTATTTGAGGTCGCTTAACAAGCAACTGAAAGCTGCTATGGGTAACATATCAAGATGCTCCTGTCTCTTGCAGCAGCAGGGAACCCAAAACTTAGGATGAGTTCCAAACTTAGTTATCAGAGTGGCCAACCTCCAGAGAAGGTTAAATGCAAACCAAGGCAGGATGTAATGCCAGAGTTGGGGACCTTATGGGAAAGAATATGACTAGGAATCATGGAATAAGGTCAAGAAGTCAATGTTCCTACAAATATTGAAGAAAAAAATTTTTGAGATAAAATTCACCATCATAATGATTTTAAGTCTGCAATTCAGTGGTTTTTAGTATATTCAAAATGTGCAGCCATCACCACTACCTAATTCCAGAACACTACCATCATACTCAAAAGAAACCATGTCCCCCACCCTGTTTCCTCTTCTCCCCATGCCCTGAAAACCACTAATTTATTTTCTGTTTCTATAAATTTGCCTACTCTGGATATTTCCTATAAATGGAGTCTTACAAAATGTGGTGCTTTGTATCCAGCTTCTATTGCGTAGCATAATGTTTTATAGGCTTATCTACGTTGTGCCATGTGTCAGGTCACTAAAAATTACACGTATGTTTCCTTCTAAGAAGTTTATAGTTTTAGGTCTTTGACTGAGGTCTCTGATTCATTTTGAGTTAATTTCGTGTATGGTATGAGGTGAGGTTCCAAATCCATTCTTTCACTTGTAGATATCCAGTTGTTCTAGAACCATTTATTGAAAGATTCTTTTCTCCATTGAATGGGCTTGGCACCCTTAACGAAAAACAATTAATTAGATGTATTGGCTAATTTCTGGACTTTCAATTCTATTCCATTGGCTTATGCATTTATTTGAAGCCAATACCACACTGTTTAGAAACTGGAAAATATGAGTTCTGTTACTTTTTTTTAAAGGTTCTTTTGGCTATTTGGAATTCTTTTTTTAAGGGTCTTTTGGCTGTTTGGGGTCACTTGCATTTTCCATATGAATATTAGGCTTATCCTGTCCATTTCCACAAAGAATATTTTGGAATTTCAATAGGCATTGAATGGGTTCTATAGATCAATTTGGGGAATACTGCAATTCTAACAATATTAGGTCTTCCAATCCACAAAAAGAGACATGCTTCCATTTATTTAGTTCTCCTTCAATATCTTGCAATAATGTTTTATTTGCAATATTTTATTTAGTGTACATGTATTTTATACTTTTTTGATGAAATTTATTTCTAAATATTTTATTATTTTTGCTGCCATTGTAAAGAGAAATTTTTAAACTTCATTTTTCATTTGTTGATTGCTAATGTATAGAAATACAACTGATAGTTGCATATTGATCTTGTATCCTGAAACTTCTCTGAGCTCATTTATTACCTTTTTTTTTTTTTTTTTTTAACATTTGCCTGTGTTTATGACAAATACTCCCAGAGTATGGCTTTAGCTCTAGGTGAGTTTCAAATTAGGCACCATAAAGGCAAGCGTTTTGAGCTGGTCTTCCTGGGATCCAGCAGACTGATCAAAACAAATAATACAGTTTTTGTGAATAAGTCTGTTCTGCTCCCTCTGGACTGGTGGCAGGGATACAGGATGGGGTTTTCAGGGCTATCACTGAGCCGGAGCATGGTGGATAGGATTAGGCTAAATTAAAAAGCAACAAAGCTTGCTTTTCTTACTGAGATTCAACTGTCTTTCTTGAATAAGTGTTCCCTTGGTTACTGCAAGCTTTTGGTTAGTTTCCAGAGTTGTGAAAAGCTGATTCTGCTAGTTTTTGCTAGTTTTTTTCATTGCTTTTTATGAGGGATGGACTTTTGGAGGTTTCTGTTTCACCATTTTTATAGACATCAAGTTCTCCACCACCTCTACCTCTCATCTTCCCCCATCTTGAATCTGGATTCCTCTGAATTCTTCTGAGCCTATGAAAGTGGATTACCCCTCTCTCTTATTTGCAAAAAATGCAAAGGTCATTGCCTCACAAGACAACATGTGGCCCCTCAGCTCCACAGCCTCCTTCCCTCCTAGCACCAGTCTACAGCTAAGGTTAAATTACAGGGGACCCAGCCCAGGGTGCACTGATTCTGACAAGGGAGGAAAGGGATTACCCCAAAGAAGAATGATCAGCACTGTAAACTTGAGAGCTGGAAGGGGACACATAAGACTGCATTCTAAAGGTGCTGTTTTGAACAAATTGGTCAAAACGGAAGGTTGGGTAAAGGAGAGCTTTTTGATTTGAGCGCAGTTTTCCGGGTTGCAAGATTTAAGTCTCTGGCAAGGACCTCAGAATACAGCATGAACCTGCTACTATGCAGGGTTCCCAGAATCCTAGAAATAGTGATGGTCCATGCCAGGTCAGGTGGAAATGCCAGAATTACCATGGCTGACATTGGAGAAGATGAAAAATCTCAGAGAACTGGGTGCTCTGGGGTGGATAGACTCTGTAAGATGGAAAACTCACTAAAAGCAAATGTTCCATGGGACGGCCTTGAGGATTTGCCAGGGCCATGAGGAGTGCGCTGGTGTGGGGAACCAGCATCCCTGAGAGCTTTGGGATGGATCTCCTCTGCAAATCAGGGCTGATCTGGGGAGAGGCTATGACAAAATTTGGCTCACCGATAGCAATGGGGCAAGACCCAAGACCCAAAACCCAAAGCCTGTGGAGGAACTTAATCACCCAAAGCCAGATGAGTGTAATCACTATAATAAATGGCAAAGTTGGAGGGTTGGTCAGTTGACCTGACTGCCCAAGAGTTACAGAGATGGTTTATATACTATAGCACTCTTAGGGGAAAACTAAATGTGCTGCCAACAAGGTTACCGCTCAATCTGTGCCAACAAAAGAAACCATGAATGAATGATCAGAGGAGATTTGGGAGCAATTGCTTCAATAAGTCGTCATGGTTATTTAAGGAGTTGCTGAAACTGAGCCAATTTTTTAACCTGAAACTTATCTATTAATAAGTGATTGGGTCTCCAGGAGGAAGGATTCTGTTATCTCACAGTAAATGTACGTGATGATGACTACCCCAGTCTTTCCCTAAAGGGGCTTATGGCCATTTACTCGGGTAACTGTGCACTAGAGAAGGATTTACAAGGATTATTGAACATAGGGCCAAAGCTGACATAGATATACAGGAACTCAAAGCATTATCATGGCCCCCATATAAGAGGTTGGGCATTTTTCGGGTGGGTAATAAATTGATTCATGGCCTAGGTTAGGTTCTCAGAGTCCAATGATCATTTCCCTGGTCCCCAAATGTACAATTGGAATCGACATCCTTGATGATTGGCCTGACCTCCACATTAGGTCCTCGGACTATAGGGGTAAGAGCCCAAGTGAAAGCCTCTGAAGTGGTCTCACCCCACCTCTTGTCTCCATGAAGATAGTAAATAAAAAACAATATTGTATCCTCATAGGGAGGGGTGATGGAAATTAGTGTCCCTCGTAAAGATCCAAGGGGTGTAATGATGGTGTTTTCCAACATATCTTTATTTAAGGCACCACTCTGGGCCCTGAAAAGTCCAGGTGAGTTCTGGAGAATGATAGTAGACTACCACAAACTTAATCAAGTAGTAGCCTGACTTGCAGCTTCCATGCAAAATGTGTTATATTTGTTAGAATTTGCTAGAACAGATTAACACAGCCATAGGTGCATAGTATGTGGCTATTTATTTGGCAAATATGTTCTTTTTCATCCTTTGCAGAAAAGAGGGTCAGAAAGATTGTACATTCACATGAAATGGTCCATAGTATAAATCTGCAGTGTCTCAGACCTATACTATTCTCTCACTCTTTGTCATATAGTCCAAGGAAATCTGGGCTGTTTGAACACCCTGCACATTGATTTACTATGTCAATGGCATCATGCTAATGGGGCTGGATGACAGGATGTCTCAAGCACTTTGGAATCTTAGGTTAAGCACATGTATTCCAGAGAGTGCCACCTAAACTCCAGAAGATTCTGGGGCTGGTCCTATCAGTACAATTTTTAGTGGCCAGGTATATGCTGTAATATCCCATCTAAGAACAGGACAAATTATTGCATCTCCAATTCCCACCATAAAGAAAGAAGCATAACGTCAACCCATGTGCTGCGTCGCATAGGGGCCACCACGTTGGAGTGGCATCCACAGCAGGAAAGGGCTCTAGAGGAGGTGTGGCCTTTGATACAAGCAGCTCTGCCATTTGGGCCACACAACCTGGCTGATATCGTGGAAATAGAGAATCAGTGGTGGGAAAAAGTGCCATGTAGGCTTTAAAACCCATGTCCTAATGGAGGAATTATAACACTAACCCTTAAATTTCTGGGGCTTAGTCATGCCATCTACAATGAGAGCTAGATGCCTTTTGGACAACAACCAGCATGCTGCTGAGCCTTGACTGTGAGGTGCCAAATGATGGCATGACAACAATTGCCTACCACAAGCTGAGTTCAGTCAGAACAACCAAGTCATGAGATCAGGTAATGGGCCTTTGTGTGATAGAGTTAGTACACTTGGAGTTGAATAGGGGCTGAGCCAGAGGCACATGTAAGCTTATGAGCGTGTGGCCATGTCACCTACCATTGTTGCACAGTGCCTGCCACCTGCCTTATATCTGTGGCTATAGGGAACATCCTCAGTGGCTAGCTGGAGGGGGAAAAAACCCAAGTATGGCTCACAGATAGATTAGGCTTGCAGTGTGGATGCAAGCCACAAGCCGATAGCAACAGTATTACAACCTCTCTCAGTGGGGACTCAGAAGGCCATGGTGAGAACTTTAGTTAGTATTCCTGATCATCCAATTTATATAGAACAGTAAGTGGCTTGAATTAGGATTCCTGGTCATCCAATTTATATAGAACAGTAAGTGGCTTGAATTAGGATTCAAGCAAGCATATGGGCAGTGGTGAATGACTTGGCTAACTGGTCAGTGGCCAGAAAAAAGAACAGTTGGAAGGCTGGAGACAAAGAGGTCCTAGGCAGATGTGTGGAAGCGTGAATATCTCCATATTATATGTTTTACGCTCACTAGAAAGTATGGGTCATGGAAGAGGAGCCAGACAACCGAGGCAACAGAATAACTAGGGCAAGTGATGCCAGCCAGCCTCTGTCACTGGCCACCATAGCACCAGCTTACTTCCCTGCTCTATTTTTAGAGGACAAAAGGGAAAAAATGACCTTTCCTTCATTTTTATATCAAAACATATTGTTCCCCCCAAAAGTCATATTGTTCCAGGTACAGTGTGGTGGATTGAACGGTGGCCCACCAAAACAGATGTGTCCATATCCTGACCCCTAGAAGCTACAAATGCAGCCTTATTTGGGAAAAGGGTCTCAGCACAGGTAATTAAGGTAAGTATCTCAAGTTGTGATCATTCTGGATTATCTGGACAGGCTCCACATCCAAAGACAAATGTCCTTCTAAGAGACACAGAGGAGACACATGCTGGGAGAAAAGGCGAGGGCCATGTGAAGACAGAGGCAGATGGCATGATGCAGCCTCTAGAATATGGAAGTGATAGGACTAGATTCTCCCCTCAGACCTTGATTGTGGACTTCTGGTCTCCAAAGCCATAAGAATAAATATCTGTTGTTTTGAGCCACACATTTATTTGTTATAGCAGTCACAAGAAACTGATACATATGTACCTCAAAGCAGACTAATACCAAAATGAGCAATGAAATAACTAACTAAAGGTGGAATATGAGAGTCTTCCTCATTCTCAACTGCTGGCAGCCCACTGAAAGATTCGGGTGACAATGGACTCATGCGGGAACTCATCTGAGACTCAGTGAGATTTATTACTCACTTAGGAATTATCCATGTCATCATCCACAATGGAGGTTATATCACTCTCGACAGAGGGTGGTAAAAAAGGTGAAAGTTAGGGATGGAAGGATGCCAATATTCTTCTGTGGTTGAGCCAGGAGATGCTGTTCAGGATTTTAGGACAAGGAATGGAGATAAATAACTTTATTTAAATAGGAAAAATTACAAATTTTTCTGTAGTCATAAAATACTTAGAGGATTATGGTAAAGGAATACTTTATTTTTTGCAGAAGAGGGTCAATGGATTCTGTCAAGATTTTCTAAACAAGAAATAGTTGCACATTACAGTGGCAATTTCTAGTAGGACTAAAATGGAAATCATTAAAAATGGTCAATTCTGGGGGACGTGGATGGGTCATATGGGAAATTGCTGTTTCCCCATATTCCCTCCTGTATAATTTAATTTTCTTTCATGTGCATCTATTATTTTAATTACATTTTTTAAAATAAAATATTCCAACAGCCAAGTGTATTTTCAAGGTAGAAGGTAGGGGAGAGTGAAGAAGTTCAGAGGAGACAGTACAGTCATGAGTCAGGCCCCCCAGCCCTCCCTCTCAGTCCTGGATATCAGGTGCCTGCCCCCAGAAAGGACAACTTGTAATGGGCTCAAGAATTCTTGGAAGATTTCCAGTGTCATAGAGCCCCTGGTTGTACTTATGCCTGAGAACTCACATCTCATAAAGCCCCCTTTGGCAGCACCAGGGTACATCTGTGTGAAGCCTAGGCTTGTATAACAAATCTGTGAAGAAAGGAACAGGAGAATTTACAGGTTGAAGAAAGCAGCACTTGAATCTGGGATGCTTTTATATAGGAATAGCTACACTGGTATAACTACTCCCGATTTCGTTAGAGAAGGTACCACTAGCATTAATATCTGTAGCAAGTGGCATAACATGTTGCCAGCATTCACAGGCTTGCAAGACACCAGAGGACCCTGGATGTTTTTGGCATTGGAAGGGCTTTTAAATTTGTTTAGAGTAATTTCCATCCAGTTCCATCCAATTTTCTCTTTTTCTCCACTCCCTTTAGAATTCCTTTCAAAGATGGATTGGGGGACATAACTTTAATTCACAGAGGGCTACGTAGCTGTGCCTACCAAATACTAAAATGAATGGGCCCTTCTACTAGAGGCTGGAGGAAGCTGGAGAAGGCTGGAGAAAGCTGCACCCAGAAATGCAAGGAGCTGTGCGTTTTGCAGCACTTCTTGTGGTGGAAATTCGATTTTTTATTTCCTTGGCCAAGTTGACTCAAGAATTCAGGCAGTAACAATTTAACATCTAGAGCAATAAGGAGGGCCTTTTCTGACACAGACTTGGGAACCAAATGGAGTGTGGATGACATCGGCAGTGATCCCTGAGATTTCCTTGGGGTTCTACCCAAGTCCCTCTTCTTTTTTTTTTTTTAAAGATTTTTTATTTATTCATTCATGAGACACACACAGTGAGAGAGAGAGAGAGAGAGAGAGAGAGGCAGAGACACAGGCAGAGGGAGAAGCAGGCTCCATGCAGAGAGCCCGATGTAGGACTCGATCCCGGGAATCCAGGACCATGCCCTGGGCCAAAGGCAGGCACCAAACCGCTGAGTCATCCAGGGATCCCCCTGCCCAAGTCCCTCTTGATAAAATGTCAATTACTTTGCAAATGTAGAGTCAGGAACTTGGGAAATTCATTGTGAATGTTGATAAAGATATAGAATAGACTAATATAAAAAGGACTTAGAACTCTGGTTGTGGATTAGAAACCTGGGTCTGAATTTCAGCTCTTACTGATGGTTGATTTGTTCTTGTTTGAACTTCACTCTTTCTGAAAGAGAAAAAAGCAGCACAACCAGGTGGGAAAGCCATCAGATTTAGAATTTGACGGGCTTGGATTTCAGTTCAGTCCTTGCTGTGTTTTGGGTGAATTAACTCTCTCCAAATCTTGGTTTTCTCTTTTAAAAATAGCATGAGTTTAAATGAGATGAAGTATGTGAAAAATATCTGGAACATTCTAGTTTCTATTCCACCAAAATAGGGAAGAACAGAAGAAATATAAACAAACAAACAAATAAAAATTCTGCCTTCCAAAATGAGGTGGGAGGAGGGTGGGAGTGAAAAGTGGCAAATTTGGGGACACGAGATGAGGAGGCTCTGAATTGCTCCTTGGATGGGCAAAAACAAGCACTCATTAACTTTGAGGCATTATGTATTTGGGATATGTTTGCTACTTCAGCCGCAACTACTTTAATATGAATAATTGGAGCCTTGGGGCCGTTGAGACAGGCCAAGGAGAGTTTGTAGAATGAGAAGAGGAGAGGCATTTTCAGGGAAGCCTGTGGCATGTCCACATGGAAGAGGTCGGCAGAAAGAAGCGACTCAACGAGAGGTCTGAGGAGTGGGCTTTGGGGCCTCAGAATCCAAGGGAGGGAAGTGTTTCCAGAAGGAGGAAGAATTCAGTAACACTGAAGGTGGCTAGGAAGTCAAAGAGGAATTGAGTTTTCAATCAATTGGATTTAGCCAAAAAGATATTTTTAAAATTCCAGTGTAGTTAACATAAGGCACTATCTTACTTTCAGGTGTACAATATAGTGATTCAACACTTCCACACATTACTCAGTGCTCATTGTGATTAAGTGTCCTTCTAAAGCCCACCGCCTATTCCCGCCATCCCCCCACCTACCTCCCCTCTGGTGGCCATCTGTCTGTTCTCTAGAGTTAAGAATCTGCTTCTTGGTTTGTCTTCCTGCCCCACCCCACTCGCCATTCATTTTGTTTCTTAAATTCCACACTCGAATGAACTCATATGGTATTTGTCTTTTTCTGACTGACTTATTTTGCTTACATTGCACTTTCTAGATCCATCCATCCTGTTGCAAATGGCAAGTGAACAGGAGGTCCTTAATGATCTTGCCACCATAGTCGTAGTGGAGTGGTGCCTACAAGTGAAGTGACAGCAGTGGAGGAGCAAGGGGCTGGGGGGAGAAGCAGGTGATCTGGAGAAGGGGTGGGCAGCGCCCAGGAGGAATAGGGTTCTAGGAAGCTTGGCTTCTTCCTTCTTCCTCTCTCTCTTCCTTTTGATTATTCTTCCCTTTATCCCCTTCCATCTCCTTCCCTTCTTTTCCTTCTTTGAGTATAGAGACCTAAGCATGCTTATATAACGATGAAAAAAGAAATTGAAGATACAGGCAAACATTTTCCAAAACTCTGATCTGCTGCCCAGATGGCTTTCTCATCTAACCAATAAATGGCCACTCAGACGGCTCCAGCTGGATGTTCTCTGGGGGCTCGAAGTTCAACATGCCTAAGACAGATTTTCCCCCTTTCTCCTAGATTTCTGCCTTTTTAGACTCTTGACTGGCACCACCATCCATTCCTCCAGCTGCCAAGTCAGATATCTGTGGTCACTTAAGATTACCAGTACCTTCCCATCCATCAGTCTCACTTGTCCCCACTGTCACTCTTAAGCGCAGCTGCCACTTCCTCTTCCTTGGACCGCCTAAGTGGCCACCTTGCCTAAAAGCCTCATATCCTTAAAGGCATTTTCCTCCATTTAGCAACCTCATTGTTCCAAGAATTTCTTCATTCTGAATCCCAGCTTGTAGGAAGAGTTTTGTAGCCTTCCAAATGTGACATGTGGCTTCCTTGTCTTTGCCTTTGTACATGCATCCTTCTCAGTCTGAACTGCCCTTTGCCCCATGTATCAGGCCCAGCTGAAGGGGTTGTTGGACTCCCAGCCAGAACTGACCACCCTTTCTTTATGTTCCCAGTGTTCCAGCCTTTGATCTGAGAGCACATGCCTTTCACCCTTTCTACTGCAGAGAGTAAGCTCTTTGAAGAAAGGGATAGTGTTTTATTAATCTCTGTACCTCCAGCACCTGGCCCAATAAGGGGACTTACTGACTGACTGAATGAATGAATGAAAATGAAGACAAGGCTAATTGTGATTTTGTGGAATTGGTTCCTGGTCACACATTTTGGATTCAGTTCTCTACCTAGCCTAAAGCCACCAAGTCACATTAGCACCATCCTGCCACACTTCTCTTACCTACAGGAGACTGTCACAGACCTCATCAAACTATTTGCTGCACTGTGTAAATTTCCCCAAACACACGGCTAGAACATATCAATCCTTTAAGATGATCTGTGATAGAAGGATTCTATGGTCAACATAAGCTGCAAAGACAGTGCATACGACATTCCTCTCTTGGAAATATACAATGCACCCAGAGGGCTCTGAGAAGTTTTACAGTAAAAAAGTAAAATTTGGTTTCAAAGCCTGTCCAAACTTATTTAAATTATTTTTTTCTTCAAGTTACACCTTGAAATTTTAATATCTTTTAAAGTTTGTCCAAAATAATCTTACTGTTTACTAACACAGGGGGTTATGCTAGTACTATCACGTGATTCCTATTTGACTCCTGTGCACTGATTTTTATTTTTATTTTTATTTATTTTTTTTGTGCACTGATTTTTAGTGTCCTCTTCTGCAAACCAAATGGCATCTGACAGTTTTTACAATATCCATTCTCCAATAAGCAATGTATTTTGAGTTTATGACATGTTTTAGAAATTAATTATCATTTCCTCCATCAAGAAAAAAATCTATGCCCATCTGAAAGATTACATTTGTCTTATGAGGTTTGCATTTGTGTTGGACTAAACTTTTTGTTCTTCCTAATGGCTTGGGGGTTAAATGAAATAAGACCTATCAAGTTGCTATTTTGATTTATTTGAAATATAAGTGGGCTAAAGTCAGGTCTTGCTTCCTTTGGGACTTCACTCCAGCCTCTGTAAGGAAAGGCAAGAATTATTTTCTAACATGCTCTGGAGGGCAAGCTTTATTATTTTTTTGAAAGACTTGATTTATTTGAGAGGGAAAGAGCACAAGCAGGGGGAGCAGCAGGCAGAGGGAGAAGCAGGTTCCCCGCTGACCAGGGAGCCCCACAGGGGACTCGATCCCAGGACCCTGAGATCATGACCTGAGCCGATGGCAGGTGCTTAACTGACTGAGCCAACCATGGCACACCTGGATGGAAAGTTTTAAATTTAAATATTTCATGTTTTTGAATATGAGATTTCAGAAACTTAGAGTGTATCTGTACATGCCTCTTGGGCAAAAATCCATACTCCCTGTTTAAAAATTAAAAGGTATTTCATCATGTAAAAAAAATCCACCTGTCTAGTTGATTTCTACAGGTGAGCTGGTACCATGTTAAATGATCTTTCTTTTAATGTCACAACACTTCTGTCCACTATGTGAAGTTTAAGGGACTGCATTTGTGAGCAGGGAGCACTCATTCACGCAATATCTGGAACAGTCTCCCCTGCTCACATTCATGAGCATGGCTTTTCCTGAAAGGTTAATGCTAATCTCAAATCCTATCCCAGAGCTGGTATTTAAAAGCTCAATTTCACATTTTTTTTTCCAAGCCAAATTTCCTAAATATTTGGGTTAACAAATACCATGAAGGAGGGACTTGCCATCTGAAAAATCATACTTAGAATTATGATTCCTGTGGTGTTTGCGTCATTTCACATCTGAGCGAGACTTGTGCTAATCACTTCGGACAAGCATCTGCAGAAAGTTGTTTGATGTTCTCTCATGGAGATTTCACAGTCATGAAATAGCCAAGTGGGAAGATTTCTTTAAAAATCAGCTTGTCGATCGCTGTATCTGGTGCATAAAACGCGCTCCTTTCAACAAACGTCTGCCAACTAGGCAAACTGAGGATCTTTTAGATTGTGTCTATATAATACCTGCAAGGGCAATAAGGCATAAATCGCCCGGTGCCCTGCCAAGTTTCCTTTGTAACTTTTTTTTGGCGTTACCAACTCATGACAGTCAGATCAGAAGCACGTCAGAAAACGTCAGTGGAACAATAATTAGTAACTGCGTCAGGCATCTGGGCCCATTTTGATAATGTGAGCTCATGGCTCTCTTGCTCTTGGATGAACAGGGAAGAATGGTTTTTGGAAACCACAGAGGACCTACTTTATTTTTCTCACTTGTATCTAGAGGAAGGTATTATTAAACCAAACCATTGAGAAAAAAGTGTTTCAGAAAGTATGAATATACTAACCTACTAACTAAAGGAGTCATTAAGTTTCCCTGAAAGTGACACAGAGAGCCAATGGATTATTTGTAGAATATCTTGTGAAATGTCCATCATTACATTGAGAAATACAGACAAAGAAAGACACAATGCAGTTTTGGTTGTCAGGAAGATGAAGAAGATGCTAATAACTTGTAGGGCACAATTAGAAACAGTCCTCTTGCTATGTGGTATGTATTGAGGGTAGATAGTATGACACGGCCATAAATACCCAGGAGTTAAGAGAAACAAGTGCAGGGAAGAGACATGGGGGAGGTGGGATCGAATGCAACCTAAAGACGGGAAAAGTTCTGAAGAGTAGTTAACAGTATACTCTTCCTTTTGTCTAATACTGTGCTAAGCAGTCAACTTACAGTATTTCATTTATTTCTCCCTACAATCCTGTGGGCTTATACTGTTATTTACCTTCTTTTCACTAAAGAAGAAACTGAGATTCAGTTTGGGTCAGTGATGTGTCTAAGATACCCAGCAAATAAGTGACAGAAGAAGGATTCCAGGGCCATTTCCAGAAGTGAACCGACTTGCTACAGCAGCTGGCTCTGTTGTCAAAAAGACATGGATATATGAATAGAGATAAAAATGTGTATATAAGGATATAAACAGACATGATACATATACACAATGCACCTGTACATATATATTGGACGTATGTGTGTGTGTGTGTGTGTGTGTATTGGATGTGACATAGGCAGAAGACAATGACAAGGGAGCATTTCAGATGTGAGAGAAGGACTAAACATAACTAGAAGGGTAGTTGGCATCGGTTTCAGGAGGGGTCAATGAGGATATCTCACTGAATAACTGGAAAGGAGGGCTTTACCCTGGAAGGGTTGCTAGGGTGTTAGCTTATGGGAGACCCAGCGGACAGGCCAGTATTAGCATGTGACAGGGAGTTCAAGCTGAGTCTGGAGCTGAGATTCAGGTGTGTACTAGCTGGCCAACAAGGTAGTCACACCAATTTGTCCGTGTGCTGTGGACACATGGAAAGTTTATTTAGGGACATATGCCCAGGCATGCCCCCGATTTGACTGTAGCACACAAGACCCATGGCAAAGAGCTTGAACCCTGACTAGTTTTGGAGGTAAAACACATGCAGACCTGAGGGATAAATGGGAGGTGGAGAGCAGTGGAAACCCGGGGAGGGGTGCTGAAGGCCCAATTCCCCCCAGCTCCCACTCAAGGAATAGAGCCCCTAGTGAGTCTGAACCAGCACTGTCATCTGCTCTGCCCTGGTATTTGCAAGCCTCCCAGGGGGGAATACATCATCGTTCTCCTTCTGTAGTTTCAAGCAAGATGACCTCTCAGTGTACGCCAGTCACTCTGCCTGGTCCCTGACCAGGGAAAACATGATCTGATCTTGTTCTGGAATGCTGAGAAGACTCTCAAGCAAGATTTTTGACCACACGCTCTTTTCTCTGTGTGCTCTTTCTGGAGAACTGAACCTGTGAGTGAGATGTACTTCCCCAGTGCACAGAACCCTCACCCCACCCTGCGGTAGTCGTAGAGATTCCTGGGAGGTACAAGAAAGGTGAAGTTCCCAAACTGCCAATCCAGCCTGTGGGGTGCACATAAAAGACAGCCCCCAGTGATTCTCAGAAAAGCCTGCAGAAATGGGGGTGGGGGTCAGGGTGGGGTCGGTTAAAGTTGCTGAGATTCACTCAGCAATCCTGGAGTGCAATCCTGCGTTGATGAGCAGGACTGATAGCCAGCTAGTCAAATACAACCTGTTCCAGTGTGTCTTCAGGTATGTTACAGGTTGTGCGCACAAAACCCTATATACCATGTGTACGTGAGCAAAGACAGCAAGATCACAAGCACCAATGACTGAAACAGTAAAAGAGTAGGAGAAACACAAATACTTTTCCCTTTTTTTTAATTTTTTGCTTTTGGGTTTATTTTATTTTATTTTATTTGTCATAGCCTTCTTATAAGACTTTGGCTTTGGCAAATCGTAATTGATCACCTATTGGTCAAACTTCTTTCTTTGTCGTCCCACAGTGAATGCTGATTTCAAAACAGAAGAAATCCATAATTTGTGGCTTCAGTTTCACTTATTCTCTGTGCTGAGCCCAAGGTCACACTCAAGACAGCACACACACCAAACAACCGCAGTTTACAAATGGGTGGGGCCCTGAAAGTACACTTGTAAATTGGTTCCTGGAACACTGGCGCATTTTCCCAAGAACACACGGTAAGAAGGAGTTCTCCACTTTCAGGCCAGCCAGCCTGTAAAGCTCTAGTTAACTCCTGGAGGTTTGAAGCTAATTCCAGGAGTCAACACACAACAGGGAGACAGAAGATGGAGCAGGGCCAGGGAAGTGGGGCTGGGTCTGGAGAGTGGGGACTGTTCTGTCCTTGAAAGGAAGAACTCAATGGCACAGTCATTTTGAGCACAAAAATTTCAGAACCGGTTGTCATAGCAAAATATCAATACCTTTCTTTTCAAATAGCTTTTTTTTTTTATTTTATTTTTTTTAATGGCTTAGGACTCACGAGAAGTTGCAAAAATAGCACGGAGAGTTTCTGTGTACCCTTCACCCAGTTTGTCCCATGATCATATTTTACATAACTATGGTGTATTGTCAAAACCAGGAAACTGATGTTGTCACAATACTGTTAACACAGGTAGGGAGCTTACTCCGATTTGCCCAATTATCCTTCTTCCCCACCCAAACAAATATAATGCTTTGGAATTATTGGGTCATTTTATTTTTCCAGTGTTACAAATGCTAAAAATCTTTATTTTTGCAACAAATTCTCCTATTCCTCACTATAAAAAGTTTAACTGACAATGTTACTTGAATGAAGAATGAGTAGGCTTTATATTCGTACAAATCAATTTTGACATTGAAAGGTAAAGATTTTTAAAGTTCCTAGAATATGCCATATTTGTAGTCAGAGGAAGAATTTATGAAATGACAACTCCACAAGATAATCTGAGTCAGTCCTTGATAAAGGATTATGGGCCTGGGTCCGGCTTGCACAGCACCATGAACCGAGTGAAGTCCTGCTAGCCGAGTTATTGGATCTTGTTGGTCCTTAATTACTTGATTACAAAATAAGGAAATTGGACTACATGACTTCAAAATGTCTATCAGTTATAAAAAGAATCCCTACAATAGCTTTTGTCAGAAGTATTGTATAAGAGGTCATTATAGAAAGCTTAAGATGGTTTTAATGAAAACAAAACAAAAACGGACCCAGGTCTAACGCAAAAGCAAAAAATGTCTTGTACTTGTATGAAGGTCATGGGAAAAGTATGAAAGAGAATGCAAAGGCAGCAGCACCATGGCGGGGACAAGGAGACCCACCTGCAGGTGGCTGGGGACGCAGAACTGGTCTGCATTCCCCATAAGCCATTTGGACAAATGATGTTAAACCTTTCCAAGCCTGTGTTTCTCCTCTGTAAAAGGACCAGATTCCTGGGGACTGTGGTTCTGAAGAGTAGAAGGGATGTAGAGGGGAAAGCGCAAAGCAGAGCCCTGAGCAGAGTCTGGGTCCAGGAAGGTTACCAGAAGGCCTGGGTGGGGTGGGGGTGTGTGTGAAGGGCATATGAAAGACAGGCTGGGAGGAAGTTTTCATTTAGATGAAAGACTGAAAAGACCAATCAGCCTACCTTTTGGTGCAGTGAGCTTCCGTGAGGAGCCTCTGCTTTTTGAGGACACCTCTGGAAGCTAATATGTTTTGGGGTTCAGAGGGGATGGTCACCCTGGCCATTCACTGAAGTGTGAGGCTGAGCTGAAGAAGGTGACTGGGCTTCCCCATGAGGCACAAGAGTGACCCATGGTCTCAGCAGCCCTGACCTGGCAGAGAGGCAGAAATGAGTAACACAGAGCTCTAATCTGTTTTTAGGACAAGTAACATGTCCCACAAACTTTTTATCTCACTGTAAGTTTGGGATTAGAATTTAGACTCTGGATTCCAGAGTCTAGTTCATGTTAATATGAAAATGAAATAAAGATTTACTATCGTCTCTTCATCTTACTGCTCATACTAGTCTCCTATCTATAAACATCTTCTTTTCCGCCTGGTCTTTGCTCCTAATATTTATACTGGTGTCTCAAACATAGCCTTCCAATGGCTACACTCAAGATAAATGCTAAAACCATCTAGACCACAATTAACTCAATAAATATAGAAAAAACTAGAACAGAAATATTTGTGTGTACTCCTGTCCAGCAGCCATCTATCACCACCATTTATATAAAAATTTCATGCTGGGTATTCTTATACTCCTCATACTATTCCTTCAGGCCACATTTTTAAGAGGTTTCATTTTGAAATTTTCAGATAGTTTTCACCTTTTGCACGTTAAGACATAGCTTTAAAATCTCTAAGATTGGATATCCCCTCTACCAGCATTCCACAACCTGCATTAGAACGCCAATGTTAATACATATATACAAACTAAAAAGGACCCAGGGGGTTCCTGGGTGGCTCAGTGGTTGAACGTCTGCCTTTGGCTCAGGTCGTGATCCCAGGGTTCTGGGATCGAGTCCCACATCAGGCTCCCTGCAGGGAGTCTGCTTCTCTCTGCCTGTGTCTCTGCCTCTCTCTATGTGTCTCTCATGAATAAATAAATAAAATCTTTTTAAAAATAATGAAATAAAAAATAAAACCTTTAAAATAAATAAAAAAGGACCTGGATTACCACAATTTATACATTTTGTCTTGGTACTTAAAGGAAAGGAGAACTTGAACTCATTGCATCTTATAGCCAGGAAATGACCTAATGATATTAATCTTATTGTACTTTTAGAAAGAAATTATGTATTGGCCCAACCAGAACTAGAAATTACTTTTTGACTCCAATATAGACTGGGAAAGTAAACCTCTGTGATTTACAAAATACAAACAAAAATTAATTCCAAAAGGAAAGTAATCCACAAATAGAAAGCCTTTAGCTCATGAAATCAGCTAAGCATCCCCCTTGGTGTGACTTTGAAAACATGGAGCTCATCCCTCTAGACCACCTTTCATGCATATATAGACTCTGGCGATGTCATTCAATCCACAAAGACTTGCTGAAGAACGTCTACTTGTGCATCCAGGGTACAATAAAGACTTCTCATGGAAATATAAATATAAGTACAAATATAAATATATATGCTTTTTTTTGCCAAAAATTGGATTGTTTGGAATGCACTATTAGAGCTGGCCCTGTTTGCAATCAGACGAGTACAGAAATTGGGAGTAAGCATTTAGAAACTTTTATATAATCTGGCATCACCATGAAGTGTGTGACCGGTGGATGGGTCTCCCTGAACAGGATGTAGATCAGTTCTGATGTTGTTGAATTCACCTTGGAGGTGTATGTGTTGTGAGCTTCAAGCTTTTCAATCCTGGTAAAACCACATATTGGTCTGCAATACATAGGAGACGGACAAACACCTTTCCTTTCCCACTGGTAGGTTGAGAAGCACTGCTATGAAATGCAGTCTTTGTCACCTGTTTCTTCCACTGAACAGGTTGTGAGCATCATTCCAGTTCAGTAACTGTGTTTCTATAACGTACTTTTTGATGAAGGTGTTATTCTTCAGTTTTTAAGTTTGATTAATTGAGAGGTGCCTCAAGTTTTAATTGATGCTTATCTCTTTCCCAAGACTGCCTGCTCTCATTTGATGATTGCATTAATGAGATTTATGTATGATGGCACTGAGATTCAGAAACAGTGCATCTCTCTTGAATGTTCAGCCCAAGGGGACTACTCTCAAGCTATCGAAGGCATTCCACTAAAAGACAATCTCATCCCCAATGAGGTTCAATAGCAGAAACCTCTGGGCAATATTTTAGCAATTAATTGCACAGTGGCCTTTCACCAAGACCTTCACAAATCCCCAAGAATTAGATGTTCTGAGCGTTGGAGGGAGTATTATGGCAATTTGGCACTTGCCAGGCTGCACTGACCAATAGAAAGATGACCACCCCATTACACTTATATTACTCCCTCTCCTCTATCTGACATTACTAATCAATCATGGACTGTTTTGGACTGAGACTCAAACTTGTCCTCAATAAACGTATCCTCTAGATATCTTCTGCCAAAAGACGGGGGGGGGGCATAAGAAAAAACCCACTTGCCATTCCTGGACTAGACCATTTGCGATGAAAAGGTTTCCAAGAATTGCAATGCACTTCACCTTGCCCTTGTGAGAACAGCACAAAACCCACAAGTACTGGAAGGGGAGTGGTGAAGGCTTGCTACTCTATACATTAGCAGAGTAAATAGGAACTCTACAAGTCTCTTGAGCTTCACTAAGTTTTTCTACCTTGTCAAAATTCCACTCTGGAATTGAGTATTTTCTCCAAGGCTACACCTTCTTCAAAGAGGACTTTAAGTCTAAGTTCCTAGATGATCAAGTGGAGAATGAGCATTGATTTCAAAAGGATAATAGTATGTATAACAGTTCCCCCCAAACCACAAACTTTCCTATAGGGAAGTCCAAATTGTGATCAACTAGCAAGAGAATGGGTCAGAAAAAGAGAATTATGAATACTGGTCAATCTAAATCAATGTTAGGCTCCAGTGTTAAGCCATATAATAATGGAAGAGCCCTGTAGCTTTTACTACATTCACATACTAAGGTAAAAAACAGCTACTCTATGCCAACTATGGTAAGAATGAGAGTGTTTCAGATATTCTTACTTGTTTATTAAAAAGCATATATATATATATATATATATATATATATATATATATATATTCCCCCACCCCCCCTTAGGCTTTAGTACATGTAGTAATACACTTGCTTAAGTTTCTTTCAAAGGACCTTTTTGGAAAGTTTTATGTCAAGATTTATTATAGTATTCCCAAGCAAACTAATTTTTCTTGTGCTTTACAAAAAGCATAAATGTCATTAAGACATATTTTGGTAACTCAACATGTGATGAATATACCCAATACTTGGTATATCCATTCCTAAATGCAATAAAAAATACCAACTATAAAACTTTAGGTGAATAAACCCAAACAATTACCTTTTCAAAAAGAATAAAGTCAGTATGTTTTACAAAGCCTGAAGGCTGTGGGCCATTGCTTATCATTTCTCTTATTGCAAGCATTTAATGATCACTGTGTTTAGATCAGCACTGCCCAACAGAACTTTCTGTGGTGATAGAAATGTTCTGTATCTGTTTATGGTAGCCATTAACCACGTTGGCCATTGAGCACCTGAAACATGGCAGATGAGGAACAGAATTAAATTAAATTTCAATGGCCACATGTGCAGATAGAAAATAGATACCAGTGTGTTAGTATAAAAAGATGAATGATTTGGCTTTTCTCTTAAAAACTTACAAAGCATGGGAGAAATAAAATGCAAACAGAGGGCTGCCCAGGTGTCTCAGCGGTTTAGCACCGCCTTCAACCCAGGGAGTGATCCTGAAGTCCTGGGATCAAGTCCCACATGGGGCTCCCTGCATGGAGCCTGCTTCTTCTGCCTGTGTCTCTGCCTCTCTCTCTCTCTCTCTTTCTCTCTCTCTGTCTCTCAGTAATAAATAAATAAAATCTTTTTTAAAAATGCAAACTGAATTCTACATCAAAATCCCAAATGAATTTTTATGGCACTTAATTAGGTATATAAATTTTATATGGAAGAAAAAAGCTCCTAAATAATTAAGATAATTTTGAAGGGAACAACTTTAGAGAGAGGAGGTGGGACTTGCCCTAACAAATAATTGAACTTCTTATAGAGCTGTAGTAACTAACAAGGAAATATTGGCATGGAGCTAGTGCAGTAGAACAGAATGAAGAACTCAGAAACACATTCATAGAGGATTTTTTTTTTTAGCAAAGTGCAAAAAAACAGGCCATAAAGAAAATTGATAAAATTTTACTACATCTGAACCTAAACTTTTTGTAGTCAGTAAGACACTATAAACAAAGTTAACAGACTGAGAAGACAGAGCCTATACAGCTGATAAAGGAGCAGAATAGACAAATATACAAATAACTTCCCAAAGTTCAATAAGAAAACAACAAATAACAAAGAGAATACAAGCAGAGTATATAAGAGGCAGGACTCTCCCAGAAGATGAAACCTGAACGATGAGTAAGCATGAGAATATGCTCCATCTGACTGCGTCACAGACATGAAAATCAGAAAAGCGAGACTGCATTTTATACCCAGAGTATCTGCCAGTGGGCTTGAGTTTAACAAAGCTCAGTGTCAGCATGGATGTGGATAACCCCATATGTCATTGGCAGGATGCATGGTGGGACTATCCCCCAAAAGCAATTTGGTAATGTCTGGTGAAACTCCAAATAAGTACACTCTATGGCCCTGCTAACCGATTTCTAGGCATTTACCTTTGGTCAATTCTTGCACAAGTGCACGAGCGAGTGTGCACAACAGGTTCACCGAAGTGTTACTTCTAATTGTGGAAAATTAAAAATGAGCCAAATGTCTCTGGGTTGGGGAACAGATAAATTGTAGTAACAGCATTCAAAAGAATGATCCATAGCAGCTGGGGTAAATGAGGTGGATTTGTGTTTATCAAGGCTAATGGGTCTCAAAAATATAATGTGGAGTGGAAAAGAGAAGTGACAGGAAAATATGTGGAGTATGGTTCCACTTATGTAAATGTCAGTGCACCCCAAGTGCTATATATCGTTTGTGTGTGATACCTGTGTATTAAAAGGATGAAAACTGGATGAAATGAATATTAAGAACTCACGATAGCTACACCTGGGCAAGAGAGGTCTTGTGCCTTTGGGAGTGGAGCTCTGGCCCTCTTCTGCTCCAGCCCTGGGGCCAATGGGTTGTACCCACCTGAAACTCATCCCTGCTAAGTCTCTGCAGTGCACCCCTCCTGCCTCTACTCTGGAAACCAGGACCCCAAGATTCCCTGTCCAATGGTCCCGAGGCCCCTTTTCCCCCTGGTCCACCTTCTCAAGCAAGGGCCTGGTATCTGCCTCAGGGTGGGAGAGAAGGGACAGGAAACAGGATATGAGGGCTTATGAAGGAGACTTCAACTGTGTCTAGGAATGTTAGTTCTTAATAACAATATACCCAAAACAAACATAACAACATGACATTTGCTAATTCTGGGAGTGAGTGGTATTTTTTTTAGTGTTCTTTTTAATAGCTGACTCATATATACCACTTACCATGTCTCAAGTACTATTGTAAGTGATTTGTCTTAAAAACGAGACGGTTTATTACCACTCAGTTTCATGAGAAGACAACTAAATAAGTTGCCCAAGGCCACTCATTGCAAAAAGTAGAAGGGGATTTGGACCTAGTAGGTCTGGCTCCAAAGTCCATGATCTTGGAAATACTCTAGGTCTACTTGACCATAGACTACATTAAAAAAAAAAATTAAGATTAAAATATGCAGACAAGTACAATACAAAGAAAAAGGTGGTGAAATTCTACGAAAAGATTCTTAGATGTGTGAGGAGCACAGACAAAGAGGGCATTACCTGGGAAGGAAGGCAGTCATGGTGGTAGGGGAGCCTTCACGAACTGGGTGCTAACCCCGGGTCCTTGCTGGGCAGTGAACAGGGAGGCGCAGGGTAGTGAAATGCCAGGAAGAGGGAACTTTGTGTCTGCAGGGAAAATTCAAGAAGGATTTGAGGATTAGCAAGTAGTTGTGTTTAGCTGTCACATGAAGGGACAGTTTGGTGAGGGACATAGATTAGGATCTTTAAGGGGAAAGTGAGACATGAGGATATCTTCTGGAAGGCAAGGAAGGCTCCGATGAGTAACCCATGAGGAAGGTAGGCTGGATCTGCAGGCTGACTACAGGTGACGATCCCCCAGGGGCACTGGGAGGAGACGTGGAGAAGCATCCAGGTGTGCACACAGACTATGAACCAGGCACTGTTCTAGGTGGTGGCAATATAGAGTGAACACAACAGAAATTTCTGCCCTCGTGGAACTTGCATTCTAGTGGAGAAGCGGACTTTAGATAAGTAAGTGAAATAGTAAACAAAAGGATACCAATATGCATCTGGTAGATGGAGAAGGCAGGCAAGGGAGCTGGGAAGGATCGCCGGTGCGTGTGTATACGTGTATTGGGTGGTATGGAGAAGGCTGAATGGTGGGGAGGGGGCAGTGAGCTGAGATGGTATTTGAAGAAAGGCCTACAAAGTGGGGGATGTTTAGATGATCCAGAGGTTCAGAGCCTGCAGCTGGGCCATGGTTACACCAAAAGAGAGGGCAGGAGGAAGAGCTGGGTGGGAGGAAGACAGATTAAGGCTGGGAGTCCAGGGCGCAATTAAAAATATGGGCTAGAGCCTGGAGCATGAGACGTGCCCACACAGAAGTTACCGCTAACTGGGTGATAGTATGCTCTACTTAGTAGCTGAGATCAAGGGATGAGAGAACAACAGAAACTGCCAATCAGTGTGCGTGCCCTGCACACGATCAGGTGTTTTATCCTGCACAGTACCTGTAATCCTAAGGACATCCCTGCACCCTCCATAGCCTTAACCCAGCACAAATTAACAACAGTAATAATAGCTCACACATAAAAGGGTATACACTACATGCATGAGTCACTTTCCTGGCATTTTATGTACATTAGTTCATTTAGTCTTTACAGAGATCCCAGGAGGCTATTGATTAGCCTCATTTGACAGATGAGAATGCCGGGCTGGCCAATTAAGTTGCCCAAGGTCACAAGCCAGTGACGGGATGAAACAGGCTGAATAGAGCTGCCTGGCTCCGGAATCCTTGCTAGGGAAGGAAGAAACCTGTCAATGCTCTCCAAGCCTCTGGGCCCTTCGAGAAAAGCAAGCTGAGAGTACAAACAAAGCCTTTTTTGAGGATGGGGTGGGGTTCTGGGGAGAAGGGCTAGAGAAATTCTCAGAAGACACATGGCAAGATAAGAGACTAGGCCAGGGCAGGGAGAGGGCTGTCCGCAGTGCGGGGCGGCCCCGCCGCCAAAGGCTGCAGCCTGGGGGGTGGCCCGCAAGCTGGGGAAGCCCTAGCACGCAGCGGACACAGCAGCCCAAAGGAACCGGAGCAGAAGCCGGAACGCCAGAAGCCAGTGTGGACACAGCAATTCGGATCTCTGGGAGCGAATAAAGAAGTTAAAAACAACGTTCAAACAACTAAGCACCCTTTCCGGGTGATTTCAGGCCGAGAGAATAGGTCGGAGGGGCCTGGCTAAGGAAACGTGTGTCCGGCCTGAGGTCTAGTTCCACTTTAAACTTGAGGAATCTGAACAAGACGCTTGGACTCTGTAGATTGCCCAGACGCCTTTTTAAAAAAAGTTGGGCAATCCCTGAGATGTGACCAAAATCGAATCCTGCCTGGGTCCAGCCGGGCCATG
This sequence comes from Canis lupus baileyi, assembly GCF_048164855.1. Taxonomy (NCBI): domain Eukaryota; kingdom Metazoa; phylum Chordata; class Mammalia; order Carnivora; family Canidae; genus Canis; species Canis lupus. The sequence continues at coordinate 50,314,296 of NC_132838.1, forward strand.
GGGTAGCCAAGTGGCCTCCACGCACCGAGGGCAGGAGGGCTCGGGGGTCTCCCGGGGTCGAGGCGCGGGGCCCGGAGCGCAGGTCCCCCGCCCCCCCAGGCCGCCCCGGGGACCCCTCCGCGCGGCCGCGGCCGCGGAGCCCAGAGCGCAGCGGGTGCCCCTGGCACTTCCCCCCCCCCCCCGGGGCGCGCCCCGGCCCGAGCGCAGAGCAGGCTGCTGGCAGGGACCGAATGGAGCTGCGCGCCAGGCCGGAGGCTGTGCCCGTCACTCGCAGTCCGGGCCGGGTGGCCGGCGCTTGGTGGCGCTGAGCCAGGCCGCGCCGCCCACCCCGACCCCGCCGCCGGGTCCCCGGGGAGCGCGTCGCGGGGGGCGCGGGGGGCGCGGGGGGCGCGGGGGGCGCGCGGGGCGCGGGGGCCCCGGGGCCGGAGGGCGGGCGGCGGCTGGCGCGGCGCCCAGGGGCGCGAGGCGGGAGCGCGGGGCCGGGGTGGCGGGGGCGGGGGCGGGGAGCGGCGGGGGAGGGGGGGGAGGCGGCGGCCGGCGGGGCCCGCGCTCACTCGGAGTCGGGCCCGGCGGCGGCCGGCCGCGCGCACCATGCCCTCCTTCGACGAGGCGCTGCAGAGGGCCGGCGAGTTCGGGCGCTTCCAGCGGCGCGTGTTCCTGCTGCTGTGCCTGACGGGCGTCACCTTCGCCTTCCTCTTCGTCGGCGTGGTCTTCCTGGGCAGCCAGCCCGAGCGCTTCTGGTGCCGCGGGCCGAGCGCCGCCGCGCTGGCCGAGCGCTGCGGCTGGAGCCCCGAGGAGGAGTGGAACCGCACGGCGCCCCCCGAGCCCCGCGGCGCCCGCAGCTGCCGGCGCTACCTCCTGGAGGCGGCCAACGCCAGCGCCGCGGCGGGCGCGCTCAGCTGCGCGGACCCGCTCGCCGCCTTCCCCAACCGCTCGGCGCCGCTCGTGCCGTGCCGGGGCGGCTGGCGCTACGCCCAGGCCCGCTCCACCATCGTCAGCGAGGTGAGGGCGCCGCGGGCCGCGCGCGGGGGGCCCGGGGGCGGGGCGCGCCCGGACGGGACGGGACGGGACGGGACGGGACGCGACGGGGCCCCGCTGCCCCCCGCGCTCCGACCGGCCCGTCGCGGATTCCCCTCCGCCGGCCCGCGAGGTGGCGGGACAGATGCTTCGGTGTCGGGTGCACGAGAGCTGGGCGCCGACGCGGAGGTCGGGGATGCGGCGCGAGCATCCGCGGGACCCGAGCGCCCCGCCCCGCCCCGTCCCGCGCAGGTTGTCGCCGGGCCCGGTTCGTGCACAAAGTGGGAAATTATGGGCGGACTCGCGGAGGGGGGGCGGGGGGGAGGCGACCCGCAGCCTCTGGGGCCCGCCACTCGCTTGGGCCCGGCCGGACTGGCTTGTGGTGGTCAAGGGGATCAAGGAAGGGCGAACGGTCTGTCCTCTGGTTGCCCAAATGATGATCGGAAATGCACGGGGGACAGAGGTCGAGGCTGTCCGTGGGCACGATTTTGGTAAAAAAAAACTGCGTTGGGGCAAAGAGCAACGCCTGAGAGACGTTGGGAACGCTGAGGTTTTCAATTAAGAGTTTTAATCTCCTCCCCCCCCCCCCCCCCCGCCCCAGTAAACTATAGGAAGGTAGCAGAAGTGGCTAGGAGCCTTACAGGCAGACCCCCGCCCCCTTCCTGGGGGTGGCCGCCCCGCATCTCCTTGGGTGTGTTGGGGCAGGCAGTGGGCATTGGCGGTTAGGTGCCCCCATGCTGGGCTGCGATGACAGTTTGCATCTTCATCTTTGTAGCTCAACTGTGGGGACTGCCTCCCCACCGAGGCTGGGTGGCGGCAGGAATGAGCACTCTCCTTGAACTTGGTGGGCGACCATAGATCAGAGTAATTTCTAAAAACTGTCACTGTTAAAGGTGACCTCATGTCTCTGGTGCTGGGATTCTAGATCTTTGAGGTCTTGCAGGTTCTATGGTGCCCTGTGGGTATGGTCCAATGCTAAGTACTGTTGAGATATAACAACCCATGGCAGCCCATCCAGGCAACGTGTGTGTGGTGTTCTGGGTACTTTAATTTCTACTTAATCTGTGAGTAATGATGAGGACTGCCTCATGAACTAGGGCGATCGTGTCCTTAGGGATTTCATAGATGAAATGGCCCGAGGGTGGACTTCCATAGGACAGAGCATTATCACTGGTACTTCCCAAGAGCAACAACTGTTTGATGGCAGCCTGTATTCCATCTAGCGTAGCTGCTTAGCACTTACTTCCCAGGTAAACTGGAAGATAGGACTCTGGAGAGAAGGCACCTGGTTTTTGAGGGCATTTAAACCTCAAATGAAGAATAAAATGAGCCTTCAAAGCAAAATGCACACTCAAGTGGGGTTTCTGTGAGCAAACGTGATCCCTGCACATCGGAGAAGACAGACATAGAAATCTGTGGAGTTAATGCCCAAATACTTGAGAAACATTCTGGGGTTCTGGAGGTTATTTCAAGGAGGGTCAGGGGGTCTTATGAAGGTCATTGGCTCCCAAGAGGCAATGTGGAAAGTGGAAGGTCAGGAGACCTACTGTGGCACCGTCTGCAGCTAGCTGTGTGCCTTGGGTACATCACTTAACTTCTCTGAGCTTAGCTTTCTCATCTGTAAAATTAGAGGTTGGATTAAGCCCTTTACAGTCCTGCAGTGTCATCAGTGTTATAGCTGGATGGCTGCTCAGGGGGCTCAGAGCAACGACAAAAATTTTCAAGGAAAAGTAGAATGATATTCAGCATGCACTCTCTAAGACAACCAGCAAATTGTTGCAGTATATTGGAGAGGGTTTTTTTTTTTTTTTTTGGTCCCAAATTATTTGCTTCTTTTGGTTTGTTTTTAATGTTTTGATTCCTAAAAGGACCCATCCCCATCCCATTCAGGAAGTTCAGCCATTCAGAGCAACTCCTTTTCTCTCAGAGTTCTGCTTGGCTAATATTTTACCGTCTTTGGTTTTAAATATGATCCATTTAGTTTTGTTTTTCCACATTCTGTCAGGATTAAAGGGACTTTACTTCTGTCTTTGGTTAACACTGTTCCCAATGCACTTTTACAGACACAAAGTTTAACACACTAATCGTGGAAGGGGGGTGAATCGTGAGAGTTTTGAAGGTGGAAGGGCAGACCAGATTCCAGAATGTCTCCGTATGACTACTATGCTTCATCTTTGCACCACTGTGGGGAGATATCATGGTCCTGGTTTTGTAGAAGAGATACCTGAGTCAGGAGATGTGGAAGGATCTACCAGAGTCCCAGACCTTTTAAGTGGCCCAGTTGGGTAGAGATCTAAGGATCACAAGTGTAAATAATTCTCCTCTCCTCCATGCAGTGATCGAAGTCTTCCGGACAAGTCCACGCAACATAACCACTCACGCTTTAGAAGCTGCAGGGAATCCCATGGAACCTTCATATTTACTTCATTCCTCTGGCCAGCCTGCCATTATATTTCATTTTGTGGCAAATCAGGAACACAATCAGCCATAATCAGCCAGACCAGCGGATAAGAATGACTCCTCTTGATGTGAACATTGTAGGATAGGCACTTGAGCCTCACCCACTATCTTTCCATCTTACAAAGTGAAACAGCTCCAAGGAGTGAAATCAGAAATCAGTGCCAAGTGCAGGGCTGTTTCAATCCAGCCCCCTCACTTATTTCTCTTGCTCAAGGCAAGGCAGTAGAGTTTTCATCTATATGCAACTCCCTCAGGGCAGACTTTCTAACTTCTGAATCAGCCTTGTCTGCTTGTCAGATACTGGTCGCAATAAAGCATGATAGAATGAAGAAAAGTCTGAGCCCCCACCACTCGAATATTCCAGTTCATTGCCTAGGGAGTAAATTTCTGAAATTGATGCTAGGACTTTTCAATGTTTGCTTGTATGCTGTAAATGGAGGGAAAAAAGGAAAGAAAAAGAGATTCTCTTTAGTGTCTCACTGAACTGGGCTTCAGAGCACCTTTTAAAAATAGTTCAAATAACTCTTGTTTTTCCTTTTCCCCCACAATAAAAGGACAGTCCAGTTGAGGGAAGTAGGTGCCACGCTGGAGAGAGTGGTGGTTGCTTTGTGGGGCTTCACATGTCTCTGCTTTGCTTCTCACGCCTCTCTGTCCCACGACATAAGGCCAACCCCGTAGGTCATCCCACAGACATCAGTGCCACCAGCATCCTGTCCTCTGACTTTGTCAAGCATGGAATTGCACTGCTGTGGGTACTGGAGAAAGTCTCTCCAGGCCCAACTTTTAATCTGGGCTCAGTCTCTGATTTGCTCTGGTTGCTTTAGAAAGATCTTGTTTCTGCACAGTGGTGTTTCTATTATTTGGGCCTCCCTTGGTTCTTGCTGAATCAACATCACCCATAGGACATCTGTTTTATTATTATTTTGAAGACCCACATATGTCACTGTTCGTTTTTATTTCATTAATTTCTCCTCTTTATGATTTGTTCTTGTTTTCTGGATTGGCTTTTGGTATGCTTCTCTCCACAGAAGTTCGAGGCATGCTCAGTTATTTTCAGCCTTTCTTCTTTCTTCGTATAAATAGGTAAAGCTATAGATTTCCTTCTATGTTCTTTTTTGACCATATCCGACAAGTTTTGAAATGCAGGTTTTACTTTTTATTCCATTCTCAGCATTTGTAATTTTCATTATTATTTCATCTTTGGCCCATGATGTTTTTATCTTTTTAATCGTTAACTTCCAATTTAAATTTGGTATGGTCAGAGAACATGGTCTGTGTGACACTGCTTCTTGGGACTTTACTGAAGTTTGCTTTTTGGCTTTTAAGAGGTCAATTTTTAATAGACGTTCCATACATGCTCTGGAAGAATGTACAGTCTTTAGCAATCAGGGACAGGGTTTACAGATATCCCATATTTGAAGCTTGTCACATGTGCTGTTAAAATAGCTTAGATTCTAATTAACTTTCCATTTGCTTGGTCTGTCAAGATTAATTAACAAGTATTGAGATTTGCCATTATGTTGGTGGATTTGTAAGTTCCTCCCTGTATTTCCAGCAGACTTAAAAAGTTACATACATGGAGCAATTTTATTGGATGCGTGTATTTACAAATTTAGATTTTGCTTGTAACCTGCGTAGTGAATTGAACCTTTTTCTAGTGTGTAGGGACTCTATCTAAAATCCATGATGTATATTGTCTTACTGTCTATTTTGTCTCAGCTTTCTTTTAGTTAATATTTGCCTGTTGTATCTTTTGTTATCTGTTACTTTCAAATTTCCCATGTTCTAAGAGTTTAGATGTATCTTATAAAATGCATATAGCTTGATTTTAACTGGTTTTTGGTTTTTAACTGGTATGCACAGTCTCTTTACATTTATTGTATTAATTGGTATGTTTGAGCTTGTTGTATCATATTATTTTTCTTTGTCTTGTTCTTTCTATGCTTCTTTTTCTCCCTTTAAAAAATGATTTTTCAATTTGTTTTTCTTATTCTATTTTGTTCCTTCCTTTATTTGTTTGGAATGTAATCCTTTATTGCAGTTCTTTTAGTGGCTACCCTTGACATTTTACTATGTTTACTTAACAGAGCCTGAATTTAATACTGCAACCTTCTCAACAATTTAGGAGCTTTCAACACTTTGACTCAGCCACTCACCCCTTGTATTACAGGCATTCTTAGGCAATATTCTAGGTCTTTCCTTTTTTATTCTTAATTTGTGGTCTTTGTGTAGAGCATATAAGCTTGGGTTTATATTGACACTTTATCTGCTTATCATTTCATACAGTATCTCCTTTCCCCCTTCCTTTGACACAAATCTTTAAAATTTTGGTGCGTATCTCTAGGTGGTACATGTTCTCGGTTTTTGTTTATATGGAAATGTCTTTGTTTCCTTGTTATTCTTTTTAAAAAAAAGATTTTATTTTTAAGTAATAACTCTACACTCTACATGGAACTCAAACCCACAACCCTGAGATCAAGATTCACATGCTCCACCGACCAAGTCAGCTGTTATTCCCCATTATTCTTGAAAGATGGTTTTGCTAGGAAAATAGTTCTATGTTGCCAATTATTTTCCCTGAGCTGCCTGAAGATGTTAGTTCTATCTTACAGCTTTCATTTTGCTTTGGAGAAATATGCTGTCAGTCTCAGCATCCTTTTTGTTCAGGTTGTATCTAAGTGGCTACTTCTTATATTGGCCCAGATTGATTGCACATTGCCTCTAAAAGGCATCTGGCATAAAAAAATAAAAAAAATAAGAAAAATAAAAAATAAAAAAAAAGGCATCTGGCATATAAAGGGCACCTGAAAAATAGTCATTGAAAGAACCAATTATTGTATTTCTTTTAACTGAATTTTGGGGAATTCTCAGCCATTATCTCTTCCGTGTTTCATTTCCCTGTTCCGTTCTTTCCTTAATTCAACATAAGTTGGACCTTCTTTTGCTATCCTTCATGACCCTTAACATCTCCCTCATATTTTCCACTTCCATATCTATATGTATAGTTGAGATGTTTTTTCAGACCTACCTTCCAGAATATTGCCTCTGTACTCAGCATTATCAGCTCAGCTCTTTAATCCACCCATTGAACTTTGTATTTCAACAATTATCATTCTCATTTATCAAAGTTATATTTGTTATATATCAAATATGCCTGGCCATTTATTGGTAGTCTCTCATTATTGCTCATTTTTTAATCTCTTTAAGTATTTCACATATGATTACTCTTTATTTTGTTTCTTGGCCCTTACACTATCTGAAACCTTTGGTGTTATAAATCTCTCATTTGTTGTGTGTTTAGTGTTTGTGGATTGTAAGCTCCCCGGTGGTTGATCTCTTTGGGAAACGAGAGAGGATTTTCCTTTGCTTCCTCTGAGCTGGGGGACAGTACTGATTTGGACTCACTTTCTCCTTTCCAAACTTCCTGGGTGAATCAATAACAGCTGAATCTGTCATTGTTGTCTTTTTATTTTTATCAGAGGTATGTGGTTTTCCCTCACTTCCTGAAGCAGTAGTAATTCACCACAAATTATATTTTATGCTGAATCTTATTTTTCATCATATCTGAGGTGAGGTGTGATAGGTGTGGTGAAGTGGTGCCTTCTTCTGATTGAGGATAAATCAAAGCAGAATGGGTACTGACCTTGACCTCAGCCTTGGAAGACACGGAGGAATGGAAGACAAATATATGAGGAACAGGATGTTTCATTTTCTTACTCTCTCATCTTTGTTACCATTTTCTCTATAGCCATTTATTAAATGCCCTCTGGAGTACTTGTTGGTGTGCATTCCTGGGACCCACCCACAGAGAGTTGGAATCAAAAGATTGAGGTGGGGTTTGGGCATCTTTATTTTTCACAAGCATGTAAAGCCCATGCAGGCGGTCCGTGAGCAATACATGGGGACATGCTGGGTGTTTCTTTATGAGGAGCATGATGAGAATATCATGAGTGAAACTGTTTTATGTGTGGTTGAAGCAAGTGTCAGTTCCTCCAAACACATTCCTTGCAGACCTTGGATCAGAAGCATCACCCCTTTACCTGAAGGCAGGAGTCCCAGATTTTATCTGGTGAAATGCTGCTGTTTACCTACAGAAAGCTTGAAGCCATCCAGAGATGGGCAGCTGACCGTGAAATCCTGCAGTTGATTGGAGTTTGGTGCCCACAGCTAAACCACACTCCCTGTGAATTTTGGCAAACCGAGAGTGTAGCTCGGGGCAGAGGCAGGGTCACAACCGAGTGGGATATCCAACAGATATGACAGTGATATCTATACTTTTTGGTGTATCTTTGGGATTTGATGGATCTGGGCCTAAATGTCAACTCCTCTGTATTCCAACTTCACAGAACCTGCCTCAGCCTTGGTGTCCTCAGCTCTAGAACAGGAGTAATAACACCGACCACACTGATTGGTCAGACAGCTGCATCCAAGTGCCTGTCATTGTGCCTGGCCATAAGCGATGTGCAAAAATATTGGTTTCTGTTAACTTGTAAAGACTCCTGAGCTGGGTAGGGTTAGGGAAGGAGAGAGGGAATAAGTGGTGTACCAGATCTGACCTTGCTAGACTGAGCTCTAGTCTAGCAAAATACATCACTAATAAATTTGCCTTAAATATTAAAATCAAGCAAACATGTATCTTGGGCACTAATTTGCCCTTAGGGCAGAGAATGCCCTGCATTTTTCCTCCCTGAGCCAGAGCTAGGTCTATTTCCCAGCTTTCCTTGCAGCTGATAGGTCATCAGACAGAGTTCTGGTCCGTGAAGATGGGAGAAGTAATATATGACACTGCCAGGCCTGCAAGCCAGAATAACCTTCCTTCTGGCAATCCCACTATCTTCCTTGCTTCCCTCACCTGCCAGCAGAGAAAGCTGAAGCCCTAAAATGTGGTGAAGTCTTTTATGGAGGAGGTCCATTCCTGAAAGCCTGTGGGGGGTTTGTGGGGGTGGTCGAGGAGTGCCCACCATCCTCCCCTCCAGCTCATCTGCATGAGAATGTGGAATTAATGAGAAATAAACTTTCTTGTATGAAACCACTAAGATTCGGGGATTGTTTGTTGCAATTCAGAGTGAGTCTATCCTGACTAATAAAACATTTGAGTATATTTCCTATAAGTTGCCTGTACCTGGTTACGTGGTAAGGAAGCTTGTTCTTTCAAGATAATCCGCCACTTGATCTGCTCATAAGGCCACCCTGTCCCTGCTCATGGGTGTCTACAGCCCCACAGGCCCCTGGCCTCTACAGCACCCAGTACACCAACCCCTCCAGGGCATGTCCAGCTGCCTTCCCCAGGCTCTGGAACATGCTGTTTCCTTTTCCCAAAATAACTTTCCTCTTTCTCCATATGGCCATCCCATCTTTAAAAAAAAACCAAACAAACATTTATTTATTTATTTATTTTTAGAGAGTGTGAGAATGTGAGCAGAGGGAGGGTTGGAGGGGGTGGGAGAGAGTGGGTAAAGAATCTCAAACAGACTCTGCACTGAGTGCAGAGCCTGATGCAAGGCTTGATCTTATGATCCTGAGAGATCATGACGTGAACTGAAACCAAGAGTCAAATGCTTAACCAACTGAGCCACCCACGTGCCCATGGCCAGTCCATTTTTTATGCAGCTAGGAGTTACCTATTCGAGAAGTACCTTCCATAATTTCCACTCGCCCCCTACCCGCCAGCACACACCCTCTGATTGTGTTCATCACTGCCTCTCTTGTCAGACTGCAGGTTTCTTGAGGGCAGAGACCATGTTCAGTAAATATTTGTGATGAAATTACATGCTATGTAACAATTTTTGTGGATCAATTTAGTGAATCAGTAAGAAAAGGATTGAGTGACAAATTTGACCCCTTTTATGGTTTTGGTTAAGCCAACCCTGAAATTGACCTTCATAGATTAAAATAAGTTCTTCTTCCCAACAGGGCTTCTGCTCGTTCTTTCTCTTTTACATTCATTTTATGTTTTAATTTGGAGAAAATGGACATTTTAACAATTTTGGTATATTGAATGTGCTATATTGATATAATTTGAATTGATAATTATTATTATTATATATTATTAACTTTATATATTAGTGTATTTTATAAGTATATTATAATAATTATAATTTGAATTGATATACAGTGGGTTGATATATTGCTACATTTTTCTAGGCATAATTCAGCTTCTCTAAGCAGTGTTTTATTGTTTTCAGTAATGATTTTACATAAATTTCACTAGTTTTATTCCCTGGTGTTTGCTGTTTCATAGGTAGCATTGTATGGGGCTCCCCTTCACACCCATGAGGTCTGACAAATCCTCAGGTGGCCACAGCCCTGCAGAAACTGCCCTCTTCCCTGCAACCCCCACCGGAGCAGAGGAGTAACAGACTGCACCTCTGTCTCCTATTTGCACATGGGATCTGTAGTCCCCAGAATCCTAATCTGGCGGATATGACCAGGAACATGAAAAGAACCAGGGAATAGAACTGCTGGCTCGTTTAGGCCATAATTGTTATGTGCTGACGTTTACTGTGCAGAAAGGGCTATGTGTTCAGCTGTCCCGGCACTTTCTGGCACATCTGTGTCTTCAACCTAGCCACACTCCAGGAGCAGCTGGGCACGTGTGCGGGGCCTGGGTCAGCGAGGGGCACACAGGGGCCTGGCTCTCAACAGTTCAAAGACAAAGTGCTGAGCTCTCCAAAGCCACGGAGGGAGCAGACACTGCCTACCTTTCGGAACAAAGTAAAGCCATTCTAACACTCTTCCTTATTTTTTCCTTTCTTGAACCACAGCCAAGGAAGGAAGTTTGTTTCTTGTCTATGAGGAAGAGCAAAGTTTCTTAAGATTCCCGATACAACTTTTTAGAATGACAGATGATGGAAATGCCATGGTCTCTGGGTGAGAGATCCATCCTGGCTTTCCCAGGACTCCTGCATTCTAACTGTTCTGTGCTTTTACTCTTTAGGAGTAAAACAAAACAACGTTGAGGCTGGCACTTGCATAGTAACAGAGAAAAAAACAGGCGTGAACTTTAGGAGCCAAGAAGAAGGTGAATAATAAATGTAATTTTAACAAATTCTCGTATTTAAATTCTGTAGATAGTGTGGGCTCTGTGCAGCACATCATGCAAAGTGTAAGATTGATTCAGTAATTTAACTTCAAAAACAGTGTTTGGGGAAATTAAAAATGAAAGTCAGGGAATGAGCATCGTGATTATTGTTGAATATTTTCTAAAAGCTGGGACCGTAGTCTCTGATTCATCAGTGAAGCAGATGCTGCAGTGGACAGAGTGCTGATCCAAGACTCAGAGCCCGTTGTAGATCACTATGAGGGACTGGGGACAGTGGGCAACATCTGTGAATTTCTGTTTCTCTTTCAGAGTAAAGCAGTCAATTGTCAATGGATTTCCAAGATTCTTCTGTCATTCTACCACCAAATTCATTATCAGGTCCCTGATGTATTTAATTCCTGACCCTGAGATCAGGGTTGTCACATCCACACAAGAGTGGGAACATATCTTGGAATGAAGCTAATTTAAAGCCTAGAGGTGTTAGTTTCTGGGAATTAGGATGGATTCCTTCCCAGAGCAACTTTCTTCCTGGTGGGAATGCTGTGCTCTGAGTGTTGTACACAGGAGGAGAGGGGTGGGGAAGGGGATGGATGAGTGTCCCTGCACTCTGGAGCAATGACCCATCCTGCCTTCTTTAACATTGACTTTAGACCCTAGGGCCTCATGGAGCCTCTGAGGTGGGCCATGCCATAGGCCACCCATGCAATGAAAACGCCCAGGGGGAGGCAGGGTGGATGCAAGCCTGGACTTCAGAAACAAAGGTGATTATTATGCTGTCAAATCCTGTCTTGGGAGGCAGGTGACTCTCTGTAGCATTGCTGTAGGGCAGGAGCAGGGGAGATGGCCAAGTGGCAGGTGGTGGGTCTCTGGATTTCCATTTTAACAATGATCACTGGGGCCAAAAGTAGAAACAGTGATATGGAAAAATGAGCCAGAGCTTCATCAGCCTGTCCATACTCACACCTTTTGGCCTCAATTATCTGATCATCAACACTCAATCATTGAACTTGACATTGAGCTTACACGTTTAAAACACTTAAGTATTTTAAAGTAATTCTGACAAGGTTGCATCTCTTTAGGGGTATATAACATTTCTTTTATGGGTTTTGTTAACTTGTGTTTATTTGTAACAAAACCTTAGAAAAGGTGTAGGAGACTTTGTTTTATAGAAAATAGTTCAGAGACAAACTTTGGAAGCTTCAAATAATGTGAGTAGTTAGATGCACTTCTTCCTGGGTGCAGATAACAGCAAACTAGCACTCTTGCTCTCCTCACACAAATGATTAGAGAGTTTTTTCTTGTTGGGATGCTGGCAGCTATTTTAGCAGTTGTATTTTGAGACAGAATTAAGTTTTCTTGACTTCATAATGCAGAAAAAAGAGTTTCACCTGTAAGACTTAAGTTAGTATCTCATCATATGGGATGCCATTTTATTTTATATGGAATGAAAGTTTATTTCATTACTGCATGCTTTATGAGGCACAGAGGCAGGCTTTGAAAATGGTGGTTTTCTAAGAAATGGTACACAATGGTGCCTGGAAGACTCAAGGAAGGTCTTTATAGAAATCAGATGAAGCTAGGGCCTTGGCAGGTAAGGAAACGAAACAGATTACCAGCCCTGATTCTCAGGCAGTGGGACCCGTGAGGCTCTTTGGTCTCAATGAAATCCGATGGCTTTGAAAGTTTTTGCTGGTAGTGTTGCTGAGTTTCTGGAAGGACGGCCCACCTGCTCATGAGCTAAGGAGGCTGAGGGTACTGCAGCCGTCCCGAGAGAAGTCAGAGTATCCATGACCTGGAGAGCGTATCCGGACAGTGCTTACCTAAAGCAGCCTGGGCCCCCTCCAAGAGTACAGCTCCTGTCTTAGATGCTCTCCTCATCCTCTCGGCTTGACAGTGTCTCATGTCTCAGGCGCCTTTTTCAGTTGTTGCTTATGTCCCATGTACGCACAGGGTGGCTCTGATTTCACGGGGCTCCTGCCAACTGGAAGCGTTGTGCGGCCCACGGCACAAGATGAAAGACAGCATGTGTGTCTCCAGCCCCTGGGGAGGGATGCCATAAGCTGATGCCCCGGAGACATAAACAGAAGGGGTAAGCGCCAGGACCTCCCCTTCTGAAGATTGATCGTAGCGCATTTATCGTAGCGCATTTATGGGAATTAAAAGAGTGTGGAGCAAAGAAGATGATTTTCTAAAAGCATTGTTTTGCAGACATCTACTGAGAAACTGGTTCTTTTTCATTGTTCTCCAGTGAATGTTTCAAAGCAAACACTCATATGGAAGTCACAGGGATAATTAAAAATACTAAATATCCAAGGTAGGGGAGAAAATTAAGTTGAAGCTAATTAAAAGTAATGTGGCACCAATTTTTAAAAAGTCAAATAAAGGAAGAAATTTCAGAGTTCCTGTAGTGTAAAGGACATTGTTCCAAGATCTTTCCCCACAGAAGTTCTTGATCTCTGTGTGTCTCGGCAACTTGATAGTGATGTGATCGATTTATCTGAGGCCATCTTTTGTCAGCCACGCAGCATCCCTATGAGATTACTGTGATCCCATATCTGGGATGTATGTGTATAAGGCACATACAGAAGAATTTTGATTTTAAACGAAACCAAGTCAAATGTGTTACCAAACCACATAAGATTGCCTTTGTAGGTAAATAGACAATGATCATTTACGGTTGCAAAATTCTGTGAAGAAATGATCAAACTTCAGATCTGAACTGGCATAGTGAGGTCTATCTCCTAAGGCAAATAAGTGGATGAGAACATAGCAACATAACTAGTTGTGTGAAGATGGGCAAATTGCTTAGAGTTGTTTTCCAGCTCGGATTCTTAGAAATGGGAATACTAGCTGTTGTGTAGAGCTGATGGGAGGCTTATACACATGATGCATGCAGAGCACTTGTCACGTTGTCTGGCCCCTCACAAGCGCCGAGTGCCTGGTGCTGGTGGTATTGTTGATTATAGATATTTAGGACATTGGCACAGAGAACAGCTTGGGTTTGGAAATTAGAGGGGATGGCAAACACCGAGGTCCAAGGGAGGCTTTTGTTGGGCAGGCCACCAAGACTCGGCACTAAGGGATGTGGCAGGGATCCACTGTCTGCAGCTGGTATAGCTAGGGCATAGTAATAAAGATCCAGGATACAAGGTCAGAGCCATAAGCTTTAGCAAAACTTCCCAAGGCACCTTGTTCTAGTGATGACCTGGAATTAACAGTCCCTAGCCCTGTCTAGGTGGCTCAGAGGTCTACTCAAGACAGCATGCTTAGAGAGGTCGTAAGCCCACACTCATTCCCTCCTCTTGCTCTTTGTTACTAAATGTCGCCTCCAAGTCCTGAGTGTGCCTGGTCTGGTCTAGGGTTGCAGGACCCAGACTGACTCAGACTCCATGCGCTGCCACAGAGCAGAGGTAAGAACCACTGGGCTAGGTAGGGCTTTGAACTTCCCTAAAACAGGACATGGGCAGAAAACCTGACAGCATCTAGAAATGTGGGCAGCCCGGGGGGCTCAGCGGTTTAGTGCCACGTTTGGCCCAGGGCCTGATCCTGGAGACCTGGGATCGAGTCCCGCGTTGGGCTCTCTGCTGGAGCCTGCTTCTCCCTCTCCCTCTGCCTGTATCTCTGCAGAGATATCTCTGATATCTCTCCCCCCGTCTCTCTTTCTCTCTCTATCTCTCTCTCTGTGTCTCATGAATAAATAAATAAAATTTTAAAAAAATAAAAAAAATGCTTTTACTCGCATTTATGTAAAGGAGAGCCTACCTGATTGAAGTTGTGACTGTTTTATTTGCTGTTATTTGGGAGTAGGAGGCACTGTTGGAGGTGACAGTTTGAGCGGTTGTCGTTGGAACTGGTGCGTTGCGTTCTGTGTCCCCAGAGAGCAGGCTGCTGCCCGGGAGAGTCATTGGTGAGTGAAGGACAGCCAGAGGTACACCCTGCAGCCCTCTAGCCCCAGTGTAGAATGTGCTTCTTCTCTGGCCAGTTGGGATGGCAGCCTGGCACCCATTCACAGCCACCACTTCCCTAGGTCCCATGTGGCTCTGCAGGGAGAGTGGTCACTATCCACGGTCGCTCAGAGCCATGCACATGGCTCTGCCCACTACTACCTCCCTGGCCCCCTTTTGAGTGAGGGATTTTGAGAAGAACTAAAGCATCATGGTAACATGAAGCCCTCTCTACCACGTGTTGCCTTTCACAAGCACCAGAAATCCTCCAATAAATCTGGACAGCAAAGCTTCTCTAAAGGTGCTGTGTTAGAATGCACTGGTGTGGCTTATGCCTACTTTCTGGTAGGGTCAATAAGACAAATTTGCCTCATATTTTTGGGCAGTTTTCAATGGCTATATCATGTCATAGTTTGATTGTCTTGTCATGAGAAAATGGCCTCAGAGAGAAAAGACCAAGAGTACCTCTCCAGCTATGAAATGAGCACACGACAGTGATGGAGGGGCCAGTAATCATGAGTATTGGGATTCAAGCTGGAGTGGAGGTGAATTTGGGCTAAATTGCTCTATATGTTAAGCAACTCAGTCTCTTGACATTGAGTAGACACTAAAATTTAATCCATGAAAATAGCTTAATACCCAATAGGGACACAAAGCCATTCAGTAATATACTACATATAACCTTATAGTTACTAATGCACCTTCCTGCTTGGAATTATTTTTCTTATTTAATTACCAGAGAACATTAAAACATAGTAAATAGTCAACTCATTTAATCCTTATGCATCCTGTGAGGCATGTGCTGTTTTGTAGGAAAGAGAAGTAAGGTACAGAGATATTAAGTAACTTGTCTCATGTCTGGAGCAGTAGGAAGGAGAATTGGAAAAGATGTTTTTGATGTCTGAACCAACAAGAGATTAACTGATGTTTCTGGAATATAAAAGGGACTTCTGTAGATCAACAAGAAAAAGGTAACAAGTCTTGTAGAAGAACTGACAAAGGTATGGACAGTTTTCATGAAAGTAGATTCAAAAGGCCATTAAGCATAAGAGGCAATGCAGATTCATTCGTAATCAGAGAAACAAAAATGCAAACAAGAGAGCGTTTTACATGCATTAGGCTGGTTAGAAACTATAAAATCCAGCGATGCCAAGTGTTGGTAACTTGCCAGGTAACTACTGGAGGGGATTTGCAGCTATTCTCCAGAACAGTCTGGAACTATTGATGTCAATCAGGTGTCCACATACATGTACTATGACCCCTATGACCCAGCAATTCCACTCCTATGCATAAGTCCCATAGGAAATTCTCAAACCCATCCATCCATCAGGAGGCAGGTATTAGGGTGCCTCAACTCCAGAGAGTTGGAGGCAATCTGAAATGTAGTGGATATATCCCCATGCAGTAATCAGAAATGATGGATTACATGGTCACATAGCATCATGGATGGCCCATAAAGCATAGGGCAGAATAAAAAATGAGAAACAGAGAGAGGTCTAGGGTACAAGACCATTTACATAAAATTAAAAGTATGTGCACACAAAACAATACCGACTCCACATGTAGACGAACAAAAAGATACACCTTAACACATCCGGATGATTTCTTTGTGGGGATGGGATGAAATAGGAATAGCAATAAATTAAAATCAATCAGTAAAATAAGACAGGGATCCTGTGTAGCCAGTGACTAGAATCAACCGTCTTCCCTTAAGGCTCAAAAGAGATGAAAACCCGTTTATATCTCTTTGCCAAAGAAAGCCAGGGGTCTTATAAAATAGATGCCTTGGAAACCACCCCAGCCATTAGCCTGTTGAATGGATTGGCCTGGAACCTAGAAATCTAGATGGGCAATCTCTTGGGTTGTCACAAACTGTGTTTTGCTAGTCTTTGACTTTGCCATACCCACTCCTTTCAGCAGGGTAGTTCTACTTTTATCAGTTTTATTTTGGTGTTAAGATTGCTTTGTTTTCTAAGAGGGGAGCTAGAGTTCTTCTAAAATAATGTTTGGAAAAACACAGGATAAATATTCCCCAGGATCCCTTCCAGATCTAAAATTTTACTTTTTAATCAAAACAACCAACCTAACTAAAAATGTCTTAAAACTCACTCAGAGTTTGAAATGTCAGCCCTGCATGTGATCGTATAGAAGACATTTTCTTGGGAAGGTGTTGGGCACTTGCTGTTCCTAATGCTTGTTCAGCTTCTCTCCATTAAATTTCAGTACACCACGGAGCATCATTTAAAGTAAATCTATGAGTACATTTGCACCTTAGAGATTAAATATGTCTCAAGTGTCCTGATACTGCAGGTGTCTTTATCTCCTATGACAGCTGGCCTGACATGTCCTCCAAAGCTGTCTACATGTGGGGGTCAGAGGCAGCACTGCTGAAAGACAGAGATGATTCAGTGGTCACCTAGGGATGCTGTGTTCCCAGATGCAGACCACTGGGGCACAGATGGAAGGCCTTTCCTGGACACGTCACATAGAAGGTGTGTCTCAATTTCCATCTCAAAAGTCTAATGTAATAGTTCAATACAACTAAAATGTAATAGATCGATCAAGTCCAGTAGTGCATTCCCAATGTTGCTTTTTAGTTAATCCACAGCTTTTATTATGCTTTTATGTGCTCTCAGATATAGAATTCCAGGTGTTGCTTTTGTCTTCCAACATCATATAATCTTCCTACTTAGGAAGACAGAAGGAACAGTTATTATTCAAGATCTTTGGGAGAACTAGGTTCTTGAAGTCCTATGAATGGGCAGATCTGCAGCTCTTCCAGAAACCAAATGCTTGGCTCGTCATTACTTTCCTGTTCAGTTTGTCCTCTTTCATTGTCTTTTGGTTCTTCATTGAGGTACTGTCTTCATCTGAGTTTCCCAGCAAGGGTTTGTATAAGTGCTACCTAATGCCTTAGGACAGCCAAGGAACATAAGTGGGGGATGTGGGAGGGGGGGGAAGGAAGGGAGTATGCCACCTTACCATTGGGCCTTACCATTACATCCTTTAAGCCATGTGCCACATGCCCCCAAGAACCAGGCCAAGGAGGGTAAGACAGAGAGTAGGGAGGGAGAAAAGGGAAAGACGATCCAGTGGTTCCTGCCTCCAAGTATGCTGTTTCCCTCCCCAGGCATTAACTTGCTCACGCTTTAGGTTACCCAACGGAGGGAGCATGGTAGCTCTGTGGTGGAAGGCCAGGGGCGCAGGTCAAGGGCAGGAGGCCAAGAGCTGGGAGAGGAAGCCTCCATCAGGCAGTTGGAACTCCCACCGGGCTGGATTAGGAGGCAAGTGAGCCTTAGAGATTCAGAGGGGTTCAGAGAGAGTCCAAACCCGGGACCCATAGATCCTTAGGTCCTGAACAGACTCTGTCCTGAAGTCTTAGATGGGTCCTGCTCACTGGATTTTTGCCTGTCTGTTCCCAAACACCTGCATAAGGTGGGTGCCCTGCTGCCATATATTGCCCCGCTTCACGTTAGACTCCTTTGCCCCCTACTTCCTTGCAGAGAACTGCCTTCAATCCCCCACTTTTCCTGTGGAGTTTACCCTCATAATCTTGTGCTCTGCGTTCCAGCCCCCACTTTCTTCTACTGCTTGCAGCTGGGGCTTTCCTAGGGGGACCGGCTGTCCAGTTTTCCTGTCATTGAGGGGGTTTCCTGTGACCTAGGACTGTCAGTGTTGCATCTGGCAGAGTCCCTGGCAAGCTGGGACAGTTGGTCACCTGGACTACAAGCAGAAAAAGAAATTCACGAGATGTATAAAAAATGAAAAGTTGTGAACAACTTGGTCATGTAATAGAGGGGAATATGGTTAAATAAACACAGTGGATCCATTTGATACAGGATGACAGAAATGATAAAACTATGTTTACAAAGCAATAATGTGGAAATGCTTTAGATACAATATAGAGTTAAAAGGAGAGGCTAGGATATGAGTGTGTGCATATTGTGTGATTTCAATCATATATTTGTAAACCTTGCCTGGAGAGTCAGTTGTTGAAAAGCAGAGACTGCCTTATGCAGAGGCCTTGAAAGGAGAGACCTTCTAGGTCCTGCTGCTTACCTTTTTTCTTGACTAATGGAGATATTCTTTTGCCAAAGGCAGCACTAAAATAGAGGTAAAGCCAAGTTAACATTGTGATCACACTACATTTAAAATTGGTGAGCAGAATGCACATCAATCGTTCAAATTCACTGCTGTTGTTTTGTTCAACTTGATGGGATCACTGAGAAACAAGTCAAATCTGCCAACCTTAAAGCATACAAATGAGACTAGGTTTTCAGCAAAGGAAAAAGCACTAGATTCTTTCTCAGTAAGGCCCACTTATTAGAGGTTGTGAAATCCTATAGCTAGAGAAAGAACACTATTCATAATTTCTTAACCAAAACAATTACTTGGTTGCTTACATGAAAGCCTCCAGAAAAGAGGGGGTTGTTCAGAGAAAATAGCCTGGGGAGAATGAGCCTCTGGCATCAAGAAAACTCAGTCTGGAAACTGTCATAATGTGAGAAGAGGACTTTTCTTCACCCAACACAAAATCAGAAAACAAAGCTGGACCTTGCCTTGTTTGCTCTGAATAATCAAAAAGGTGATTGCTCCACTTAGCAGGAATTAAGGTTTGATTCTAACCTGATTTAATAGCTAATCTGTTTATATGTGTTAGAGACCATATTATAGTTTGCTTTGTCCTGTTTATATTGTTTCATAATAGTGTTTTTTTTTCTTAACCATGTGATAGCCTCCCTTACTTGACTCATGAACCACCTAGGTGTTTGAGATTATGTACTATTTTGGGTTATTTTGGTTACCAAATTTTAGTTTAGTCATAAAAACAGTAGCTAGCTATGTTCTGGGTGCTTTAAATATATTGTGTTAGCATCAAAATAGCCTTATGATGGAAGTAGTTATTTTTCTGTTCTCCAAAGCTTATGAAGATAGGCCAGTATGAGCTGGGTTCCTTCTGAGGTCAGCCTCACCCAAGCCAGTGACATGTCCTTACCCACCTATCTCCAGAACAGTGGTTCTCAAAGTCTAGAACCACCTGGAAGGTATGTGAGAACTGAGATTGCTGGGCCCCACCCCAGAGTTTCTGAGTCAGTCGGCCTGGGTTGGGCCTGAGAATTTGCATTTCCAATTCCCCATGTGTTGCTGATGCTGTGGGTCCCAAGACCACACTTTGAGAACTACTTGATCTAGAAAGAGGTTGGCTTTAGCTCATGTTTTTTTCATTAGTATTATGACTGGCTCACCTTACACTCGAAAGCATGACTCTTTTCAAGTTAAAGCTTCATATGAGGTTTAGTTCTTAAAAATGCAGCTTACAGGATGCCTGGGTGGCTCAGTGGTTGAGCTTCTGCCTTTGGCCCAGGGCGTGACCCCGGGATCCGGGATCAAGTCCCACTTCGGGCTCCTTGCAGGGATCCTCCTTCTCCCTCAGCCTGTGACTTTGCTTCTCTCTCTCTATGTCTCTCATGAATAAATAAATAAATCTTTATAAAAAATGCAGCGTACTGCTCCTTGATGTAGGTTCTTTCTCAATTGTTCTTTCTGCTTGGCCTCCCTCACTCTTGAGGCTCCTTCTCCACAATTGAGAAAGAGCTAGCCCAACGTGTATGACACCAGGTGGGTCTTATGCACACAGCATATTGGTCATGGCACAAATCTATTCACAGAGCAATTGGGGCTCTCTTTTGTCCATGAAATGAAGTTCAGGTACCTCAGTCTGACATTGACCTCACCTGCCTGTGAGCAGATTGTCGAATGTAATGGAACCTTCCTCTGCTCTACACAAGGACCCTGTCCAGGCCAGCTGCTTCACCCCCAAAGTTATGCTGGAAGCCCTGTCATCCTCTGCGATGCTGTTTTGGAGGAGGTATCTATGAAGTGGCCAGTGCGGACCAGACACGTGCTAGGCACTGGGGTGCCCTGTGAGCAGGATATGCGGACCCCTTCCCTGTGCCACTGTAGCCACAGGCTCCAACTTACACCGGTTCTGAGGTCTCTGGTGCTGCCTGGCTTTCTCACTCTGGAGACCCCTTCTCCATGGTCTGTCTTCTCTACAAACTTCCAGCTGCCCTCCCCACACCCACTCTTGCCTTTCACTCCTAGCAAATCCCCTCACTCTCCACTTCCTGGACATAGAAGACTTGAAACAAGAAGCTTCTTGAGTGTCCTGCCAGTATAAGAATTTACCTGTATCCGCTCCCATCCTTTTGTCCTGACACCCCTCCCCCAGGAAGGCTGTCTCCCCCTGTGCTCTGGTCTCGCCCACTTCTCAGGCACTGGCTTCCTCCACCACCACCACCCTGTCTCCTTGTGTCCTTCACTGGCATTTTTTTGCCCACCACTTTTAAGGTTTCTCAAGTGTCTCTCATCTCTAGAACACCTTCCCATGTGTCTGAATCTCTCCACAGCTGAGTACCCATATTTCCCCGCTCGAAGCACATTTCCCGAAAGGACTGTTGCTCTAATTGCTCCCACGTCCTCACTCTCCTCTCAAACCAGTATACTGTCTCCATCCCTACAGTTCACAGCATCAGCTCTTACCAAGGTCTCCAGAGACCGTGGAGCTCAACCCTCATTCCTGGTCCTGTGTATCACACAAAGCATCATCTGTGTTTAGAGGAGGGACATGATTCATATTCTAGTGACCCTGCTATCATGATCGCCAGTTCATATTTCACTGTTCTGCTCATCCTGTCCCTTCCCAGTACCTCTGTCTCACCTCAGCCTGCTCAGCATACTGTCTACTGAGGCCAAGGACATCCAAACAGATGGGCACAGCGGGGCGGGCCTCTGTCTGCTGGTTCCTGCATACTTCCAGGAACCACGATCCAAAATCTGGAGACAACTCTGCAGAAAATATTCAATCTACTTGATGTAATTAAGGTTAACTATCATGGATCTCATTATCTCCACCATTGCTGATATTTCTAAGTGCCTGCTTAGAATGTGGGTGCTCTTAGGAGACTTTCTTATTGATAATTTCATTTTCTCCATTGTTCTTTACTTTTTCATTAACACTCTGTTTGTAAACAGCCTGAACCTCAATGGCTGACTTAGTGAATTGGCGAATGATCCTCAAATGCCTGTGTTTACTTGTTTAACCTTCTCGATGAGGCCAAAATCCATTAGCATTTCAAAAAATCTTGTAAAAATGTTGCTGCAGCATGTTAACATTTTCCAGGCTATTATGGAACTCTTCCACTCAAGTATAAGGGGAACCATTATGGAAATACTACTGCTTGGAGCCATTATCCAAGCAATTCCAGCAATAGGTGCTCATGACTCTTATGGGCCACTTTACAGAAATCTTCATCTCCATCTTTGAATCCTTAAGAGCACAGAATAAGGTGGACCTGGGTGGCTCAGTGGTTGAGCATCTGCCTTCGGCTCAGGTTGTGATCCCAGGGTCCCGGGATCAAGTCACACATCGGGCTCCCTGCAGGAAGCCTGCTTCTCCCTCTGCCTATGTCTCTGCCTCTCTCTATGTGTCTCTTGTGAATAAATAAATAAAATCTTTTTTTAAAAATCTTTAAAAAGAGCACAAAATAAAATACAAATAGGCTTATATATGAGTCTTTTGGAATTTCTTTGTTTTTTAACATCAGCACTTAGAAATTTACTGGAAATTTCAGCAATTTGTATTTTATGTTACAAATACAAACATATTTCATATAAACTTTTCAGCTAAAAAATATAAAAGTTTTTGAAGAACAGCTTATTCATATACCACTGTCCTAAGTGAACAAATGTTAGCATTTTGTCATACTTACTTTGGATTTTTTAAAAGAAATAAACCACTATCGATGAACTTGAGATCCCACATAATATTGCCGTGTAACCAAATTATGCTAAAACATAGTGATGACAGCCACTGCCTCTTAATCACAGAATCTATGGGTCAGGGATTCAGAAGAGACCCAACAGGCAGTGCTTCTTTCTGTTCCGTGTTGTGTCACCTCAGGTAGGAAGGTTCACAGGCTGAGATGACCTGATGGCTGGCAGCAGGAACCACCTACCAGATGGTTCCTGCTGTCGGCTGGGACATCACCTGGGCCTGTCTGCACCTGACCACCTCATGTAGCTTGGGCTTCCTGCAGGCATGGCAGCCTCAGACTTTTCATGTAGCAGCACATGGCTCCTTGCATGTTCCAGCTGTATCCCTACTGATGGCCTAGCTTGGGGGTCACATGGCATCACTTGTGCTGCATTCCGTTTGTTCCAGGAGAGTCCCAAGCCCTGCCTGGATTCCAGGAAGGGGGAGTTAGATCCTGCCTCCTAATGGCAGCATGGCAAGTTTGTGGGGTGAGAACTCTGGTTCAGCAATCCTTAGGTAGGCTGCAAGTTCTGCAGGGGCAGCCACTGTTGGGGTGGGCTTCTGGTCCATTTATAGTAGTTGTCCTACATAGGTGGGCATCCACATGAACTTCTTGTTATATCTCTGTCTTTCTAAAAACTAATCACTGAGAGCCCTGGATAGCCAATGTTAGAACCAGGAGTTGTTAGTGCTCTCATATTGTTATTTATCAAGCTTGGGCAGGGGGAACATGGCATTGATCAAGTAGTATATACACCTGATTGAATTATACTATACTCCCTACTTTTCACTTTCTAATCATTAGTAAAAGCATTCATATCTTACTTATTGTAGTATTGTATAGTGTTTAAACTTATTTCTTCAGTTGAGACCTCATGAAAACAAACGTAATTAGAATCTTAAGACTTAAGTCCATATTTTGTTTGAAACAAAATAATGGAGGATAAAATGCTTTGGGAAGTATATAGAGCTATGAAGATGCCCCTTGTTGTTCAGTCTCATGGCCACGCTTTCTGGTGAGCTAGTTCTATACTGCAGTCCTGCCCTACACTTCTCCTCCTGTGTCTCCTTGCTGGCCCTACTCGCTTCGCTCCCACGTCATCTCTGTGTGTACAGATGCAGCCAGCTCTTCAGAGGGTGCCTCAAATGCTGTCTCCTCCAAAATGCCTTTCCTGACATGTGTGTCCCAGCTGGAACTCGTCTCTGCTCTGTGCTTACATAGCATTCTGTGGGTCTTTTATGGCATTTAAACACATTCCACTTTGTATTCTCTTTCACATACAACTACATCACTAATGCTCAACTGGAAGCTTCTGGCAAACCAGAGCCCAGCCTTGATTCCCTCTCAGTGCCTGGCAACATACCTCACAGCCAGGAGCAGTCTGTAGACGTCTTTTGAATGAATGAGTGAAAGAATGAATGAATGAACTCTCTTTATACCATGCTGGGCTACCATGTACCTCTCTCAGGCTTGGACAATACAAGGTCTGGGAGTATTCTAAATGTGGCAATATCTGGTGGGACAGAGGAATCTTCCCCGGCTTACCCCAGATCACCTAGCTTTAGTGAGAAGATGCTGGGTTTTCTGATGCAGGCCTTTCCCACGACTCATGCCTTCCTGGCACCAGGGTGCTCATCTCTGGGGGCTCTGCTTTCCAGCTTGGAGCAGATGTGGATTGGGAAAGGCTACCACAAAAAAAAAAAAAAAAAAAGACTTGGCAGCAGGGAGGTCACTTAGGCTTCCTCTAGGATGGGTGCCAATCTTGGATTTAAGCACTAAGTTATTAAAATAAATGAATCACAATAAATAAATAAATAAATAAATAAATAAATAAATAAATAAATAAATAAATATGTGTCTTGTCTCCTCATATGTATCAGCCACACAATGCAACAGGTGGAGCAGCTCTGCATCCCAGGTATAGCCAGAGTATAGACAGAAGGTGGGTGCTGAGTGGCTAGCTTTGGAAGTTCCACACCTAACACTTTCCCGAGCGGGTAGGTGGACAGCACCACAGGAAAGACCACATGGTCACCTTAAACCCTGGTGGCATTGTCTCTTTCCAGGAATTTCTCAGACCAGATCAGAGCCAGATCTGGCTTGCAAACCTCCAGATCCACCTCAGTGTACAAAACTAGCATGACTCCCTTTCTGAAATGCCTCGGTAAGTTTCAACATAATAAAGACAACCTTAGCAATGCTCTATTTTCTTGTTTTCTGAGCCAAGTAAAAGATATAAAGGGCCAAGGTAACACTCTACTCTAGAACCTTCTCTCCTTTTCAAAAGAAACATAATTTTAAGATCAAGATGCATGCATAACTCTTGTAGTCAAGAGCTTGCACCTTCCCCCCACCACCAAGCAATTGGTTCTAAGAGCAAGATGAAGCAGCAAGAGCATTTTTTCAAGACCATGAAAAACCAGACTGGTATGATACTGACTTTTTTTTTTTTTTGGTATGATACCAGTTGCAGAAAACTTTTTTTTTTTTAAAGATTTTATTTATTTATTCATGAGAGACACACACAGAGAGAGAGAGAGAGAGAGAGAGAGAGAGGCAGAGACACAGGCAGAGGGAGAAGCAGGCTCCATGCAGGGAGCCTGACGTGGGACTCAGTCCCAAGTCTCCAGGATCACACCCTGGGCTGAAGGCAGCGCCAAACCGCTGAGCCATCCGGGCTGCCCATGCAGAAAATTTTAGAGCAAATATGAGGTAATCAATTGGTAAAAATATGATGGCAGTTGCTCACTTACTAAAAAGAGATAGTTTATTGAAGCCTATGTAATTATTAACATTTATTTAAAGGAAAATGACAAGAGTTTAAAAAATCTCCCAAACAAGAGAATTTTGGATATTTGCTGCACTATATATTGATCCAAGTAAAAGCAGCTTAAGAATGATCTGTGGCACCTGCTAAAATGAAGAATGGATAGTTCAGCAATTTTTAAAAACGGCATGTCTTTGTCCAAGCCTGCAAGGGTAGGCGGGTGGCTACAGATTGGGATGTACTAGGGCATGAAGGGATGGATATGATAATCGGCCTACTGATTCGTATGTCACTGCTAACTCCCTTCCGATCTATAATCTCAGTTTCCTTGTCCGTAAAATGATGATGATAATCACGTCCAGCTCACAGGGTTGCTGGAGGCCTTCGATGTGACAGTGTGTACAAAACAATCTAAGGTCTGGTGTGCAGTGAATGTTAGGTGGGGATGGCCTTCCAGATGTGAAGCCTGCCACAGGGTTAACAGTCGTCTGTGTCCTTTTTCACCGGCCACTTGGATGTGTAGAATCACATGGCCAGGTTGCTGATGCTACACTGTTGGGCATGGAGCGCATGTGTGTGCTAGAACACCATTCGGTTATATAGATTAGATAACAAAGTTGGGTCTGCGACTTTGTCAAATAATTATAAACTTTACAGTCACAACAAGGAAACGTTTGCAGAGCTGTGCTCTCCAGCAGGGGTTTAGTCAATGATCCATTGTCCCAGGGCTTCCCTGGAGCTCTCCTTGGCCAGAACTCTCCCAAGATTAAGCGTTTCTCAAATCTCTTTCCTGATTCTAAGCAATTGGAAATGTTATAAAAATAAATCTGTTGTCACGTCCCATTTATTCCTGCTTTCAAATACAAACCACCAAGAGAACAAAAAACAAAGTAGAAGTGAATACAAGACACAAAAGGAGGAGAGGCCATCTGCACAAGCTGCTAAGAAGCTCAGGTTTGGCTTAGAGATTTCTTTTTGTTTGTTTGAATCAATTTTAACCTCGTAGGACTTCATCGACTCACACTCACAATAGCTTCTGCTTTTCTTGCGGGTTTATTTAATGTGATGTTTCTCTTCTAAAACTTTTCATTGTCTGTTTGTTTGTCTCCTAATCAAATGGTTATTTTAAGGATGTGAGTAACCTGGTATTTCTATCCTGACACTCCACATTCTCAGAATCAGAAAATATCAGAAGAGGAAAGCACAGAGCTTCAGGACTGTCTGTTCAGTGTCTCCAATTGTGAACAAAACTAAGGCCTACATGATTCTAGAATGTTGTGATAGAGTCAGAGAGGTGGTGATAGGATATTCACACCAAAATCCAGTGAATTTTAGAAGCTGAAGAAACCCACATATTAAACTGGGAAAATGCCAGAGATTTCAAATCTGTGAGCTACTTTTCATATTCTGGGGAAGTCAATTTTCATGTGGCACTGTTGCTGCGTTTCATCAGCTTGGCTGACTGTGTCGTAAGACTGTGTTCTTAGAAAACATAGGCTTTGGCAGACTTTAAAATGTGTACATGTTACTCCATGTTCAGACTGGATTATGGAAATCTTTGGCAACTGTGGTTTCCAAGTGGGAAAAACGTGTTGACAATGATTTTGAAAGACAGAAACTAAAATCTAGTAAAATGTGATGGGTCTCCTTCTCCACCCTGGAATTCCTCTGCAAGGAACGTCTGATGGCCTGGGAGAGGCCCCATGTGTTAGCAGAACCCACACTACACCCTCATATGGGAGGTGGGGAAGGGGAGTCTATCTTTCTTTCCAAAGAACAGATAGAAAATGTGATGTTGTTTATATTTCTCGAAAGGGATGGTTAAGCTCATGGTGGCTTATTATTATTATTATTGTTATTATTATTTAGTTTTCCTCTATCCATTTCACCCAGCCTACAATCAAATGGCTTCCTTCCTGTATATTCCATTGGCTCTTAAAGCCCAGAAAACTGCCTGAATATCACTTTGTCTGTATTTGAGAAAATTTCCAGTAACAAAATATTCCTTGGTTCTGTTTTCAAAATACCAAGTAGATGTGATAGAACTACTTTATATACCAGGTTAATTTGGTAACTTATTTTTCTCAAACCAAAGAATCATAAAAGGCAGTGAAACTTATATTTTTAATATTAGTTTTAAACCTTTTAATGTTTCTAAATATAAATCCTGTGTGTTTTTTCCCTTTATTATTCACACTTATTAAAGAATTGGCCTATTTCTGTGCTAATTGTTGTGAGATTTCAAATGCAAGTCAGCCCTCATGTATAACTGCAGTTAGTCTAGACAACAAGAAGCTGTGACTCATGCTCTGCACTTGCCATCGTTTCTGAGTTGATCTTATTTGTAACCTGTGCTCACAAATCATATGCAGATAAATGCATCAAAAATATATGTGCTGACCATGTCATCTGTTTTTATTTTTCCCATCATCTAGCCTTGTATAGCCTTGCTTCCAAAATCTGGAGTCATTTGATATATAGTGATCATGTCCTTTACATGTCTTCATATCTCTTAATTATTTTAGATAATTATTCTCAAGTAAGGGTTACAAAATCAGTTCCAGGAAGAACCTGTGATCACTTTCACTAACACTGAGGTTAATCTAGACAGAATTTAAATTTTTTGAAAAAAAAAACTGAGATTGAAAAACTTTTTGGGGAAAAATGGACTTCTGTAGAAGATAATGCATATTTTGTTTTAAGGAGACAGTGTAAGAGTTTTACTGAAGAATCTGTAATCTATACAAATTAGCAAGTTGCTTTGCATAATTTTTTTAAACTTGTAATAAGTTGGAATATGGGAACATATTTTCTTTTCTCTAGCTTACTTTATTTTAAGAACATAGTATACATATATAATATATGTAACATACAAAATAGATGTGTTAACACTGAGTTAACAGTAGGCTGTTAGTTTTGTGGGAGTCAAAAGTTACACATGAATTTTCAACTGCACATGGGGGTGGTGGCCCTAACCCCTGCATTGTTTAGGGTTCAATTGTATATTCAGACTTTAGGGTTCATACTTTTCGTGGTTCTCCTGCTTCTGGGGAAGCTCACTTAATTTCTCGCTGGTTTACCAGTTGAAGACTCTGGTATCTTACATGTTTAGCCAATAGGGCTTTTGCTTTCTCTTACCCAAGCTGTACATAGGTTGAAGAATGCATTCAGTTAATAAACGAAAAAGTGAATCTGGATTTTTATTTTCTTTTTCTAAGGCAAATTAAGTTGGATAAAATTGGGATTTAGCATACTTCAGCCTTGATAATGTAATACCTATGTGATAATATTGAATTTTCCATGTTTAAAGACCACATGAAATGAACTTTCAGACTATAAAATAATTGTAAAATGAATGTTTTATTTCATTAAGAAAGCTAGAGAGCTCCTACTGATATGAATATGTCCTTAAAATTTTTTGATTTTAAAAATAGTCTCCATTCTACTGGACTCATGGAAAATATAGTTGAATGAAGTGCTGCTGTCATTATATGCAACCTTGAAATCACAGAGTAAGAGATTTCTGACCACCAGAGGACCAGGCTGAAAGAGGCAGCTGCCAGCTATAAAATTGAGCTGTTATCAGGGGCTATATATCACAGGGGTGTCAGAGTTTGCAGTGTGAGCTCAGATAAGTTAACTACCTACCAGAATAAACTTCTACAATCCTTAGGAGAGTACAACAGAATTCAGAGAGACTGAAGCGACTATGATCTGCTAGGTTTAGGCCCTTGTCCTTTGACATCTCAAGCCAGTACGACATGCAAAGAAATAGGAAATGTGATCGTGCTGAGGATGGTAGTGGGTGCAGAAGAGCAGCCAATAAAGACTGACTCTGATTAGTCCTGGGTGTTGGATTTAGTAGACAAGGACTGCAAAGTGGCTATTATCAATAAATACAATCAGCCAATTATAAGATGTTCAAAGAAATAAAGGAAATATGGTCTTAATGAATGAGTAGATAATCTCAACAGAGAAATGGAAATTATTAAATAAAGGGAATCCTAGAGCTGAAAAGTGCAATAACTGAGATGATAAATTCACTAAATGGGCTCAGTAGCAGATTGGAGATGGTAGAAGGAAGAATCGGGGATTTTGAAGGTAGATCAATGGAGATGACCTAGTCCTGAGAAGAGAAGGAAAAAAGACTGAAGACAAACAGTACCCCAGATACTGGAAGGATAGTACCGAAGGATCCAAGACACAAAATCTCAGTTCTGCATGAGGCTTCAGATCAGGTAGGGATGGCAATGAGTGCAAGCTGCATTCTGCCGTAAGAACTCACAAGAAGTGGATTTGCCATGAGTAAGAATGGACTTGCTTTAGGCATATGGCTTAAGATGTACCTTGAGAGAGTTTCCAGATTTGTTGTTTTTGCATTTTTAATAGTTTTTTTTAATATTTCATGTGAAAGTAAATATTATTAAGATACTTGTTTTTCCTAAGTGGGCTCCATGCCCAACATGAGGCTTGAACTCATGATCCCATGAACAAGAGTCACATGCTCTATCACATGCTCTATCGCCAGCCAAGTGCCCCTATTGAGAGACTTTTAAGAAAATGATCTCCCCACCTGACCCCCCACTCATCTCTAATTCTATACTAGAAATTATCTCAAACATAATTGCCAGGAGAGCTCCTCACTTCACCCCATACCAGCCTTTGATAGCTGCATCTGACTCTGGAGGCCCCTTCTTTCTCCTTCCCCTTGTCATGCTTACATTATTTCCCTCAACCAATCCCTTCCTCACCCTTCTAATATATAACTTTGCATTCAGTATAGAATTTTTCCAAAGTGGACATAGTTTTATGCTTTTCTAACAAAACCTATAAAAATAGTACATACTGAATGCAAAAACAATTAAGAAAACGCACACAAAAGTATGAAAACAAAATTAGCTATCATCCAGCCACTCAAAAATTTTGATTAGTTTAATGAGTGCCCTGGCCTCTGACATTTTCTGTATATTTCCATAACTACAGATTATTTTGTGCACATTTTATATATCTTATTAGACAAGGAGGTTCAGAGAGACTTGTCGAAGCATGAGAAGGGCTTGATACACCATCGCTGGCTTCGAAGGTGGAGGAAGACACATGGAAAGGGCTTGATAGTAGCCACTGGTTGCTGAGAACAACCCTCGGCCTGCAACGAGCAAAAAAACAGGACCTCAATCCCACAACCACAAAGAATGAGATTTTCCCAACAGCCTGGGTGAACATGGAAGCAGATTCTTCCCTGAGCTTGTATATGGGAGCCCAGCCTGGCTGACACCGTATGTGTGAGGAGACTGAGCGGAGAGCACACGCACGCCTGCCCAGACTTCTGACCTACAGAGCTGTGAGATAATAAATGGGTGTTGACCTAAGCTGCTAGGTTTGTGGTAATGAGTCACACAGCAACTGAAGACCAGCACGCTAAGCAAAACGAATAAAAGGCCGGTGCATTCTTTCAAGAAGCCTGTAGCAATATTCCTTGGATTCCCTAAAGGTGGCCAACAGTACACGTCAGAGAGTCCCATTTAAAAAGTTACTAATGCAAACAGTGTGTTAGATTCTGTATTTCTCAGACTGGGATGTACAGCAGAATCCTCTGAAGGACTGAGGCAAACACAGATTTTTGGGCCCCTCTCCAGAGTTTCTGATTCAGTGGGTCCACAGTAGACCCTAAGAATTTGCATTTCTCACAAGTTTCCAGATGATGCAGTTGCTGTTGCTCCAAACACTTTGAGAGTCGCTGTGTTAGGCCACTAACACATTATGAAAAGAATGATTTACCAAGATATTGTATATTTATAAAGCTCTACTTTAATGGCTTATTTTCTAGTAAAAAAGAAATATTTCTAGTAAACTGTTCATAGGGATGTATTTCACTGTGAGCTTAATCCCCATTTGGCTGTTGCTCTCTATGTTATTATTCTGAACTTAGTCATCTTTCTTTTTGAGGACTATAATCCCTCTTATTCATTATTTTTATTTTCTTAGAAATCACCTTTATCAGAAAGTATAGGTATGTTATTTTGGAACATAGCTTGAGAAGTCAACAGCAATTATCTGCAATAGAATAAACATTATTAAAATATTTATCTGATTATAGTTATTTACTAAAGACCAAAGGTAAAAAGAAAGAATAAGTGCAAAGCCTCACTGTGTCTGAACAGTAAAGGTGTGAGACCTACATTAGAAAATATAAGAATCCAAAAAAAAAAAAAAAAGAAAGAAAATATAAGAATCCAACAAAGGGACACCTGCATGGCTCAATGGTTGAGTGTGTGCCTTTGACTCAGACTGTGATCCCCGAGTCCTGGGATCAAGTCCCACCTTGGGCTCCCTGCAGGGAGTTTGTTTCTCCCTCTGTCTGTCCCTGCCTCTCTCTCTGTGTCTCTCCTAAATAAATAAATAAAATCTTAAGAAAGGAAGGAAGGAATGAAGGAAGGAAGGAAGGAAGGAAGGAAGGAAGCAAGGAAGGAAGGAAGAAAAGAAAGAAAAGAAAGAAAAGAAAGAAAAAAAAGAATCAATCCAGCAAAATGGAGCTATGGGCCACTGGCTGTCAGTCATCTCAAGTCAAGAAGTAACAGTCCCTAGCCCTTAGACTCCCACAAAAGTTAATATATTGGATATTCACTAACTAGTGCATTGTTATGTTCATCTTCCCAGAACATTCATTGTCAGGGGACATAATGAAGTATCTGCGATCTTAGGTAGACACTCACTTGATTAAGAAGTCACGTGACTTGGCTCTGTATGATTGATCTTCAGTCATGAGGCTTTTTAAGTCTTATACTAATATTGATCGCCTATACCATTTTCTTGGAATAACTGACTGAATCAGTCATTGAACAGATAGATATCCATTGAGTGTCTGTGAGTGTCAAGCAAGTAACTATCAGTGCTGCCATTTAATCCTGAGTTCAACGCAACTGAGGCCAGGTGGTAGCTTTGGCGAGGGAGGGCAGAGCAGCTTGACTGACAGTCTCCACTGCTGTTTACAGTTTACTGGGGGGTAGTTCCCCAGAAGTCAGTCTGGCAGTGCTGCTATGGAGGCAACAGTGGATGCTGGGCAACCGAATTGCTAATGTGTCCTGCATGTGGGGTTCCAGGCACTTCTCAGAATTCCCAGGTGATTCTGCTAAGGGTCTCTAATATCCCATGGGTCTAGCAGGTCAGGTACATGTTCCTTTTTGACCAACTCTTGCTACCACTGTTGAAGGTGCTTGTACCCAGATGGTCAGAGTCAGGCTGGAGGCTCAGTTCCTAAATCAAGTTCTGGGGTAGCACAGGAACCCCTTTCTACAAAAGGGTGCAGCAGGTAATACTAGGTATGTGGCTGCAGGACCTGCTGGCGAGCCTAGAGTCTGAAGATATACTCCTAAATCTCCAGAATTGGCTCCAACATGGGAGGGGCAAGAGTCCAGAGAATGAGGTCTAAAATAGCTGCTCCTGGATGAGAGTTGGCATGAGTCTTTCCTTCTAGATGGACCTGCATTAAATCAAAGTTGCAATTAAAGACGGTTAATTCATGGAAAACAGGAGCTGTGATTGGCACTATTTGTGCCCTCAATAATTCAAAACTGATGACTCACCTATTAAAACGTATCATTTTGAATAGACTCCTTCACACACAGAATCATGAATTTAAAATAGAGTAGTGCTTGTTGAAAGGATCATGAGCTGCTTGTTAAGCATTCCTTTACCTGAGTTCCCTGAATAACAGAGCCTGGGACAAGAGCTTTGCATACTAATTCTTTATCAGAAGCTGCAACCCCAGGGAAGGGAGAATGAAGGAGGAAAGAGAAGAAGCAGGGATAGAGGTTGGACAAATTGAGGGAGTGGAGTCCCACGTGGCCACAGGTGCACAGCAAACACTGCCAGGTGCTCAGCCTTCAGGCGTCTCCCCTGGGCTGCTGTGGACCATTGGCATCTAGAGCAGCCACAGCAGGGTAGGACTCCCTCTTTTCTCCCATCTCCCACCTCCTGTCGGTCAGTCTGAACCACAAGGCTTCAGTTCCTTCCCACGTCTGGGTTGTCAGGCCCTCTCTGCCTGGGAAACCAGCACAATTGAGGGCCCAGGCTGGCTACTGGGCAAGTGTGCACGCTGTACACAAAAGGCCCTCACTCTGAATTGCTCAGCCCAGGCAACATGGTGGCTGGCTTTTCCAGTAAGAGAAAGATCCACATTTTCTCCAGGATGCTGCACCAGGGAAGCCAGATGGACCACTGAGGGAAACAAGCTGTGCAGATCTGAATCCAGTATGGAGCTCAATTCTGAGGGGCTAGGACCAGGAAGAGAGAACTGTATTTTCTTCTTTTAAATAATGCATCATTTTATACAGAAACTTTGAAAATATCCTGATTGATATCCATTTTAGTTTCCTAGGGCTGGCATAACAGATTATTATAAACCAGGATTGTGTTAACAGCAGAAATTCATTCTTTCATGATTCTGGAGGCCGTAAGTCTGAAGTCTGATTTCAGAGGCCTGCTCCCTCTGAAAATTCTGGGGAAGAATCTGCTCCTTGCCTCTCTATTACCTTCTGGTCCTGGCAGCTATTATGGGCTGCCATATATTCATCCCTTGACCCCCAATTCAGACTGTGACCTTATTTGGAGATAGACTTTTTAAGGAGAAAGTAAACTGAAATGAAGTCGTCAGGGTGGGCTCCAATCCAAATGGCCAGCGACCTTATTAGAAGAGGCCAGAACACAGACACACACATAGAAAGAGTCCATGCAAACACACGGGGAGAAGGTGGCTATCTACAAGCCAAGGTGAGAGGCCTCACCAACCCTCTGGACTCCTTGATCTCAGACTCTCAGCCTCCAGAATGTTGAACAAAATAAATTTCTGCTGTTTCAGCCGCAGCCTGACGTACTTTGTCATGGCAGCCCTGCTGATGAATACACATGAGACCCTTGGCATTCCTTAGTAGTCTCTGCCTACACCTTCCCATGCGGTTTTCCTTGTGTGTGTGTGTGTGTGTGTGTGTGTGTGTGTGTGTGTCTTTGTTTTCTCTCCCTTTCATGGGATTAGGGACCATCCTGATCCAGTATGACCCCATCCTAACTAATTACATCTGCAAAGACCCTATTTTCAGTTGAGGTCATTTGAAGATCCAGATAGACAAAAATTAGGATGGGACACTATTCAATCCAGTATAAAATGCAGAAATCAGCTATCCCCTGGTAGGTATTTATATAGCTGAGAACCTTCACACCAGTGGGTTTCAACCTCAGCTCCTCATTAGACTAGATTCTGATTGAATTTTTTCAAGTATCCCCAGTAATTCTAATGAGTAGCCAGTATGGAAAACCACATTTTAAAACTATTAGTGATGTCATTTATTACTATCATTATCATTATACACTAATTCTAATGCAATTGGTAACATGTAGCAGACATTTAATATGCCTCAGGCATTGGGTGAAGTACTCTACATATTTTATTTCAATGATATCATTAGTTCAGTCCTTATCCTCATTTTATAGGTGGGGACAAAGAGGTTAAGGGTTAAAGGTTAAAGAGGTTAAAGAGGTTAAGGACACAGAGCACTGTGGCTTCTCTGCCCTTAGCTGTGAACAAATTCAGAGCCTCTCATCATCCTCTAGTCTGTAGATATACCCAGTTATGTAGAGAAATCATAAACATTTTTAAGAAGAGTAACTGCATGCCTTCTCTACAAAGAGATAAAATGGTTTGAGCTTCTAAGATTAGAGGGTGAGTTATGGAGCATAAGTTACTACAGGAATCATTACTATTGTAATAAATTCAGTTTTGTGTTTTTCCTAATTTCACAAGCCCAGACAAAAAGGCATGCACTTAAAGAACATCTTTCTGTTATATTTTCCACTTTATCTATTTAACCATACCTGAAGGCATGACTATCATCAACTTTGGAGGACAACTTAGTTGACAGTTTATATGAGCCTTTCCTCACATAGGGCTCCTCTTCATGCCGGGCGACATGTCACAACAGGTGTTCTAGGTGATGGTGGCAGATGGTAGGCTTCCTCTCCATCTCCTGGTCTTGCTCTCATCTCCCTGGAATCTTGTTCTATCTGGGGTCAGGACATCTGTTCTGGACCTTTCCATTCATGACCTTGTAGATTCTCCCTCTGTCCTCTAGAACTTCCTCCTCCCTCTGTTCTGAACTCTCTTGATGTCTCTGGTTTCCTGAGAAAGAAACTCACTGTCCCACCCCCTAGATGCATACTGCATTCCCTGTTGGGTGGAATAAAGACAAGCAGTTCTTCAGCTCCAAATGGGAGCTTGGCACCCCCATGTGCTGCAGACAGACCCGAACCTCACTGGCATTCATGCTTCTGTTTCTTGGGCTGTCCATCACTTTGCTCAAATACCTTTCTTTTCCTTGCTTTTTCCTTCTAAATCCAGCTCATTGTTGAAGGATCTGATCATGTCCCACCTTATTCATGTATCTGATTGCTTTGGACCCACCAGTCATTTCTTTCACTGAGGCATTCCCACATTTTACAGTCAATGCCTTTCAGTTCTGATCTCAATTGCTTCACATTTGCTTCACATATGCTTGCTAACCTTGGCTCAATAAACTATGTAATAAGCTCCTCACAGAGCAGAAACAAAGCATGCATGCCAGTGGTACTTCTCCCAGCCTCATCTGTATAATGCCGAGCACACCACTGGAATTTTCTGTAAATACTTAATGGTTAGTGCTTACAGCTGCAGTTTATTGTGATGATTTGTACACGTCAGAAAAGCATTAACTGTTTGATAAGGGCACCTCAGTGGCTCAGTTGACTAAGAATCTGATTCATGATTTCAGCTCAGGTCAAGATATCAGGGTTGTGAGATTGAGCCCCACGTCAGGCTATATACTCAGCATAGAGTCTGCTTAAGATTCTCTTTCTTTCCCCCTCCCCCTCCCTGTCCTGCTCACATACTCTCTCAATCTCTCAAAAAAAAAAAAAAAAAAAAAAAAAAGGAAAAAAAAAGAAAGAATGAAAAGAAAAGAGAAAAAAAGATGTCCGTACAAGTGATCAGATCATGTTAAAGAAATTTTCATTATGAATAGAATTACAAATGATATCCTTTCCTCTCATGGAAGCCCTGCCCACCTTACATTTTTATGATGACAATAATTTTTTTAAAGGTTTTATTTATTTATTCATGAGAGACACAGAGAGAAAGAGAGGCAGAGATACAGGAAGAGGGAGAAGCAGGCTCCATACAGGGAGCCCAACATGGGACTTGATTCCTGGTCTCCAGGATCATGCCCTGGGCTGCAGGCAGGTGCCAAACTGCTGAGCCACCTGGGCTGCCCGATGACAATAATTTTTAATCAATATTAGGCTCTGTTATGGTGGCTTGGTGTTGATTAGAAATGGAACCTGCCCATGGAATTCAATGCATGATTGGCCAATGCTAAAAATAGCCAGGGGCACCCCACACCCGATGTCAAACCAAAGGCATATATGCTGCTTTGAACACCAATGAAGAGTTTAATGGCCACTGATTTGGAGCAGAAAGCTGATTAAGAATGGTTTGAGGGGGATCCCTGGGTGGCGCAGCGGTTTGGCGCCTGCCTTTGGCCCAGGGCGCGATCCTGGAGACCCGGGATCGAATCCCACGTCGGGCTCCCTGCATGGAGCCTGCTTCTCCCTCTGCCTGTGTCTCTGCGCCTCTCTCTCTCTCTCTCTGACTATCATAAATAAATAAAAATTAAAAAATATCTAAAAAGAATGGTTTGAGGGATCCCTGGGTGGCGCAGTGGTTTGGCGCCTGCCTTTGGCCCAGGGCACGATCCTGGAGACTCAGGATCGAATCCCACGTCGGGCTCCCTGCGTGGAGCCTGCTTCTCCCTCTGCCTGTGTCTCTGCCTCTCTCTCCCTCTCTCTGTGTGACTATCATAAAAATTAAAAAAAAAAAAAGAATGGTTTGACTTATAAACCCATCCTTAGAAGATGGACACAAAGGCATAAATGTCTGGTTATTTCATGTCAAAGACTTCCCTTCTTCCCACAGCAGTCCAAACTAATCAGTACTATTCATCACCGACGTGACTGAGGTCAGATGACATGATGTGCTCTAACTTTAGACCCTCTTACCTGCCAGTTTATTTGAGAGACATCTGTGGAAAAGCCAGCTTCCGATCAGCTGGGTCCACTCTCTGTGGCTTAAGGAGCAGGCAAGTCTCCTCCTGAGTTTCTGTCTTTTGCATACATGCATTATTTTTACTATACTTTTTCACCTTTGACTTTTGTATACTGGAGATATTCTGTTGCTCTAGTCTTAAGGGTGATTTAGAAATCAAAACTTTTACATGGATCTAACAGTAAGTTGTCCCAGCATCTTATCATTGTAGCTCAAATTAACATCATGTCTATTTAGAATAACAACTAGGAAAAGCTGAGATATGATATACGCCTGGTTAGAAGCCCTTCAAAAGTATCTAATTAGGCTGGAGTTGTGCTTTCTACACAATGAAGCAATGTAATCTTCCCAGCATTACATGAAGAGTTATTTGACTGTTTCATCAGATCAGCTTTCTACTCATGCCAAGGGGAGTAATTCTCTTTGTGTAAAAGTGATTTTGAAGATTAGTAATGAACAGAACGGGTACACATAGATTTATGAGTATTTAAAAATAATGTTTAAATGTCTGCATGTGTACACTTAAAAAATAAAAAGATGTCTCACTTCTTCATAAATTGCCTTGGGAGAAAGATAGAAATGCTTGTGTCTTTGATTCAGACTTGGTAAGTTTGACAAGAGGTGGGTTTTAGGTCTCCCTGGGAACTACAACAGACTTTTAGTACTTTATTTCAGGAAAAAGTCCTTAGCCTATGAAGCTCTTGGGCTTCATTGCCTGCTAACCTCTCTTTAAACATGACCCAGAGCTGTTGCCGTAGCCGGCAGCGAGCCCAGAGCTGATTAGGAAGGGCCAGGTGCAGAAGGCAGGGGTGTGCCTCCCGGGTGTATGAGTAAGACTCAGAACCAAGCCCCTGAATCCTTGCATTTGCTTTGTTGTCCCTATACCAGAAACCCACGTGTGTGTGTGTGTGTGTGTGTGTGTGTGTGTGTGTTTGCATGCAGGCATGTGTGTGTGTGGGGTAGTTGTGTGCGTTTCCTTAGGGGTACATAATTTAAGTTCATTTATTTTGTACTTTTGAAAGATAGCAAGGTCCCAGTCATAAAAGCAGAAACCAGGCGAGGTATTTCAAGCAGGAAGGGATTTGGATTTGAATTGTTTTGGAAGGGCTTGAAAAGCACAGAGAGGGGGGTATCAGGGAGCAGGGTCCTTGTCTTGCTCCAAGACAGTATCCCTTTGCCCCCATGTGGACAGAGAGTGACTGGAAACGCTGAATGGCTTCTGCAACCACCAACCACTGTTGTCACTGCCATCCTTAGAGCTGGAACTGCTGCCACATCCAGAAGCCGAATCCCCACTACCTCCTTCCTGTTTTCTTTTTCTTTTTTTAATATGACACTATGATTTATTTAAGATGTATTATGATTTTTTACAGTAAATATATTTTTCCAGAACTATGGGTCAAATTCAAGTAAAAAAATAAAGTTAGTTCATTCAAGGGGTTATTTACACAGGGCATGATTCATTATGTAGTGCACATAACTTATGAAACGGTCTGTGGAAGGATTGGGAATCTCAGTACCAGTACTTCTGCAAAGTAATAGAAATGTTTGAGCAGATGAGCTTTTTGATCATACTTGTTTTCTGATCGTGCCCTTACTCTCTCCTCCCCCACGGGCAGAGCCTAAACAGAACCTTGCTGCAAGGAATTCTGGGAAATGTAGTTTCCGCGCCTCCTGCTCCCGGGATGCAGGACAAAGCGCAAAGAGTTGATGATACGGAGCCCAGATAGCAGCATAATACTTGAGAAAATGTTATCACCGAATTTTAGCTACTTAGGGACGACTGGGTGGCTCCGCGGTCGGGCGTCTGCCTTTGGCTCAGGGTGTGATCCTGGGGTCCTGGGATCGAGTCCCACGTCGGGCTTCCAGCACGGAGCCTGCTTCTCCCTCTGCCTGAGTCTCTGCCTCTCTCTCTCTCTCTCTCTCTCTCTCTGTGTGTGTCTCTCTCATGAATAAATAAATAAATAAAATCTTAAAAAAAACTTTAACTACTTAGATGTTTATTTTCAGTTAAAAATATTTATTTTAATATGAAATATGAAAAAAATCCTTTATGACACTTCCTCTTATGGGAGTGTGAAAAAGACAATTATATTTATATTAAAGAATATTTTGTGGCTTTAAAGACTATGGGGGAGCATTTTATTCAAACAATTCAAAAGCAGCTGAACAAATTCATTGAAAGGATAGCTCTTACTGCGCTTTGCTATGTCATCTTTGAAAAGCTTGCCTGTATCCCCAGCTAATCCACTTACCTGAGGAACAGTTGGAGGATGCAAATTCTACTT
Source organism: Canis lupus baileyi (assembly GCF_048164855.1). Lineage (NCBI taxonomy): Eukaryota > Metazoa > Chordata > Mammalia > Carnivora > Canidae > Canis > Canis lupus. The sequence continues at coordinate 50,353,758 of NC_132838.1, forward strand.
TTTGGGAATTCCTATTTGACAGTGGCTGCTACCTTTCTGTAGCAAAATGTTTTCCCTAGCAGTTGAGTTGCCTGTTTGATTTCTGAGACTTGATACACTCTTATTCTTGTTGCATTTTTTAAAAAATTGTATTTATTTATTTGAGAGAGAGAGCATGAGCAGGCAGGAGAGGCAGAGGCAGAGGGAGAAGAAGACTCCCCACTGAGCAGGGAGCCCCACCCAGGTCTCACTCCCAGGACTGCGGGATTATGACCTGAGCTGAAGGCAGATATGCTTAACCAACTGAGCCACCCAGGCACCCCTATTCTTGTTGCAGTCTTTTGGGGTTTTTTGTTTTCATTAAGTTTTTATTTTAATTCTAGTGTAGTTAACATACAGTGTTATGTTAGTTTCAGGTGTACAGTATAGTGATTCACCAGTTCCATACATTACCCGGGGCTCATCACAAGTGCCCTCCTTCATCCCCATCACTTATTTCCCCCATCCCTCCTCCACCCACCTCCCCTCTGATAACTACCAGTCTATTCTCTATAGGTAAGAATTTGTTTTTTGGTTTTTCTCTCTTTTTTTAAAAAAAAATTTGTTTCTTAAATTCCACATATGAGTAAAATCATATGGTATTTTACTGCTGACTCTGCTGACTTATTTTGCTTAGCATAATACTCTCTAGCTCCATCCATGTTGTTGCAAATGGCAAGATTTCATATTTTTTATAGCTGAATAATATTCCCTTCTGTATATATACTACATATTTATCCATTCATCTATCGATAGGTATTTGGGCAGCTTCTATAGTTTGGCTATTGCAAATAATGCTGCAATAACTTTTTTTGAATATTTTTTTTTGTATTTTTTAGGTAGATAGTGTGATAGTGTGATTACTGGATCACAAGGTAGTTCTATTTTTAACTTTTTGAGTAACCTCGATACTGTTTTCCACATCTGCATTCCTACCAACAGGGCAAGGTGGTTCGTTTTTTCCCATATCCTTGCCAACACTTGTTTCTTGTGTTTTTGATTTTAGCCATTCTGACAGGTGTGAGGTGATATCTCATTGTAGTTTTGATTTGCATTTCCCCAGTGATGAGTGATATTGAGCATCTTTTCCTATGTCTTTTGGCCATCCTGTATCTCTTCTTTAGGGAAATGTCTGTTCGGGATCCCTGGGTGGCTCAGTGGTTTAGCACCTGCCTTCAGCCCAGGTATGATCCTGGAGTTCTGGGATTGGGTCCCATGTCCGGCTCCCTGCGCGGAGCCTGCTTCTCCTTCTGCCTGTGTCTCTGCCTCCCTATCTCTCTCTCTCTCTCTCTGTGTCTATCATGAATAAATAAATAAAATCTTTAAAAAAAAAGAAATGTCTATTCATGTCTTCTGTTTATTTTTTAAAAAATTTATTTATTCATGAAAGACACAAAAAGAGAGGCAGAAACATAGACAGAGGGAGAAGCAGGATCCCCCCAGGGAAGCCCAACCTGGGATTTGATCCTAGGACCCCAGGGCCATGACCTAAGCCAAAGGCAGACACTCAACCACTGAGCCACCGAGGTGCACCCCCTGCTCATTTTCTAAGTTGGATTATTTGGTTTTGGGTTTTGAGTTCTGTAAATTCTCTGTATATCTTGGATACTAACTCTTCATTGGATATGTCATTTGCAAATATCTTCTTGCATTCTGTAGGTTGCCTTTTAGTTTTGTTGATTGTTTCTTTTGCTGTGCAGAAGCTTTTTATTTTGATGTAGTACCAATAGTTTATTTTTGCATTTATTTCCCTTGCCTCAGGAAACATATCTAGAAAATTGTTGCTATAGCCAATGTCAGAGAAATTACTGCCTGTGTTTTCTTCTAAGATTTTTATGGTTTCATGTCTCACATTTAGGTCCTTAATTCATTTTGAGTTTATTTTTGTGCATGGTGTAAGAAAGCGGTCTAGTTTCATTCTTCTGTATGTGGCTATCCTCTAGTTGCATTCTCTACATGTTTAATTCCAATGGGAAATTATTTCAGATAGTTAGTCATCTGCAAGTTTACTTAAAACTGTTGTGCCTTGAAAAACCAGTATCTAAGTGGCTGTAAAACTCCTTTAACTCATCACAGTTACTACTACCATGTATATATGTCAATCTTTTTACTTTTTTAACCTCCATAAGTCTTCCCAGCAACTATATGAGGTGGACCAGCTACTCATGCTCCTGTTTTTTTTTTCCAGCTATATTAAGTGACAGATCACTAGCTGTAGAACCAAGCCAAATAAGTGCCACAGTTTGCTTATGAATGTGTATTTATGAATAATTTTCAAGCTGGGGTTGCTGTTTGGAAGTGTGCAAAGCCAATTACAGGGTAGAGGGCCTGGGTACTTTGAAGGGAATCCATTGTCAGGGCCTCAGTTCATGTGGTCTAAAATCCATCTTCTTGAGAATATGTGTGCAGGTCCTTTTTCCTAATGTCCTTCTCCCACTTTGCTAAAGGAATGCTACCTCTCTCCTGTCCCACTATGGTGGACTAACCTGAGGTTCAAAAACCTGTGGGGAACCAAACAATGGGACAGTTTGGACTATTGGTTTGGGTATTAAGAACATAATGAAGAAAGCAAGTAAATAGCCCTAATGATTTGATTAAACAACTTTTTATTAAGTGTGGCGGTCTCCTTTTCCATCCTGGCAGCAAGAGTGTAGGAGAACTTAAATGGCCTGTTGGTTAATAGAAAAGTAAAAGTAATTTTGATGATAGATCGCTGTGCAAGTCTCAGCACATAACTGAGAAGGAGCCAGAGGAATTGAGTAACGTTGCTCTAATGAAACTTTCTCCATTCTTATTAATTAACTTATACAAACAAGTTTTCCTGGCGCATAAATTTATAAAAATAAAAAAAATTGATGTTTACCCTTCACTGGTTCTAGTAATAAACAATCTTTCTCTGCAGATTACATGAACTAGCTGGAAAACCCCAGGCTTTCTTAACATTCTTCTAGAAATACAGAGGTGCATTTCCCACAAAATGTTACTCCCAATAGTAAATCTTTTTCAAAATTCATCATATTTCCTGTTTTCATCCGTTGTGGTCTAGTGACTATAATTATAACCCAATGAGAAAAGATGCAAATATTTAGAGACATTGTCACAGGGAAAATTTTTTTTAATTAAATGTCCATTTATAAACTTAATTTTTATGCAGAGAGGTATTTATTAACCTCACCATTAATGCAATACACATTAACACAAAACACAAAACATTCTCTACTTAGAATATTAAGATGTAAGTATGTGGGAATGAAAAGAAAAATTCAAAAAGGAAAAAAGATTGACTTCGGATTGAGACTATTGAACAGTTTGTTTTTCCAGTGTGACGGTAGGTTGTCAATGGCTCTGATAGACTGTTGGATACAGTGAATTACATCTTCGGCAGTCATTGAAACTGATGCAACATTTATATATCTATATAAAAATATGTGATACATTTAAAAAATTTAAGGAATGTCTGGGCAAAAATGTTTAGTTATCACTGATCTGGACAGAAGATCAGGTGTCTTGAGGATAAGCACAGTCATGTGTCTCCCATGTATTTGCCTTGTTTTCCCAGTTTGACCTTGTGTGCGTCAATGCTTGGATGCTGGACCTCACGCAAGCCGTCCTAAATCTGGGCTTCTTGGCTGGAGCCTTCACCTTGGGCTATGCAGCAGACAGGTAGGCACGGATAGGACAGCCATTGAGAGCACGAGAACATGATGCAAACGTGTAGAGATGAAAATGTTTTATGTTAACCATTAGAAAACTATTTTTGCTAAACTTGAAAAAAATTTTTAATTTCTCTACTTGTGACATTCATGCTTATTTGGTTAGGCGAATTCTTGTTCAACTCTATCTCCTTACTCCTTGAACTGTATCAGTGGATGGGGCTGCTCCCAGTTGACCTGAAGGCATCTGAGTGGAAACACACACCAGCAAGGCAGTCACTTCATTGTGCAAATGGCTGGCTGGCTGAACGCTGCAGAGTCAATTGCATGTGCTCCCATAGCTCACTGGTTGTGTCTGATTTAGTCAGAGTCAGCCCTTTCCAAATATGTTTCATTTAAATGTTTAAATTTTTTAAAAAATAAATCATTGTATTTTATGTTACAAGTTAAAAACTCTGCAAAAAAAGAGTTTTTCCAAAGATCATTAAAAATTTTTTACCTACTATTTAACATCCATAAATATACCAGCTAATGGGAGACACAGTGAATATATATATTGAGGACAATCAGGCTTTCTATTCAAATATTCCTGTTTTAAACATTCTTGATGTTTGTTATTGTATTCATATTTAACTCTTCCTTTATACCAATTCTAACTATGAAAACACATGCCATAATTTAATTATTGCTTCTAGACCCCTTAGGACAGGGGTAGGCAAGCCTTGGCCATTGACCGTGTCTGGCTGACGATCAGACGATCACTCTGGTCACTCTAGCCCAGCCTAGGTGCGTCCTTGTGCCTGTGCTTGTGGTGCGCAGTGCAGAGGGTCCCACTTGGAGAATGGGCCACTGCAATTAATTAGCTCATTGGAGGCAATTAAATGCCCCAAATGCTTTAGCCAATAGACAGTCGGAGTGTGACCAGACTAGGATTTCAAAGTGAAATCCTTTGGTTTCTTTTTCTGCTCCTTCACCTATCTTAGTTTTCTCTTGCAGCCCCCTGCCACCCTCCTCTGCATGGGCCTTTCTCCTTAATCCTTGTGTCCGATGCTCTTTCCCTGTCTATTATCCATGTCTTTTTCTGTGGCTTCTTCTTATACCCTTTCCCATTTGTCTTTCTTTTCTTAATCTCCGCACACATCACTTTCTCTCCTAGCCGGCTACGACCCGCAAGGGAGCCATGTATTTTCAACATGTATTTCTGATTTAAACATCCTAGGTTTAGCTGCTTCTGCATGTTTCTCACAATCAGTAAACACATCTCCAAACAAAAGTAACTCAACTAAAGAAGGGAGGCTCTTCCTACCTGTGTCTAGCAGGGGACCGAGTGGCTGTCCTCCGAGATGACTCAATGCTCTAGAGAGGAAGACAGACCTATGAATGATCCTGCCTCACTGCCAGGCCAGCCACTGTCGGCTCCTTCTCTCCTTTAAGTCGTTGAAGGAAAAGACAAGAAATGATTTAATAGGCCATATATCTAGGAGAGGACAGTGTAGGAAGTATAGACAGTGAATTTTAAACCTAGATAAACTAGGACTACTTCTGTCTCCACTCCGCTGACCAGAGCAAGATGCTGCATGTGCGAATTTGGCAGGAATTTCTCTGAGAAAATGTTTTTGAATCACGACTCTTAAGGGTCATGGATGACAAACTTCCACCAGCCGATAATTTGGCACAGCTATTGCGAACCATTTAACACCAGAATCCCAGAATATCACACACAATAATGTGTGTCCTTTGCCTATGCTTTTAATAATAATCCTGTAAACAGTGAGGATAAAATGCAGAACTTAAGAACAGTTCACATTGATTGTGAACTTCATAGTTTGTAAGGAGCTTTCACATCAGCATCTCATTTGAGCCTCTACAACCTCATTGTAGAAAGAGGCGGGGGGAATAACCCACAAGCGAACAAACAAAATATGAGTCTTAGATTAACGAAGAGAGGGACCTGAGATCGTAGGGCTGGCTCATGGTTCAGCCAAGATTGAAGCCTGGGTCTGGGGCTTTCTCCTTTTCTCCTTCCCACTCCACTTGCAAAGATGCTATCAGCTGTCAGAGCTGTGCCACCAAGGAAACTGTTTGTGATAGAGAGCATCATCTTTTTGAAAATCACATTTCCATTCTGTGCTTTACATTTTGACATGTCGTTTCAGAGGCATATGCTCTTATTTTCCCTGGTTTTGCTATAAAACAAAATGTAGAATTTCCAACAAACCTGTACCTGGTAGTAATGCAATCTTAAAAACAAAATTCGTATACTTAACCTCTCTTAACAATGCTTCTAATGATAGTCTTTCTCATTGTGTCAATGGAAGCGTTGAAGGTGACTTCTTCCTCTCTCTTTCTCAAAAAGGTATGGCCGACTAGTCATTTACCTAATATCCTGTTTCGGTGTTGGCGTCACCGGTGTTGTGGTGGCATTTGCACCAAATTTCCCTGTGTTTGTGGTCTTCCGCTTCCTACAAGGTGTGTTTGGAAAGGGGACATGGATGACCTGTTACGTGATTGGTAAGACATTGCTATGCCTTGTGTCTCTGTGATGCCAGGGGCAGGTGGTTGGGAGGGGCCAGCCAATCAGCCCTCCTCAGGCTCATATGTAGAGGCTTGGCGGCTGCCACAGTAAGGACCTCTGCAAATAGGAAGATGCAGGGGTGAAATTCTGACTCAGGAAATTAAAATGCCACTTTGTCAAATATGGAATATCACAAAGTACTTGGGTGAAACACTTTCTAGTACTGCTATACTGCTAGCACGTTATTGCTTTGCTTTATCAGAGATTTTTTTAAAGATTTTATTTATTTATTCAAGAGGGAGACACAGAGAGAGGCAGAGACATAAGTAGAGGGAGAAGCAGGCTCCCTGCGGGGAGCCTGATGCAGGACTCAATCCCAGGATGCTGGGATCAGGACCTGAGCCGAAGACAGATGCTCAACCACTGAGCCACCCAGGCATCCCTATCAGAGATTAATTTCTATAAAAATTTTAGCAGTTCCTTGTAACATTTTTAAAGTATTTTCTGTGTATTTCTGTGAAAGGGTTGAGATTACATTCCTGTGTTCTCAAATATTATTTCTTAATTCTCCTTTTGTTCAAATGGAGAACTTTTTACCATGAAGATCTGACCTACAAATGAGAAGTTCATTTGTGAACCTCTGCTCTCTTCCATAACTAGAAAGTTTGACCTTCTAGGTATAAAAGAAAGAAAATCTTGAGGTTGCGCTTTGCTAATTTTATTGGGAAAAGTCCTGGCTGCTACTTTGGTTCTGTTTCTAGTGATGTCCAGCTACCTATTCTAAGGGCCATGGTGGATTTGTGAGCAGGGAGACACAAAAGCACCTTTTTGATTATTGCTCCAGATTGTTAGGCTTCTGGTCCCTTCCATTACTCCTAGACAATCCCTCTCCAAGCAGTGCCCACTTTGGGGACTCTTTGAAAAACCCTTTTATGGACAAGGAAGGAAAGAGTGCTGGAAGGTTGCCTGTCGCTGGCTGGCGCAGAAGGGATAACTTTAGAATATGAAGGAGATTTGAGTCTAGGTGAGTTTTCAAAGTTGTAATCTTAGGACACAACTAAGATAGCATATCCCAGGATGATCGGAATAGAATAGATGACAAATAGAAATGGATGAATTTGGGGGGGGGGGGGCGGTGGGAGAAGGGGAGGGATGCCAGCAGTAAAATTCCCCATGTGATTTTTAAAGAAATATCACATAAATGGAAAGCCCAGCATTGTGGAAAAAAGAATCATCATTTGATGAAAACTGTGTTGTGATCTTTAAAAAATTATTTGTAGAATTATAATGTTCATAAATGCTCATAAATAATCTCTTTTATAATATGCAAATCTTTAGAGATACCATGATAGAAAACTAGCCAGCTTATTTTATTTCTGTGTTGATAAAATAGTCATCATTTAAGCTTTCTTAAAACCAACACATATGTTCTTTGTATACTTAGGAGGGTATTGGGCTGGGTGTGTGGGATGAATGTGGCATGTGCTTGCCGATAACTGGCAGAGAAGAGAGTGAGCAGAAAGCACGGCTCCAGCACGTATGGAAGCCTTCGTACCTTTAAGAGTTCTGTAGCATCCTAGCAATGCTGATGGATATGACAGATGTAACATCTCTCTGTTTGTTTATTTTGGAGCTGATCTTGAGCTTCCCTAACTTCTGTTTGTTTTCCTTCAGTAACAGAAATAGTAGGTTCAAAGCAAAGGAGAATTGTGGGAATAGTGGTCCAAATGTTCTTCACTCTTGGAATCATCATTCTCCCTGGAATTGCCTACTTTATCCCAAATTGGCAAGGGATTCAGCTAGCCATAACGCTGCCCAGCTTTCTCTTCCTCCTTTATTACTGGTAAAGTGGTTTTGGTCATTATTGAATTTATTCTTATTCCACAGAAATGTAGAATCTACGCTTTTAAACCACCATGAAAGTGAAAGCAACTACAGAGATTTCCTGACATCTCCAGAGTGACTATGGGCTTTGGGAATTTCTAGAAAATTTGAGAATTTATAGAGATTATTATTTGACTAATTGTCATAATTAAAATAATTTAATAAAGTACCCAAACATAAAATTCTAAATAGAGTATTAATTATGCTTTGTTATTTTATAATATCTTCATGAACCCTTTAAGGCAACAAACCATATCTGCCAATATTTCAGCTTGCAAATTAAATGCAATGAGATCTGTTTGCTTTTCTGTGTTTTCTATTAAGCAAGTTAATATTATTCAGGAGTCTTCTGAGGAATAAGAAAATGTTAAGAGCATGAGAAAATTAAGTTATCAGAAAGCTACAGGTTATATGCATTTGACTCATACTGAAGTCAATGTATTTTGATCATTTCTCTAATTTAATTTTAATATATGGGGAAATCAGCTTACATGAATTGAGTCTTCACTTCTTCCTAAATGCTCATTAAATCCCAGTTCTTTTCATATGTGTAATCAAGGACGCTATGCTCTAGGACAGCCTGGTCTTACAAGAGCAATGTACTATTGGTTATTTTTATTAGGACCAGTGACCTAGTTATCAAGTGAACATTTTTTCCTTCCATTATAAATTTTCTGAGATAATCTGTGTTTCAGAGAGCACATTCTAAACTCTCAGAATCCCCTAAACTTGTACCTACTCACAAGATCTATTTTGATAGAGAAACTCAAGTCATTAATTTTTAGCTTTTGAAATTACCAAACATAACTCAAAAAAGTCTTCTTCTTGCCAGGGTGGTTCCTGAGTCTCCCCGCTGGCTGATTACTCGGAAGAAAGGGGATAAAGCCTTAAAAATTCTGAGGAGCATTGCCAAATGCAATGGGAAATATCTGTCACCAAATTACTCGGAGGTAATCTTATTTATTACTAGTAACAAACATTGTTAAAGTGGATGAATTAATTTGTCTCTTATGCACATATTATTGAGCAGCTGACTTAATCATTTTAGTTTGGCTTTTAAAAAGGAAAAAAAGAAAAACCCTTGGGAAGAATCACAAGGTGTACTAAAGAAGACATGGTTGTGGAGCTGTGATAACAAGAGTTGAGGTCAACTGGTAGCTTGGTCCATGTGTCAATAGTTGTATCATGTTACTTGAATTATTATACTTACTATAATTCCATACTATAAAGTCATTCATTCATCTTAAGTTACACAAACTATAAATCTTCTCTTGACATTCAGTGTAGTCTGAAAATTTGTCTTTAAATGTAGTCTTGGAATACAAGACTTATTTAATTGAGAGTGAATGAGAGTGTGAGCAACAATGTAATATTCAGCCTTTAGACTTACAGGTGCTGCTGGCCTACCTTCCCCCTGTCCCTTATTTTCTTCCTCCATTTTTTTTTCTTTTTTCCACCAAAGGCTTTTTGGGTGTTTCTGTATCATTACACTAAGATAAATGGTGGAGACTCATTCTTTGCTCTTTGGAGGATTTGCTATGCCTTTGAAAACATACAGATATATTTGAGGTAACAACCAAATAATTAGAAAAAAATATATAAAGATATATGGCAATGCTTTACTGCAAAGACTAAGTGAAGGTGGAATGACAGAAGGCTTATTTTAGAAGGAATATTAGAGAAGAATTTTCAGAAGATATGAATCTTTGATATAAACCTTGAGAATATTAGGTTGCTAACATCGATTTTTTTTGTAGCCCTTAGTTGGTTTTGATAGAACGTTCTGATTAAAAAAAAAAAAAGCTTTGTTAGTTTTAATGTCATGTCCCCAACCTCAGAGATACTTGGATTTCTACCTTTTTCCTTCACGCTTACATTCAGCAGCAAGCAGTAGCCTCTGTGATCATAGAGGTTTCAACTGACCAATCAACATTGGATTATGATGATGTACCTAGGGGTGTGCAGATCATACACTATGTGATAAAGATAAAACATGATCTATTTTAACCATGAAGATGAGTCAATCCTTGTTTTCCTTTGAGCACATTTGGGCTATGGATTCTTTTTAAGGAAAAAATACCCTGCTGCCCTCTCCCCTTGCTTTCATTACATTAACCTTTGTCTTTGCAAACTGGATCGAATGTATGATAATCTTCCCTCAGTTTTAATAGTCCAATAAATATATTTGTTCTTCGTTCAGCAGTATCCTGAAGATGTTGTATGAGTAGCTAAGCATATGGCAGATCTACATCAAAGTTTTAAAAATAGAGAAAAAAACAGTGTGTGCCAATGGCTTGTGAAGAAAAATGCCACTTAACTAGGCATGCGGTGTGTTATCGTGAGTACTGCTGAAAGGCCATGGGATGATTCCCAGAAGCAGCTGCTCTTACATGTCCTGTGGTGTCCAGTTCAGCGCTGCTCCTGTAGACCCACTGAGCCACTTCCAATTCATGAGCACTCTAGAGACATTTCAAAGGGGAAGTAGTTTAATGCTCTACATGGTAGTGCTTGTAAAGGATCATGGATGGTGGATCCAGTGGCTTCCAAGACATGTTAGCTCTGGTTTTAAGCAGTTAGATGATCCCCATTTGAAACTCAAGTTTGAAGTCAGACGTGAGTTTAGCGCCCTCGCCACCACTGTCCAGTGATGATTGCACATTGTGATTGGCTGATAAGCTTTCTTCAGTCTTTAGTCTGTAAGTTCCTGTTCTTTTCTTTTTCTTGCAACCTTGGTAGTAAAGAATACTAAGGTTTCTTTCTGTCTTTTGTTTCTGTAGACTTTTCTGCAGTCTAACTTTGGTTGATTACATCCTTAGGATCCTTTTATTTTTATTTTTATTTTTATTTATTTATTTATTTATTTTTATTGGTGTTCAATTTACCAACATACAGAATAACCCCCAGTGCCCGTCACCCAATCACTCCCACCCCCGCCCTCCTCCCCTCTACCACCCCTAGTTCGTTTCCCAGAGTTAGCAGTCTTTACGTTATGTCTCCCTTTCTGATATTTCCCACACATTTCTTCTCCCTTCCCTTATATTCCCTTTCACTATTATTTATATTCCCCACATGAATGAGAACATATAATGTTTGTCCTTCTCCGACTGACTTACTTCACTCAGCATAATACCCTCCAGTTCCATCCACGTTGAAGCAAATGGTGGGTATTTGTCATTTCTAATAGCTGAGTAATATTCCATTGTATACATAAACCACATCTTCTTTATCCATTCATCTTTCGTTGGACACCGAGGCTCCTTCCACAGTTTGGCTATCGTGGCCATTGCTGCTATAAACATCGGGGTGCAGGTGTCCCGGCGTTTCATTGCATCTGTATCTTTGGGGTAAATCCCCAACAGTGCAATTGCTGGGTCGTAGGGCAGGTATATTTTTAACTGTTTGAGGAACCTCCACACAGTTTTCCAGAGTGGCTGCACCAGTTCACATTCCCACCAACAGTGTAAGAGGGTTCCCTTTTCTCCGCATCCTCTCCAACATTTGTTGTTTCCTGCCTTGTTAATTTGCCCCATTCTCACTGGTGTGAGGTGGTATCTCATTGTGGTTTTGATTTGTATTTCCCTGATGGCAAGTGATGCAGAGCATTTTCTCATATGCATGTTGGCCATGTCTATGTCTTCCTCTGTGAGATTTCTGTTCATGTCTTTTGCCCATTTCATGATTGGATTGTTTGTTTCTTTGGTGTTGAGTTTAATAAGTTCTTTATAGATCTTGGAAACTAGTCCTTTATCTGATATGTCATTTGCAAATATCTTCTCCCATTCTGTAGGTTGTCTTTTAGTTTTGTTGACTGTATCCTTTGCTGTGAAAAAGCTTCTTATCTTGATGAAGTCCCCATAGTTCATTTTTGCTTTTGTTTTTCTTGCCTTCGCGGATGTATCTTGCAAGAAGTTACTGTGGCCGAGTTCAAAAAGGGTGTTGCCTGTGTTCTTCTCTAGGATTTTGATGGAATCTTGTCTCACATTTAGATCTTTCATCCATTTTGAGTTTATCTTTGTGTATGGTGCAAGAGAGTGGTCTAGTTTCATTCTTCTGCATGTGGATGTCCATTTTTCCCAGCACCATTTATTGAAGAGACTGTCTTTCTTCCAGTGGATAGTCTTTCCTCCTTTATCGAATATTAGTTGACCATAAAGTTCAGGGTCCACTTCTGGGTTCTCTATTCTGTTCCATTGATCTATGTGTCTGTTTTTGTGCCAGCAAGACACAAGAGTCCAGGGCCAGATGGCTTCCGGGAATTTTATCAAACGTTTAAAGAAGAAACCATACCTATTCTCCTAAAGCTGTTTGGAAAGATAGAAAGAGATGGAGTACTTCCAAATTCATTCTATGAGGCCAGCATCACCATAATTCCAAAACCAGACAAAGACCCCACCAAAAAGGAGAATACAGACCAATATCCCTGATGAACATGGATGCAAAAATTCTCAACAAGATACTGGCCAATAGGATCCAACAGTACATTAAGAAAATTATTCACCATGACCAAGTAGGACTTATCCCCGGAACACAAGGGTGGTTCAACACCCGTAAAACAATCAATGTGATTCATCATATCAGCAAGAGAAAAACCAAGAACCATATGATCCTCTCATTAGATGCAGAGAAAGCATTTGACAAAATACAGCATCCATTTCTGATCAAAACTCTTCAGAGTGTAGGGATAGAGGGAACATTCCTCAACATCTTAAAAGCCATCTACGAAAAGCCCACAGCAAATATCATTCTCAATGGGGAAGCACTGGGAGCCTTCCCCCTAAGATCAGGAACAAGACAGGGATGTCCACTCTCACCACTGCTATTCAACATAGTACTGGAAGTCCTAGCCTCAGCAATCAGACAACAAAAAGACATTAAAGGCATTCAAATTGGCAAAGAAGAAGTCAAACTCTCCCTCTTCGCCGATGACATGATACTCTACATAGAAAACCCAAAAGTCTCCACCCCAAGATTGCTGGAACTCATACAGCAATTCGGTAGCATGGCAGGATACAAAATCAATGCCCAGAAATCAGTGGCATTTCTATACACTAACAATGAGACTGAAGAAAGAGAAATGAAGGAGTCAATCCCATTTACAATTGCACCCAAAAGCGTAAGATACCTAGGAATAAACCTAACCAAAGATGTAAAGGATCTATACCCTCAAAACTATAGAACACTTCTGAAAGAAATTGAGGAAGACACAAAGAGATGGAAAAATATTCCATGCTCATGGATTGGCAGAATTAATATGGTGAAAATGTCAATGTTACCCAGGGCAATATACACGTTTAATGCAATCCCTATCAAAATACCATGGACTTTCTTCAGAGAGTTAGAACAAATTATTTTAAGATTTGTGTGGAATCAGAAAAGACCCCGAATAGCCAGGGGAATTTTAAAAAAGAAAACCATATCTGGGGGCATCACAATGCCAGATTTCAGGTTGTACTACAAAGCTTAGGATCCTTTAATACGAATGACCCTCTGTCTCTTCTATTATTCCCTATCAATTGGGAGGTAGATCTAGAGCTAAATCAGGCTTAGGATTGATACTTCTGGCGATTCTACTCCATAATTGACTTAGTACATTTCCATTGAGAGACACCTTGTGTCTGCCCGTCTCTTCCTTTGTAGTGTTAGCTGCCACAGATCACCGTTGCCTGTGTTTATTAATTCATCAGAGGCTGCAAATGACAATATTCCCATTTTATCATGATTTCTTCATTTATTAGTGGAATACTTCATAAAGACTTCTCCCATCAGTTGTTTGCTGACTCTGAGATACAGTTCTTATAGGCAAGGCAAGATACCTGTGTAATTCTTTCTTTCTTTCCAAAGTAATGAGTTGATTCCCTGCATTCTCCAAAAGCAATCAATGAATTCTATGCTGTGGGGGGTTTGAAGCCTCATTATGAACTCGTGGATTTAAACCTACCTCCTATGACTCAGTCCTTCACAGTTTTTGTAATTTCTTTGTTGGTATTCAAATTGCCCCATCTTTGGACCAACAAGGCTCATCTTTGCTGATTCCAGGGTCCCTCTGCCACATCCCAAGGAGTTCCAGAATGCTTCTTTGCTTATTAGCATGAGGAGATTTTCCAGGCTCATCTCACAGGATCCCACTCTTAGAATCATCTACTTCTCAAAGGGTGCTTTAAGTTTTTAAACACATGTCTTCAGACTGAACCTATCCATCTCCAACCTTTTAAAATGGTATGATGTAAGTAGAAAAGCAAACCTTATGTTTACATAGTCACTTTAAATCTTCTGAGTTCTTTTGCTGGCTTAGCTGGCACCCCCTCTTTCTGGGTATAACCCCAAGGACCCCCATGCCCAAGGCTGATTGCCCAGTGCTCTGCTTTCACTTTTCATAGAAGCCCTTTGCAGTAAATCCTGACTTTTGGAAGAAGTTATTATCATGTAAATTACTCCATCCTCCAAGACTTGTCCCTCACCCTAAGGGTTCCCATCATAGATTGCAGTGAAGCTAGAATGAATTGGGAAGGATCTGCCTAACGCACAGCAGCCCTAAGAGGCCTGGCAGTGATGCTGTCTTCCTGTCTTCCTTAGCCACCTCCCAACCCCATCCTATTCCATCACTGTCATGAGAGATCCTGGTCTATTTTAGGAGGGTCAAAAGACCTAGCTTAAAATAATTCTCTATATTATGGAAGATAGCCTAAATTCACCACAAACTAGGTTTATACCAATCCCCTGAACTTTGTGAATAGAAGGAGGATATGGGAAGAAATAGTTATGGTGGATTTAATTTGCAACATTCACGAGGTAGATTATTCTGAGGATTGGTTGTCCAGTAAATAATCTCAGTTTTATTTCACATGGATGTTACTCGTTTCATGGGCAAATAAACTGTGGCTCTCTGTATTACTGGTCCCTAGGCTTCCCAGCTAGCTTCTGACTTTGTTGAAGCCACAGCTAGAAGCTAGAAATACAAGTGATGAGAATGTAAGGCTCTCTGAATATACCAATAGTCTATTATTCACTGTTAAGAAAAGTCCAAAAATATAAAACCAATACAAATGAGGCAAGTGAGTGGAACTTACAGGAAGTTGAAAAAATTTAGAAAATGGAAAGAATCTAAGTATATAGAAACTGGAGAGAATCAAGGATGGGCTGAGTGCGAAACACAAGGCAGTGACCCAATGCAGAAGGACAATTAGCTCAGACATACACACAGGTGCCTTCGCAAAGTTTAAGGCACACTTGAAAAAATAAAATCAAACTATTGGCAAGTCTACAGTCATTACAGCCCAGGCACAACATAGCACAGTAATGTGTCCTGTTGTCTACAGAGCATCCACAGTTGTCCTCTGACCTGGAGAGTGTGTCAGTGATAGAACTGTTTCCTGCCCTGGCCATCCCCTTAGTTTTGTTCATAAGGCAAGGTTCTCAAATGTTGCAGTCAAATTTTTCTTTGGCATCAGCTTGACATTACTTCCTACCTGTTACTTGTAGTGTGCTATTTCTTGCCTTACATCTAATAAGTTACCAATCAATCCAACTCTCCATGCTCATCCAGTAGGTACATACTAGTACTGTGTGTATGATTACATGATGCACTGGGTGGCAATGCTGGTCTGAAGAGATGGCCATTGCCCTAAAAACTAAGTGTGTGTTTGTCAAAATAGATGAGAAAGTGGGCAAGTGTTTAAGTGTGCTTAGGCTTTTGATAGTAGTAGACTAGGTCTACTGGTAAGTAGTGGAGAGCTGGGATTGTTGTTCAGTGACCATTTCTTATCACAAAGTGGTACAATCTGCGATAGATACCACTGCAATAAATAGATTTCCAGCTCCTCGCCCCTCTCTGTAAAAGGATTCCACATTCCCACGTGTGGCTGTAGGACTTGCAGCAGCGCGCCTCTGCAGGCAGATATATTTCCCCACTGAGTCAGGTTCGGCTATCTGATTTGATGGCTCAAGGTACCTGTTCAGAGCAGAAGTTGTAAAGGCATCATGCATTCCTGACAGCTCTCTTGCCTTTTCCATCTGCCACAAGAACAGCATATCCTAAATTGGTGTTGTTCCTTCAGCGTGGGTCTCAGAATAAGAAGAGCCACAACTTGGAACAGAGCTGCAGAAAGCTGTCCTATAGCTGCCACATGGAATGTGGCCAAGAAATAACTATTTCCTTGGGAAACTATGGTCTGGTCTGCTAAGTGCGTCCCAGTGTGCTGCAGAGATTTGAGGGTGTTTGTTTTTGTGGCCAAAGTTAACCACTATAGCTGATCATAGTGGCATTGTTTCAATTGCCAGGGTAAGGTTTAGTGATTCAACATATATTTGGTTATTGAGGCGACAGAAGAATGTGGTAGTTTAGGTCATTGTTTGAAATATTCATGTCCTCCTCCTCTTTCCATTGGATGAAAATCCTTCCTGGGTCCATTGATATTAGACATACCAATGTAACTTGCTTTGGTCTCATGGTAGGTGGAATGTATATCCTGCCCTTTGACTTTGAACTTGACCATGTGAGTTGCTTTGGCCAATGGTAGGTAACCATCTGAGGTGATGCAGTAGAATCTTGAAATGTGTTTCTATGGTTGGGCTTGCTCTTTGCGCTTCAGCCATCACCATGAGAAGAATATTCCCTGGCTTGCCTCCTGGCCCCAGAGGAGGCTGAGAGGCATTTGGAGTAGAGCTTATTTAACAAAACTTCCCCAAACCTAAATCAGCAGCCTCTCAGCAAACCCATAAGCACATGAGTCAAATGAATACTTATTACTTTATGTCACTAAGATTGATAGTTGTTACACAGCATTATTTAACCAATATACTGGTTAAATAGCTTTTGTCACTTATTGACCAGGTTATAAACTACATAGGTAGTACCTTTAGCTGTGGTTTTGCTTTTATTTTTTTTCTAAAGGATTTTAAAAGCTCTCATCCTAAAGATCTCTCTCCTCTTCTATTCCTCTACTTTTGTCTTTGTGTGGGATATGTTCATGGAAAAGAGCATGTTGCAACCTTAGTTGACAGCCTCTAGCAGCATAGAACTGAGTATGTCTATATTTGTTATTGATTTTGTTGTTCTCTGTTGGCCCAACAAACCTTTAAGTCTTGACCATAATTTCCCTATTTTGATGATATGCCTATATAGTTCATTGTTGATAGCTAATCTACAACTTGTTAAAATGTAAGTACCAGGTGTTATACTGGTACCCATTAAGCATACACACGTTCGTGGGCAGTTTCCCTGGTGGCATGTTTATGTAACATCGAGAACCAACATTTGAGCTTTGTGATCCTGAAGCATCATCATCGATGATCCCACTTTTAGATGAATATATAAGAAATAGAAAATATTAAGAATATTAATATTCTTGATATTATTAAGAATTATTAATAATATTAAGAATATTAATATCATTATGTAGTGTTAGGCTAAGTTTTAGATTACCTCACTGTGCATCTCTTTATAGCTGCCATCTTTCTGTATTTTAACGAACTGTCACACAGATACCAATATTGCTACAGAGAGGGACTTTCCAGATTTGAGAATGTTTACAACATTCCCTTTCAAGGGACAATTTTTATAAACATGATTTTTGTAAACATAATTTTTGTTCTTCCAAAGAAGGAACCACACCATGATTTTGGCCATCCCCTTCTGGGGTGTGGTTTTCAATCCAATTAATTACACTCTTTGTTAATGCTATGTTTAATTACCATCTCAGGCTTGGGACTCAAACACTGTCTTCATCAAATTCATTTCAAAAGATTAAGAGAAAGTAACTCAGAACCAGGCACTGCCCAAGGGTTGCTCCAGTCCAGTTACTGTGTCAAGTGCCAGAAAGATGTGAGTCTAGAAACTAGTGAAGGATATTGGACAGAAAGTCACTGGAGACTCATACAGTGCTTTCCCTTTAATAGGATTAAATCTTCATTCTTTGACCTCACACAGAATTAATGGTGCCAATCCTACTGGTAAAACCATCGTCGTTGAAAATGACATATAGAAATTAGTACTGTCTCATTCATGCTACCACATTAGCTTTCATTTAGCTTTTCATTTTTATTCTTGAATGGATAAGAAATGGCAGGACATGGGGTGCCTGGGTGGCTCAGTTGGGTAAGTGCCTGACTCTTGATTTTAGCTCAGGTCATGCATGAGCTTAGGGTTGTGAGATCAAGCCCCATGTCAGGCTCTGTACTCAGCATGGAGTGCTTGGGATTCTCTCTCTCCTTCTCTTCTCCCTCTGCCCCTCCCCCGACTCATGCCCTTGCTCACTTGTTTTCTTTCCTTCTTTTCTTTTTTTTAAAGATTCATTTATTAATTCATGAGAGAGAGAGAGAGAGGCAGAGACACAGGCAGAGAAAGAAGCAGACTCCATGCAGGGAGCCCAATGTGGGACTCGATCCCAGGACTCCAGGATCACATCCGGGGCCGAAGGCAGGCACCCAACCACTGAGCCACCCAGGTGTCCCTCTCCTTTTTTTCATAAATAAATAAACAAGTAGATAAATAAATAAAATCTTTAAGAAAAATGACAGGACACCTCATACAGCTAAAACAGACCTTTGGAGCTCAGAGTTAATTTAATAGTACTCTATCTAAATATATTTTCACAGATTGCCTGAGTTCTACAAGTAGCCTATGTTTAAATGGATTATCTATTTAGTTCCCATATCTTTTTTTTAATGATATAATATTGCATGGAAAGGAAAGATAGTGCTTGAAGAAAAATATTGCATGAAAAGGGAAATAATGCTACAACTAAAAAGCCATAAGAACAGTACTGATGGACCTTTGAATGCAGGGTGAGCTCCTTCCCCAAGCTGGTGATAAATAGTAAGTTCCTTCCACTAAAGGAAATTCCGCCTGAAATCTTCCAGGTCAGTGGACTCTCATTTAACCCATACAAATATTGAGGGGAGGATGTTCTGGAGCGTCATATGGCTTTAATTGAACTCAGAATCCAAGTGACCTATCTCTTGTGGAATGAGCTTACAGCCTTGGAGCGGGTGAGGCAGATTTTCAGGACACCTCTCCAAAGAGCAGCATCTTGAGTGAGGAACCCTGGAGAGACAGAGCCTTCCTCTTCTCCCAGACCCTCACAACCCACCTTCCAGAGCCCTTCTTAAAATAACTTGGCCATATACCTTTCATTGAAATACAAGTTAAAGCTTGAAAAACATCCATCAGAAGTGTGAGAGGAAAGCACGCAGCGTTACTATTACATGCACTCCAAGTGTTCCATCCCACCCGTCAGTCCTGGTGTCTGATGACCTGTCACTCACGGGTAATGAGATCTACAGAACCCAGGACATTGGACTCAGGCAGTGACCTACAGGGTGATCAGCTTCCCTCATTTGCCCAGAACTGGGGGGATTCTGAGGATGTAGGAGTTGCAGAGCTGAATTTCAGAAAGTCTCAGGCAAACTGGGACAAGCAGGTCAGTCTTCACTTTCCTGACCATGCTCAGAGGAAGACACAGAGGTTTACATTTGTGAACTCCACATTTGTCTGCCTGCCCGTGGATCCTGATACCTCTGAGGGATTCCTGGCCCCACTAGAAGTTGGGCTCTGTTTGCTTGCTGGATTGGTCCCAAAGTCTGAGGCAGGCTGCTGCACCCTGGGGCCTCTCTCTTCCTAGCCCCTTCTTCAGTCTTAACTTTTACAGCCTTTATTTGAAGTTCCAACATGAAATGGCATTCCTTTTTTTTTTTTTAAATAAGATTGACATTTGATAAGTATACAAAAAGCACACATTTGATTTATTCAACTGGCTCACTCCCCAGCTTTATTCCAGTTCTTAATCTGGTCTTGAATCCTAGCCTGTTTGACTGAGGCCCTGCCCCCTGCTTCATTTCTGTCCTTCTTTCTCCTGAAAATAGGATCCCACTGCTTATACCTTCACTCATCTGCTAGCTGAAAGCTAGATGCTACGTTCTCTTGATGATTGGTACCTGCTCTTTCTACAGACTGCTGCTCCTAAGAACCCCTTCTCCAGATGCATCCCAGACCACAGACAGCGGTGCTGGCCTGTGGACAACCCACGAGCACCCTCCCCTGCACTGGCCTCTCCACCTGCAGGTCCTGGTCCCATTCGTGGCCAGGTGCAGAGCACCGGCCCCTTCCATTCACACTTGACCTGCTCTCCCTACTGCTGAGATTCCAGCAAACCTTCCAGACAAGGCTTTATGGATGATGACACTGAGGGAGAGCTCCAAGCTTTACCTAGTGACATTCAGAGTCATTTCAACTACTCATTCGTTAGTTACATAACCTAGGAATCATGGACTCCTTCATTTTTCCTTCTCAAAGGCTGATCCTTGCCCTAAAGAGCAGTGGTCCTCCCCTTCCAGCCCCAGCACCCTGTGGGATGCAGGGCAGCATTTGCCTCTTTCTGCTTAGCCCAAGCCCTGGTGGCATTACAAACAAAATTAATTAAAATATAAAACAAAATGAATAACCCACACAGACTTGTCCTGTTCTGTTAATATTGGTAGCTCTCTTTTGTGGGCATTGTGAAAATGCCTAATTCAATTATTTTAATTCTAGGTCTCCCTCTAATAGAATAGGGGAGTGGGATTGCGTTTTCTTTTTCTTTTTCGAGCATTTGCCAAGGAAATGGCCCTCTAATACCGCCTTTGAAATGTTCATGCTCTATCTGTGTGAGAGAGAAAGATGGTTGGCTTTTCCAAGTGTTTTGTTCCTGTGCCATTTGGCCCATTCTTGTGTTTTTGGCAAAATCAGTTTCTGCAATCCAAATTGCTGTGCTTCCCTGCTGTGAATAAATGAGAAAATACTAGCTCTTTGTGAAAGCGTTCCCCGCTGCGGAGGCAATGATGGGTACAATGTCCAGAACCCTGCGTATCCAGCTCCCTGGCAGGAATTCCAGGGCGTTATTCCTAATCCAGAGCTGTTGTTACCATGACAATACTGCTTAGTAGATCTTCGTTTCGTCCCACTAGGAAAATTGCCCTGTTTATGAAATAATCCTAAGAAAAAGAGATGCAGTCTGGGGAGCAGGTGAAATCATTTAAATTTTATGGGGCCAACTTGATTGCTGGTGTACACAGATGTGCTTCTTTGCAGACACACAGCAGGAAATTGTGCTGAATAGTAAAGGAGAAAACACACTAAGATGCATTTGTTTGTATCCTTCGAGGTCCCCATCCAGGAAGACAAAGATATCAGGTGCTAGATTTTTCAGGAATAAATCCTCCCTTTCCCGAGATGGCACCCAGATGGCTGGATGAAGAAGGCTGGTTGTGTTGCCATAGCAATACTTTTTCATGTGGGTGCAGATGCAAAGGGGCCTAGGTTCACACACAATCCAGAGATAGCTAGATTTCTTGTTTTGGAACAAATAACATAGACCTGTGCTGTTTTTTTTATTTTCTTTGAATTTGGTGCTGTTGACAGAGGACCTGAGGGAGAAGCAGCGGTCCTTCTCCACGTGGTGAATGCATCCTTCTTAAGGAGGCTGGATAAAGGAGGACTTAGAGAGTAGAGAAGCCTTTATGTCCTTCCCAGGAGAGGGATATGGGAATGCTGGGAGAAATGGCCAGAACCATTTTTCTGCTAGAGGAAACTTTTCTCTTAAAAGCAAAACTTTGTCACTTCCCTTGTAATGGGCAGAGAGGGTGACCAGATAGAAAACCTTGATGAGCAGCATTGCTAACCCACTCCTGTCATCCAGTAGCTGTAACTTCAGCCATACAGTTGATAGGATAATCCATATGACAGCCTGTCCCAATGGGCCACAGATCCTTACGAAAGTCCTCAAACCATTTGCAATCAAACCTTGTCTGTAGAGTGAATTAATACATCTTGGGTAAATAGGTACTATTTTTTTCAGAATGAAGGTAGATGCGATTGTTGTTAATAATAACTAATGAGTTGGGATGCCTGGGTGGTTCAGCAGTTGAGTGTCTGCCTTCAACTCAGGGCATGATCCTAGGTCCTGGGATCAAGTCCCACATGGGGCTCCCTGTGGGCAGTCTGCTCCTCCCTCTGCCTCTGTCTCTGCCTCTCTTTCTGTGTCTCTCATGAATAAATAGGAATCTTTTTAAAAAATAACTAATGAGTTGAAAGGTTTTACTAAGTTCATAGTAAATTTATATCATTACGTGGTCCCAATGAACAGAAATTAAAAGCTCAATTCCTATCATGTGAGCAACTGTTATATTCTTTGACATTAACCAGAAGCCCTCATACTTGAGAAGGATAAGAGTCACTGATCTGTCAGCACTTGTAGGGTTAGTCTCCATCTGTTGAACAACTATTGCCTGAGTTACCACAGCTACAGTTGTATGATGTTCTCAGGAAAAGCTGAAGGACCTCTTCACAAACAAACAATTCTTGACAACTTCCAAGATTCATTCATTTTTTTGATTCAATAAGGTGAACTCCCTTTCATTATATTTTGCTCTTTCACTGACATTATGGACAAGTTCTACATGTCAAGTAGGAAGAGTCAAGTGACTTAGTGTACAGTGGCCTTACTACTTCTTGAAGGTGAATTCTTGTTTTCTTTCTTGCTTACATTTCAGAACCAACATGCCACTAAGTTTAGATCTTGAGGAAGACTGGGGAAGGCTTATTGAGTGAATGCTTGCATGATTATTTTTATGGCACAGAGTGCAATAGAGTTTAAGTGCTTACCCTCATGTTTTGATCATTATGTGCATTCTTCAGGCTTAAGTAGTTGTCTTTGAGTCCTTAGACAAGTTTTACTAAAAATAATTGAAGTATTTACTCTGCCATTTATGACAGTTCATGTGCTGTATTTATTATGCAGGCTGCTCTAAAATTAGCAGGGGACGGACTTTGATGGTAGTTGAGTGAACTAGAGGATCTACTTCAGGTAGTTTGTTTGTTTGTTTGTTTGTTTTTTACCATATTCTTTCTTTCCGAGTTCTGTAAACTATTTTGTAGGCTTTGTTGACTAAAAATAACCAGCTTCTTAAATCACTGATCATTTCAGTGAAAATATTTTTCACATTACAAAATGAGTCACAGAATATTGTATTTGGTGGTCATATGTTTAGAAAAATCATTTAAGGTTAATTGAAAGGTGTTACTAAGCTGGCCCAGAAACAAAAGGGCATTGACTCACCTGTGTAGCAGGGGCTCATTTTCATTTGTAGATGCATTAGTTAGCAAATAGTTACTGAGTGCTGTGTTCAAAACATCTGCTTTTTAAACAACCTCTGTATTACATTCACTTTCAAAAATGTCTCTTGAAAGGAAGACAAACTATGAGAGACTCCTGACTCAGAAACAAAGTGTTTCTGAAGGGGAGGTGGTAGGGGGTTGAGGTAACTGGGTGACAGGCATTAAGGAGGGCACACGATGAGACGAGCACTGGGTGTTACACTATATGTTGGAAAATTGAATTTAAATAAAATTTTTTAAAAATTAAAAAACTTTTAAAAATGTCTCTTGACATACATTTAAGATGCTTTGTATTTTTCTTTTGCTTTTTTGAGCTGTTTTCAGTTTTTTCTACTTGTTCCCTGACTGTTCAACTGTACTCACTTTCATCATATAGAAAATAACTAAATCTGGGTTCTTACCATTTAAAGTTGAAGAACAGCGTAGATCTCATGTACATTGTTTGAAAACCATTTCAGTGTGTTTTTGTTTTCATTGCATTTGTTTATAAGTAGAAAGTTATTCTAATTGGGCCTCAATCAGTTCATATGTTAATGATGAAAACCTATATATTTGTTGGAATATAATAAAGCAGCCCATAGTTCAAAATTAGGGTAAATAGTGAACAAAATCTAACATTAATGCACGTTATCATGGTCCAGAGTCAAGCCATGAGACTGAACATGCTTCACTATAAAACCTCCAGAAACAGAATTCCAGAGATGGTGTGTCCCCCTGCTCATGGCTCGTACATAGAAACATCTCACCTCTCTCTAAGATTGTTCTGTATTGAACAATAAAGGACATACCAATGATCAATAAGTAACTGTTTGCAAAAATATTTTGCAGATCAAGAAGAGGGAGCAGCTTGCAAATTCTAGAATGCACCAAGGATTGTGATATTTATTGAGGTGCATTTCAACTAGTCTTTTAACTGTTGAGTTATACTTAACTTTCATCAGAGAAGTTCCTCAGCATTCCCCAATGCAAGCAGATAAACAGGAAACTAAGGGTTTTCTGAGATATAGAAGGAAGGCAAAATTTGGATATTTGGCAAAAGTGGAAGCTCTGAAAATGGACAAAATTCTAAGATGGCCTCCACGTGACTCTGCTGGAGGTTGTTTTGGTTATTGTCATTTCTCTGAGTGCAGAGCTGACTTAACCACCACTCTGTGTCCATTGCACAGCCACAACTGGGTGGTGCAAGGCCCCTCTGGTGCTTCATTTTTCTCCCCCTTCCTCCTCTCTCCCCACATCCCCTCTCAACAGGTTCCCAACAGAGTGTGGTGGATTTATGCCCTTTGATATTTATGTGCCCTTATAAAATAAAGTTGTATGTGTGTGTTTGCGTAACATAAATGCAATTGTGCCGCTCTAGATTTTGCTTTATTACATTTTCATGCAGCAATATGTTTTAAAACATATGGATCCAATTAGATCCAATCAGAATACCTTTCTACCATCTTGCTCCCATGTGATTGCTATGTGGTTTTCATCAGTGCCATCTGCTGTGTTTCATGTCTCCATCCTTCTAGTGACAAGCACCTGGATTATTTCCAATCATTGTCATATATGTCCCCTTGGAACCTTTGTGAGGTTCCTCATGGAGTCAAATACCTAGAAGTGAAACTTCTGGGTCCTGGGATGCATGCAGGCTAGTGCCCTGAATAATGGCAGGTTGCTTTCTGTGTACACCCACTGAGTATCCTGTTTGTCCACATACACATTTGGTATTTTCCAATCTTCTAATTGGGCCAGCCTCCTGAATGTTTTAAGTTGCATGCCTCTGATTACTAATGAGATTCAGCATATCTTCATGCATCTTACTTTGTTGTTTGGGTACCTTCTCTGTGGATTGCCTTGCCATATCCGTGCCTGTGTGTATTTGATTTTCTGGTATTTGTTTCCTTCAATTTATAGAATCTCCTTTTATGTTTTGAATACCACCTCCTTATTGGTTGTAGACATTGCAAGTACATTCTCCTCAGCGGTTTTTTTTTTTTTAATTTTTATTTATTTATGATAGTCACAGAGAGAGAGAGAGAGAGAGAGAGGCAGAGACACAGGCAGAGGGAGAAGCAGGCTCCATGCACCGGGAGCCCGATGTGGGATTCGATCCTGGGTCTCCAGGATCACGCCCTGGGCCAAAGGCAGGCGCCAAACCGCTGCGCCACCCAGGGATCCCTCTCCTCAGCGTTTTAACTCCTCTTTGACTCTGCCTATTTTTTTCTTTATTGAACAAGAATTCTTAAAGCCTTAAACTTATTTGATACAGGCAAATCAGTGTATATTTTTGCCTATTGATCGTAATGTGGGTTTTGTTTAAGAAACATTTTCTACCTCCAAGGGCCACAAAGATATTTCCCTATTAGCTTAGGGCTTAGCTATCACAGTCATGACCAAATTCATTGGGAACCCACCACCATTCCAACTGGAAAGCAGGGATCCAACCTGATTTGTTTTAATGCTGAGTCAGTTATTTTTTTTAAGATTTTATTTATCTATTCATGAGAGACACATACACAGAGAGAGGCAGAGACACAGGCAGAAGGAGAGCAGACTCCATGCAGGGAGCCTGACATGCGACTTGATCCCAGGACTCCAGGATCACGCCCTGGGCTGCAGGCGGCGCTAAAACGCTGAGCCACCGGGGCTGCCCGCTGAGTCAGTTTTATTTTGTTTTGTTTTGTTTTTGAGCTCCGGCTAATAAGCAGATTCATCAATTATCAAGTTCTTGTTTCAGAGTCTGAATTAGTTTACAACATAAAAGCTGCCTACTGCTTTTAAGGAACCCAATAACTAGTAACTTAAATACAGGCTTCTGTGCTGCAGACCTGAGCTATGTAACCGGCAGGTTGCAAGTGTTATTAGTGACAGTAGCACTCTTGCAAAGCTCCATATGGATGAAGAGATAAATGGGTAATAACAGCATTTAGATCCCAGATTCATATACGGCTACCAGTCATCTTCATATTCTTGTCACTTTGTGAGTAAATGTCCCAAAGATTTATCCTTCTCTAAAGCACATTTTATGATTCCATCCATCCCTGGCATGAGGTAGAAGTACTCTTCAAAACCCGAACACTAGTAATGCAGAGGCAGAAGTGTTGATTGTTCCTCCAAATACTTCTTATTTCTTTAAATAATGAGGTTTGCTCTCTGTGACAATAATGCCTGCCCTCTGTACCTCTTAAAAGGAGTGAAATGTATGAACACAGCTCATAAAAATGTAAAGACATCATGATTTTTAGACCCACCAACACCTCCATGAGCTCCACCTGGGGCTGAAATTTGATTTGTTAACTTTTTTCTTTACCTGGCTGGCTACATCAGCTCTTAGCCTTCCACAGGATGGTAAGTTCTACCCAG
Source organism: Canis lupus baileyi (assembly GCF_048164855.1). Classification (NCBI taxonomy): domain Eukaryota; kingdom Metazoa; phylum Chordata; class Mammalia; order Carnivora; family Canidae; genus Canis; species Canis lupus. The sequence goes on from NC_132838.1 coordinate 50,380,324, forward strand.
GGCTTGCTCTGCTTCAGTGTTGTTACACCTTTATGGTTTATTTCTGTGATAAATTGGTTAGCGCCTAGGAATTGAAAATGCAGAAGAAACAGTCCTCATTTCTTTTTAGGAGTTTTAGTGGTGTGATTTTGTCCAAAAGGAGTTATTGGTTATATGTAACAAAATCATAAAAAATGCAATTTTTCCAAATTTAAATTGAACGGTCTAAGTTTAATCACTTCAAAATAGAAATTTGGTTCTTAGAATAATAAATTCTGATCAAGAGGAGATGTGGACCAGAAGTTTTTTGGGTAAATTGGAGAAATCCACAGACTCTTTGTCACTCAGGATAAGCCAGGTGTGTGTGTGTGTGTGTGTGTGTGTGTGTAACAAATACTACCAAAATCTACTTGAAAGACACCTGTCGGGAGATGCCTGGGTGGCTCAGTGGTTGAGCATCTGCCTTTGGCTCAGGGTATGTTCCCAGAGTCCCGGGATCAAGTCCTGCATGGGGCTCCCTGCATGGAGCCTGCTTCTCCCTCTGCCTGTGTCTCTGCTCTCGCTCTGTGTGTCTCTCATGAATAAATAAAATCTTAAAGAAAAGAAAAGAAAAAAAAGAAAGGCACCTGCCATAGGTCCACTGGGGGCTCCTCTCCTTGGAGCAGGGTCCTCGCCCTATAATCCAGGGTGTCCTAGCAGCCACTGCTAGGACCATCAGAGAAAAGAGAGAATTCTAGGGGGTCTTGCTCCAAAAATGAAATGCTCACAAGTCCTCAGCACATTTGGATAGTGGCCCCACCCAATCACAAGGGGCCAAGGAGTGCAGTCTTATCATGTCCCCAGAATGGGGTAGGGAGAGAGTTAGGGAAGTAAAAATATTTGGCAAACAATGCCAGTGAGTGCCACCCCATAGACCTCTTTTAAAAGAGGACAAAGGATTAAGAATACAGAATTCAATCTGAGAAACACCCAGTCAAGAAGGTAAATGCTTTTCAATTCAAATTAATTGTTATACAAAGTAGGTTTCACCTTTATCACTGGTAAAGAAAAAATAATTCGGTCAAAGCGTAAACACAATTTTGAAAGTTGTTGCGGAAAGTGGAAATTATGAAGACCCATTTCCTATCAGAGACAGCCCAGCTGTAGGGGAGCAAAAGGCCATGGAGGCAGTGGTAGGGTGGCCAGGCCCCACCTCGGGCACAGCCAGTAGGCCGGGGGCCAGTTCAGGGCAGGGATTCAGACAAATGTCAGGTGGATGGGGAGCACCTGGGGGGCTAGGCAGGGACCCCACCCCAGCTTGGGGAGAGGCTGGGAAGGGTGGAAGGAGAGAGAAGAGGTGAAGGACAGAGTCCCCTGGCACAGATACAGGAGGCCACTGCCACCAACTTGCAGGCTGTCTGAGAACACTGCCCTGGACTTGCCCCATCACCATGGCTCTAGGTACTTGTGTGACGGAGCCTGATGTCACCTGGCTGTCCTTGGCCTGCACAGGAAGGACTGCCAACCCAGCAGAGGGGTGGGAGCGTGCCTTATGCTCACAAGCCCAGGCAGAAAGACACCTGGCAGCAATCCAACTGGGCAAAGTTGCCTTTTTACTGGAATCCTGCAAATACCTGAATGCCTGGGAAAGACAGCTGACATGGGCAACAGCTAACAGAACCTAGTGGCCAACATCCCCGAGCTGGTGAGGAGAAAGCCCATCTTGTGAGTTTATATCCTGATACTATCATGCTAAAGACTGTGTTATTAAAACCAGTTTTGAAGCATCCAGAAGACTAAAAAGCAATGATGATAAGAATACTAATGAGTGGAAGAAGCATGTGGTTTGGGCTTTTATTTGTGACATATCAGATGATTTGCTTTAATCCACTCATTATTTTGTCCCCCCCCCCCTTTTAAAAAAAATCCTTGGCTACCTACTGACTTACAGATAATTTGCATATTCACAGCATGAAAAATGTTGCGTATCTGAGCATGCTGCTGTAATGTAAGACTTCGGACGTCCTTTAAGATGAGATATTTGGAACTTTTCTTTTTCAGTAATGGTCGCTGACATTTATCAGTGCTGTTGGAGGGTTCTCTGACATGTGTTATTCAGTCCCCTCATGGCACATTTTGGTGTCCCCACTCCCGCCGCTGCCAAGTTCTGAGACTTTAGGGTTAGAGCTTTAGATCTGGAAGTGCTTTTTCTTCTTTCTGTCTCTTCCTCTTGCTTTAATGCCCCCCCCCAAAAAAACCACCTCTCTCAGTTTGTTTTTAAGAAATGAAGAAATGTTCCAACACGTGACCCACAGCTGCAACCCGTTAACCTTTGCTAATATTAAGTCTGCACTTTGGATCCCTCCTGGGACCTCGAGATAGATGCACTTTTGCTGTTCTAGGCAGCGTGCCCGCCTGGGGAGGGGCCGGGAGGGATGCTCTCCAGCCAGACTTGAACAAATGGAACAAATGTCTTCTCTGCAGAGCATCCTAACAGAATACCTGGCTGGGGCGAGGTGCTCTGGACCCACTCTGTCCAATGCAGTAGCCACTAGCCATGTGTGGCCATGGAGCCTTGAAATGTGCCTAGTCTGAACTGAAATGAGCTGTAAGAGCAGACTGCATATTGGATTCCAGAGAGCATGTAAAAGATCTCATGAATAGTTACATGTTAATTATTGTTGAAATAGTAATATTTTGGAGATTGGATTCAATGGAACATTTTATTAAAATTCATTTTGCCTGTTTATTTTTACCCTCTTCAATGTGGCTTCTGGAAAATTTAAGCTGAACTGTGTAACTTACACTGTATTTTTATTGGACAGCACTGGTCTAGGTGACTGAGATTTGTTTTTAACTACTTTACTAAGCAGCAAATACCATAATTTTAATACGGACTTTTTTTTTTAATATGAACTCCATATGGTAGATATTTAATCTACTCTTATTTCAAAGTATAATGAGGTTTTGAACAATTTCCAAAGCACTATGGGTTATTTGACAAATTCTCTTTTATGGATACCGAGTAGCGCTATTGCCACCGAGAAGCTGGTCTAGGCTTTATAATGTGAAACACTTACCCTTGGACCATCTGGTGCTGTTCCATATGGGGCATCTAGGATGTGGTGGGGTGGGGTCATGGGTACTGAGCAGCCACCAGGAGACTTCCTCCCTCCTATCCATGTCCTTCAGCCCCTAATGCTTGTATGAAAGACCTGCAGTTAATCAAACTTTGAGGATGGGCCTTGATCTTCCAAATCCATGAGCCCCAAGTCCGCAGGGAATATTTTATTCTCACTGGTTTCTGGAAGGTTAAAAACTTCTAGAGAACAGAGCTGTAGGGACCTGATGAAACTGACTACATCACAAGGTTGGACTCAAGAACAGCAATGTCCCTTTCCATCAATGGCTTTGCTTTTCCTTGTGAAATATATTAACAGATGAAAACTCCACCTCTTGAGAACAACCAGATGAAACTGCAAGGCTATAGATGCAGCCCCCTGCCTTCATCCCCCCTCTCCCCACTGCCCTGGCAGGCCCCATGGAATATAGTCTCTCTGAGGCCTGAGGGACTCATATTATGTCTCAGCTTGGGAAGAGCAAACACTAGGAGTCCGCTTGAGGCAGGACAATTCATTGACCATCACTGCCCCTCACACTAGTCCCCTTGGATGTTGTAAAAAAGGAAGGTTCTGATTCCCTAATCTGGGCTAGGGGCTATTTAACAAGTTCTTGGGTGATGGCCACACTGCTAATTCATGGACTTTGAGGAGCACGTTCACTAAGTGTCATTAGCTTGCATGTACATTCACAAAAAATCCAGCCCATGGCCCAGGAGATCAACAGTGCCAACTTGACGTTAAATATACCTGGTATACTTTAAAAAACCCAGTATAAAAAGAAATCCATGCCTTAAAACAAAACAAAACGAAAGGTACAATGAACATTCTTCTCTTTACAAAGGGGTTCATGTCAGGGTACCTTTAAAAGCATCTCCCCTTAGGCATGAGAACTTCAGCTACAGTTTACTAACTGGAAAGAAAAAAATGCCAAGTGAATCAGCATCTGGAAATAAAATATCTCTGAAATGATATAAAAAAGCAATAGTAATGCTGACCGCTTCCCTTACTGAACTTCTGTGTGTGTCAGGTGTGCGTGTGGACGCATAGGGGTTAGCCAGTGGAATCTTCGGAGTATGAGTGTCGCTATCCTCATGCTCCTGATGAGAGAAGTAGGGTTCACAGAGTTAGGTCACATGCCAGTAAGAAAACATTCTGAGCAAAACCCAGTGACTCTGGCCTGATCCTGGCCACTTGTCCTTCTTGACCAAGAAACCAATCCCACATCAGGGGAGCCTTGGAACATCATATTTAGAACAGATTGTAATTTATAATGTCTTTCTCTTCCTTGGCAATTTAAGTTAAAATGTCAACTTGAAAAAAAAAGGGTTTCAGAAAGCCCCAGGACGAATGGCACATGTGGCTAGATTAATCACAGGAAGATGAACAAAGTATGCTTTCAACATAGGCTACATCACTGTTAATGGAACATAAAAATCTTGGAAAAGCTATAAGACCATTAAGAGATAGTTAAAACAAATAGCAATCAGCTCAGTAGATAAACAAACACCAATGTGTGCAGCTTACCTGTGAGCAACACCTCTTCCTGCGAGTGACGTTACTAGGCAACAAAACTCCAAACACGCAGATGTTGCCATGAGCCTTTCTCAACTTCCTTTGCTCCAAATTGGAGCAGTCAGACACCATTTGGATGACATAAACATATGACAAAATATCATACCAGAGTAGATACAAAAGACTACATTCCATATGGTTCCATTTATATGATATTCTAGAAAAGGCAAAATTCTAATGAGAAAAAGCAGATGAGGGATTTCCAGGGGCTAATAGCAGGGGAGGGGATGATGGTAGAGTCAGGAGGAAACTTCATGAGGGTAGTGAAGACGATCCGTAACATGATGGTGGTGGTGGTGATTCAAAGACTCGAGACATCAGAAAAGGAAACAGAACATGAGAGACTCCTAACTCTGGGAAACGAACTAGGGGTGGTGGAAGGGGAGGTGGGCGGGGGGTGGGGGTGACTGGGTCAGGCACTGAGGGGGCACTTGACGGGATGAGCACTGGGTGTTATTCTGTATGTTGGCAAATTGAACACCAATAAAAAATAAATTTATTATTAAAAAAACAAAGACTCTAGACATTAGTCAGAATTCACTGAAGCGTATATTTGAAACTGCTGAATTCTACTGTATGAAAGTTATATCACAGTAAAGCAAATTGAAGTATATATATATAAGAACCTGCACAGCCTCTCTGCTTTTCTGTATCTGACTCGGAGTAAGCGAAATTTGGTAACCCTCTGGCAACAGAAAATAAACACAGCTTAATTTCAAAATACAGAGCTAGAAGTTGTTGTAAAAGAATAATAGCTTCAGCAGCCACTGCACGAGTTGCCAAGACTTTACTGGATGCATTCCATCTCAAGATATGGCGTTTAGTCTCTCAAGGTCTTTGGACACCCAGAAAGTGGGTCGTCTTTCAGAATATCTGCGTCACTGTGGAGAACATGTCACTAAATCAAGAAACCAGCTGGATTTATTCTTAAATTGGCAAAAATACATACTTACTGGGAAGTACTATTAATCCTTTCACTCACTGGACAGGGAAGATTGGTTTTAGGTGTTGATTACCTTTGGTTCTGTTGGTACTTTATATTCTTTTGGAGGAGGGGATGTATTCGGCATTAAACTTGTGCTTTGGGAAAGCAGAGATTATGTGACTGCTTGATTCTGAAGCTTAAAAGTGTGAAATTAAGACTAATAGCAAATATTTTTACTGAGTAAGTTGGAACACTCAAGCAATTATTTTAATTAAAACAAAATTATTTTGCCTAAAATATTCAATTATTAGTGCCAAAGCATTGTTCTGGATTGAATTCTCCAGATAATTCTGCTTTTGGCAACAAGTTATAGAAAACCAACTTAAAATGGGCTTATACAATAAGCCCATTTCCTGGCTCATGTATCTGGAATTCTAGAGTTCTAGCAGCAGTTGGGGTTGGCTAGACCTGAGTTTCAAGAATCCCATGGAGCCATGGTTTCCTCCATCTCTACTCTGCTGACAGGGTGGCTTCAGTTTCATATTGGTTCCCTCCTGGGTATAGGATAGCTGCTAAGTTCTACTTGAGTCCACCTTTTTTTCATTAATTCCCTGAGGGGAGAGAGAGATTCCTTCAGGAACCTCTGACTTAAGGTCAGTGAAGGACTTTCTCAAGACCATTTCTCATTGGCTCAAATTGGATCACATGCCCAGTCACTGGCAGGAGGTCTCCCCTACAACTGGAAGCAGAATCAGCGCCCATGAGAATGGGAATTGATGATGTGGGGGGAGGGGTGTGTCTCCGAAGGAGGGGGAGCAGTGGGGGCTCTATTAAGAATGAGAAAATGTGAATGACATGGAGCCAACACAAAATAGGTACTGTAGGGTCGAATTTAAATCCATTACTTTAAAGGTAACCTGTATTTCTTCTTATTAAGAAAAATTCTCTAGGCTTAAATTTTAATTTTAAGAGAATACTTATAGCAAAAAGGAAGAAAGTAAAACCACTGTAATCCCACTACCCTATGAGAACTATTGATACAAGAATATTTTTAAACATTAAAATAAATATTATACTCTGCATACTGCAGGCACAGTAGAGCATAATGGTTAGCAATATACAGACTTAGGTGTTAGCCCCTCCATTCATCTACTTACTGTCTGTGTGTCCTCGATGGGTAAGCTACTTATCTTTCCTGTGCTTCAACTTCTCTCTGTGATGGATATAAGAATAATATTTATAAGGTCCAACAGCACTAACCCTCTAGTTCAGAGGTCAGCAATCTATAGCCTGCGAGCCAGACCTGCCTTACTGCCCGTTTTTATAGACAAAGTTTTATTGGAATCCATCCATAGTCATCCATTTATGTATCCATCTATGGATGCTTTCAGACTATAATGGCAAAGTTAAGTATCTCTAACAGAGACGATATTACCCACAAGACTAAATTACTTATAATCTGGCCCTTTGCAGAGAAAGTTTGCCAACCTCTGGTCAGACCAACAGACCTCTCTTGTCTTGTCAAAATCTAGCATGTCAAAAAATTAAAAAAAAAAAAACTAACATGTCATATTTCTGTGGTTATGTGGTAACTTAACCAGTCTGGAGATATGATCAAGAAAAAATGACATCTGTAGAGCTAACATGAAAGCAAGAGATGCTCAGTTATTTTATCAGTTAGAGATAGTTAAGGACTGTAAGTAATTTAAAAATCTATACAGGTATTTAAATGTCAAATTTTCCTGAATTGACCAGAGATCTTGAAATATATGATACATGATCTCCCTTGAACTCTGAGGTGTTGACATTGGGACATGAATGAAAGCACCTTTGTACAGAGTCTTATCTAGCCGATAGAAGTCATAGCTATGGAGAGAAGATAAGACTGAAGAGGGAATGAAAGAGAAGCTATAACAAATTATTGCAAATATTACTTTAGAAAAGAAAAGATTGTCACCATCTGTGTGCTCTGAGGGAGCAGTGGTACAGATGTGTGGATGGGAAGAGCAAACAGGGACTCCCCAGAGAAAAGGGAGTAGTCTGAATGAGCACAGCCAAGCTGATGCAAGTCTGAGCTGTGGAAGACCGCTAAGTGTAAAGAAAAGAGTCATTGGAAAAAGTGATACATCCGTGGAGGGCAACTGCCCTCATAGTATGGGGTAGTTTTGGTCTTGAGTATAAAGATATTCAAGCTCTAAATTATTTTAGTCAAACTAACTTTTCCATAAAATAGTATTTTAACTAAAGGTTAGATTTTTGGCCAAGTGTGTAATGTCCTTCCTTAAAAATGGAGCGACCATCAACTACAAAGTTTTCTAAAATAAAAATCCTTTGATACATTCAGTGGTGCAATGTGAGCATTAAAATAAAGGATCTCCATCAACTACCTGATTTCAAATCCTGGCTCAACCACTTTCCCTCTAATCCTTGAGGTCCAAAGCCTTGTTTTTCTTATTTATAAAACAGTATTGATAAAAGTAGTAACTTTAGAGTTTTGATGAGAATCAAATGAAATAGTAATATGTGTTTTGGTATAGAAGAAATACAGTATTAGAATGACATAGAAAGAGAAAGTCATCCAAAAACATTGATTTTGCAGTCTTCTTTTGCTTGTGTGTGACTTTCCTAGGAGCTGGCATAGACAGGAGACATCAAGCTTTGTTTGACTCATCAAGTGTAACGCTTAGCCTCTGTGACTGACAAAGTGCCTGCTGCTCGGTTTCCTTTGCAGTGCCTTATACATTGTAGGCAAACAGCAATATTTATTTCATATAATTAAAGAAAAGACCATCTTCTTGGATGGCCAAATGGAGATGAGCTGAATTTTCCTGGGTCAGAAAGATGCTAGACTCCAGTAAATGGAAGCAAACTGATACCTTTGGTGCTGTGCTTGTTCTTGAATTTAAGATACTCTCATTTGCTAACATAAGGTTGATAATTTAATTTTTAAAAATGTTCATTTGGATCCCACCTGCTTTTGCCCCTTTTACATTTATTTTCTCCAATTCAATAAATGCACAAATGTATTTGACTGTAAAACACACCTCTTTTTCTTGGTTCGTCAGAGCGAACTAGCACCAGGGCCAGGGGTACTCACCAGAGAACAGCCTCTCAGAGCAGCAACCGCAGCTTTGTGAATTTGACCATTTATAACGGCTAGGGAATCAAACTCTTCATTCTCAGGTTTTGAGACATAGTCGTGAAAGACCCTGTCAGCTCAGTCAGATCGTTTGACTCGGTGGCTTTGAATCTGGTCAATGAAAATCTATAATATGCAGGTGTGTCTTGCTGTATTTGCTACTGAAATCTGCTTCTCTTGTATAGATCACTGTTACAGATGAGGAAGTTAGTAATCCATCCTTTTTAGATCTGGTGAGGACTCCCCAAATGAGGAAATGCACACTTATTCTTATGTTTGCTTGGTAAGTCTGACTTGTGATGGGCTCAAAAGCTTGTATCGAATTTACCACGCGTCCCTTCCTTCATATCAGGCTGAAGTTATGTCTCACTTGGTCTCCGTTGTCTTTCCGTGTTGCTCCAGGTTCACAAGTGCGGTGGTTTATCAGGGCCTCGTCATGCGCCTGGGAATTATCGGAGGCAACCTCTATATCGACTTTTTCATCTCGGGAGTTGTGGAGCTGCCCGCAGCCCTCTTGATCTTACTGACCATTGAGCGTTTTGGACGGCGCCTTCCGTTTGCGGGAAGCAACGTAGTGGCAGGAGTGGCCTGTCTTGTCACTGCGTTCTTACCCGAAGGTAATAAAACAGTCTTAAATCAAAATAATCAAGAATGGGGACCCTCTTGTCCTTAGAAAATGTACCTCCGCCTCAGAATCTGGGGACCAGACAAGCTGTAGTGATGTCACTCAATTTTCTACTTAAGCAGCGTAACAACTCTGATTGGTTCTACAGGTTTTCTGTTTCCTCCATTTTAGGTTCATTTATGGATGAAATAGATGTTGTGCAAAATCTGGCTTGTAGTCATATAGTTTATTCTTGATCACCTTTATTTAACTTACTTTCATGCCATCATTGATCATGCTTACCATATTTCCTGCTTACGGGCCCTGTCGCTGGCCCTGGGTGAAACACCAGGGGTACAAAAGGAAGAAAGGAAGATGCTTGTTGACTTCAAAAGGTTCACCTAGTAAGGGATATGGATACTTTTTTAAATTTGTTTTTCTTTCAAGTTTTTATTTAAAGTCTAGCTAGTTAACATATAGTATTAGTTGCAGGTATAGGATTTTGTGATTTATCACTTTCTTAAGACACCCAGTGCTCATTACAAGTACCCTCCTTAATGCCCATCAGCCATGTAGCCAATCCCCCCTCCACCCACCTCCCCTTCCAGCAACTCTCAGTTTGTTCTCTAGAAATAAGAGTTTGTTTTTCCTTCTTTCCCCGCCCTATGTTCATCTGTTACATTACTTAAATTCTACATATGAGTGAAATCATATGGTATTTGTCTTTCTCTGACTGACTTGATGTAGCATAATACTCTCTAGTCCTGCCCATGTTATTGCAAATGGCAAGACTTCATTCTTTTTTTTGTGGCTGAGTAGTATTCCATTATTTCCAACATCTTTATCCATTTATCAGTCAATGGACATTTGGACTTTTTCCATAATTTGGCTATTATTGATAATGTTGCTATAAACATTGAGGGGGATGGTATAGACACTTTAATGCTTTCACAACTCACTGTGATAAATGAAATAAATGAATTAGTTACAGTTGACCCTTGATGCAGGGGTGGGGATGCTGACTTCCTGCATGGTCAAAAACCTGCATATAACTTGTGACTCCCCAGAAACTTAACTAATAGCCTACTGGTGACCAGAAGCCTTGCCCATAACAAAAGAGTTGATGAACAGATATTTTGTATGTAATCTGTATTATATATGTGTTCTTATAATAAGGTAAGCTACAGAAAAGAAATTGTTATTAATAAAATTGTAAGGAAAATACATTTATAGTACTGTGTAAAAAATGTATGCATGTAAATGGACCTATGTAGTTTAAACATGTTGTTCAAGAGCCAATTGTACCAGATTTAGAAAAATAAAGCTCTTTGAAGGCTCTACATGATTAAAAAAATGTAGGTACAAGGAGTGAAATGCAAGGTGTAATTAGGAAAAGCTACACAGAGGTAAGAGCTAGGCACATATGAAGAAGGAAAAGAGATGTGCTGGACATGGGTGCCTGGCCGGCTCAGTCAGAAGAGCATGTGACTCTTGATCTCAGGATCATGAGTTCGAGCCCCATGTTGGGTGTAGACATTACCAAAAAATAATATTAATTAACTTCTTTAAAAAAGAAATGTACTAGACAGAAGGGAAGAAGGGAAGGAGAGATTTTTTCCACAGTAGAACCGGGTTCCTAGAAGTAGGAACCATCTTTGAGGGTTCCAGGAGTACATGTTCTCTGTTATCACTGGAATATCCACAAAAAAGGGGCTGAGGATCACTTGCCACCAGCGGTGACTGGCCTCACAGGCCATGCCAGGAGCTTGGGCACAGTCCTGAAAACTTCTTTCATAGCCACATCACGTTGGATGGTGGCAGTGAGGAAGGAGAGATGCGGACAGCAGGAATTAAGGTCATGACAGTTGGCCTGGGTAGGAGAGAGAGAGGGTGATTTCGGGGAAGTGTCAGAGGTTGTGAGGGGGCTGGGGCTTGATGACCACCAGGGCATGTGGCAGAGTGGCAGATGACCCCAGATGCATGGTTAACACAACCTGCCTTATCTCTGCCACAGGACGGGGTCCTAGGGAATGTGCGAATTAGAACAAGTTCATTATTTCCGTGTTACAGGATATGTGAGGTGGGGGGTCACTGAGAGAGCAGATTCTCTGGTAGTCCTTGTGTGAGCCCCAGAGAGGCTGTCTTTTCTTCTGAGAATCATCTGAAGATCAAGAAAGAAGGGATAATATTGTGGAAAAGTGTAAAAAATGATTGCCACCACCAAACTAGGTGTGGGAACAGAGCCTGAATGAGATAGATGTAACTCCGGTCCTTGCAAATAACGCACAATCTAAGTAGAAGGGTGACGAATCAGGAACATTGGAGAGTTCACTGTTGTTTCCATTTTACTCTGACATCGTATCATTTGGGGTTTAATTCCCTACAGCAAGGTCTTCTCTTCTCATGGCACGTGGAATTAAGTATCTGTTGCATAGGAAGTTAGGGAAGGGTGGAGAAATGAGTTACAGGTGACCCATCATTTCATGATGTAACATTCCCCTGGAAGATTCTCTGGACCCCAGACTGACTGGGGTGATTTTGATGTGTGCTGCATTCTGCGTGATGCCAGAGAGCATTCTAGGCCATACATCCACATCGGCGTTGGAGTAACTAGGTGTGTGGGAATCGAGCTGTTTTGTAGAGAGCACTTTCATATAGGGGAAAATATAAGGCAAAGAAAATTTGCCTTTCTGTTTGGTCCTATCAGTTTTATTTTGAGGACATAATTTCCCTATTACAGCCTTCGAATCGTTCTCAGCAATACTGAAAAATAATTGCTCTTATTCTGGACACCTCTTATTTGTATCTTCACAGACTCAGCTGCTGGTATAGTCATAGGTCGGGCATGATTGGCACGAATAAACCCACATCCCTAATGCTCCTCGGGAGTACCACATTTTAACAGCAGTTCCTCACTTGGGTTGGCAGCCCTTCTACTGAAGGGAGCTCTTGGACTTGGTTACTTGGGCTGTTGAATTAACATTAGAAAGATTTCTCTCAGTCACTCTTGGGGTCAGGAAGAGGAGGGCAGCCCCTGCAGAGAATGCTGATTAGCCTTTTAGTGGAATCAGCTCTAAAATTATCGAGAACAATTTAACAGGCTTTCCCTCCACTAAGCACAACTGTTTATGGTCTGAAGAATGGGATTCTGTAAAGAAGAAAGCTTTTCTGGGTGTATCTTCACTTAAGCCTCCCTGCTTTTGACCCAAATTTTTGAACTCTGATTAAAGTCTGAAAACGAGAAGGGTTTCTTTGTCCATAGCCATCTGCATCTTTCATTTGGGTTTGTTTAGGATGGCTACAAACCTAGCCGTTTGGGTAAGTATTCTTCATTTTGAAACAGGAAGGCTGCCTTTTACTTGTATTTCCCTTTAAGTGAAAAGTCAAAAAAAAAAGAAAGAAAGAAAGAAAGAAAGAAAGAAAGAAAGAAAGAAAACAAAAGTCAGACAATGTACCTTAATTTACATAGCTCTATTACAAATTTTCTCTACATTTTATTTCAGAAATCAAAGCAGGTGGTGTATCAGAGGAGATGTAAAATAGTGCTTCTTTAAAATCCTGTATCCTTTTTTCAAAAATTGCGGTATTATTCCCAGTAAACTCTGGCCCCTTGACCAAATCCCTATTCCGAGGCACTGTTGGTTCCGAGGCACCGTCTTTGTGCATAGTTCCAGCCTCAGTACTCATTTGTAAATTGTCTTGTGTTCTTTTGTCATTGCTACTGAAAGGTGTCTCCTGCCACTCCAAGAGGAACGCAGTATATTACTGGGATGGTCAGAAGTTTCTGCCTGCGGACGTCATACTCACACATCATTCACATCATTCACGCTGCCTAACAAATTGCTTTCATTTCACTCTCTAGTTAACGAACAGCGCGGTGCCTTTGGGACTTGTGTTTTATCACACGTTTCACCAAAACCTCTAGCTCAGTGTGGTTAGACAGTGGCCTCTGCTGCTCAGAATGAGTTGAGAGTCTTTCAGAGCAAAGTCAGCATGTAGGATAAACCACGTCTCCTCCAGGATGGCCACTTGACAGCATTTTCTGAACATTTTATTCACTTGACTGGTTATTTATCTGTATTCACTGAGTGAACCACATATTTTTTGGGTGTGAGTGTGTGTGTTCATTTGGTGTCTTGGTTTTTGTTTGATTCTTTCCAGCAAACAGTTCTGGCCTCAGTTGTAAACTAAAACTGTCATTGAAGTTACCAGCAGGACTCACAGAGTAGTCTTGATTCAGTAGAAAAAACCTATAACTTAAGAACTTAGGCTGGGGGGCGCTTGGGGGGCTCAGATGGTTAAGCGTCTGCCTTTGGTTCAGGTCATGATCCTGGAGTCCTGGGATCAAGCCTCACATTGGCATTGGCATCGGTGGCATCGGCTTTCTGTTCAGCAGGGAGTCTGCTTCTCCCTCTACCTCTGCCCCTGCCCTCTGGTCCTGTGCTCTCTCTCGCTCACGCTCTCTCTCTCAAATGAATAAATAAAATATTTAAAAAAAAAAAAAAGAACTTAACCTGGATAATCAAGTTATTTCCACAGTAGCAGGCGATATTCTTTGCAGCCCAAGAGCAGCGAAAGGTTGCCCGGTCGGGCTGGGACCCAGGGAATCTGGGCAAGAGCTCCCACTTTCTGTTCCCTGGCACCTGGCACTGTACCACCTGCTCATTGAAGGCTGGGGTGGAATGCATTTCCTGGTCCCCCTCCCTGGCCTTAATGAAAAGGCAAAGCCTAAATAAAACACAGTTTACAACTGTTCTGTGCCAGAGCAGATGGCAGCCCAGCACATCAGCGCAACTCTGACATCCCTCACCGTCTGATGTAACTGTGAATGTGAGAGCTACAGGTGTTCTCATCTGGGAAAAACGTCAAGTACACCAGGACGTCCTCGGCCAGTTTGCAATCAGAACGTAATTTTGTAGCCTCCCAGCTATGATCCAGACTCTCAAACTATCTTTTTTGTGTGTGTGTGTGCCTGCCCTCCCAGGCACTTGTATTATTTAGTGAGTATTAGCTCTTTTTTATTTGTTGACTAGTCTGTAGAGAATACACATAAACCTACTGAGCTTGATTCTCTTTTGTCCTCCTCCGCATTCATGCCTACTTTTCTATGAAAAAAAAAATCATTTTGGGGGAATGGGCAGTAATTCTTCTAGGAAATAAGAGGACCATTTAGTGTGGGGTGAGCACGAATAAATAGGAGTGTAAAAGAGAAAGGTTTCATCTTCAAAGGTGGAAGTCAGAGCGTCCTTAGCTTTGCTTTGGAGGGCAGATAGGAGCTTACTCATGCACCTGTGTCCACTGAGGGAGGATAGCATAAATTGCACGACTCAAGAAATTTAGAGCACTGGCTTTTTTTTTAAAAGATTTTATTTTATTATTTATTCATGAGAGACAGAGAGAGAGAGAGACAGAGACACAGGCAGAGGGAGAAGCAGGCTCCACGCAGGGAGCCCGACATGGGACTCGATCCGGGGTCTCCAGGATCAGGCCCTGGGCTGAAGGCGGTGCTAAACCACTGAGCCACCTGGGCTGCCCGAGCACTGGCTTTTTAGGGCAAAAATGGCTTACTCCTTGCTTTAAAGTGTGAAAGAAAATATTTAATGAAGAATTTCGGCTTTTTCCACTAGTTGCTGTGGAGGAAAGGAGAATTTCCTCAGATAGCCAGTGCATCCCTAAAACAGTTCATTTTTAAATGAATTAACCAACTAATATTAAGAGTCTGGCTCCTGCTGGATGACTTTCTGGGGAAGTAGCAATATTGGGGACATATACCCTAGTGATAACACAAGGCATGGATGTCCCTTTCCAGAGGTCACAGTCCTCAAAGCCTGCCCTCCAGAAACCAAGATCAGCTTCATGTCCAGATTTTTCCTGGTCTGCTAGGAACAGCTATTCTGTGTGCTATCACAAGGAGTGGGAACAAAGAGGGGAGAAACAGGTACCAGGCTGCGGTAAATGGTTCTCAAGGGTCCAAGTGAAGACCACCTTCCAGACAAACAGCCGGCGTACTCAGGCCGTCTAGGAAAGCAGTGCCTGCACACTATTTTCACTGTAGTGACTGCTCAACAAATGGCTCCTGCGTCATATTCCCATCATCTAACCCTGCTCAGAAAAGCAACTAGCACACTAAATATTAGCTATCATCCTAGTGGTTGTTGTTGCTGTTAAAATTTGGCTACAATGTTTGGAGGTATCCATCATTCGTGCTTAAAATTAGCAAAGACTTGGGCCCAGGAGAACACGAAGCAAATGCCTTTTGTTGTTTTGGGATGGGGATGTATTATTGAAAGCAAACCCTTAACTCTTCCTTTCTAAATCTTCTATGTTCGCAGGAATACCCTGGTTGAGAACCACGGTTGCTACCCTGGGAAGACTAGGGATAACCATGGCCTTTGAAATTGTGTATTTGGTAAATTCAGAATTGTACCCAACAACATTACGGTAATTCCAACCTATATGTCATGGTTTGTCCTAAGTAATTCTGCAGCCAGACGTTTTGACTTAAAAACTACGAAATAGTTTCCTTAACTTGATTTATTAGCCTGGGCTGAATTCAGCCAATAAAGAAGATATGCTTTGAATTATGGGTGCTTTCCACATTTTTTTGATAGAAGTATTCCTCATAGCAGTATCTTGATACCCAGCTGTGGTTTTGTGGGATCAGAAAATCTTAGTTAGGGTACTTGCTTAGTGTGGGTTAAAGCCGTCTTCATCAGTATCACTCTGTTTAAAGGCTATCGCCTCTGTTCTGGCCACATTCCACCTCTTGCAGCTGTAAGCAGCTGATGAATGAAGGCCAAAGTTAAACAGTGTGCATGGGCTGCAAATTGACCTCCTTTCCTGGGGGAATATTCGTGTGCACACCTTACTGTCAAGTGAGTGTGCCAAGGTGCCACATTAGCATCACAGCGTGGGCTGGGGGGTGAGCGGCAGGTGGAATGTTCCCCACCTCGCTGTCCTCACTGTGAGTCAGCATTTGCCCAGATGCAAAATGAGGCAGAATGGAAATGATTTGCTTAGAATAAGAGAGTAGTAGTTTTCAAAGTTAAAAACTATAGAAATGGTAAATACTACTAAAATGTCTTTGTTACTTATACATCTGAATATTCTACTTATCTTGAAGGTACTTTAATATTTTTTAAACAATTTTGTACTCTACAGAAACTTTGGAGTTTCTCTCTGCTCAGGTTTATGTGATTTTGGGGGAATCATAGCTCCGTTTCTTCTCTTCCGGCTAGCAGCCATTTGGCTAGAACTACCTCTTATCATCTTTGGTAAGAACTCATTTTATACACTATTCCTAAATGCCTTCATCTATATTCTTTGTATTAATAGAACTCTATAGCAATTATGCGGTGTGCTATTAATGAGATGATTTAATTTCTTTAATGACAACTGCTTGGGTTTTGAGTAGTCCGTCTGATGATAACGAAATGTGAAACCCTAAGTGATTTCTATTTATTTTATAATAAAGGGTTGTGACGAGTTGTATTCAATTTAGCTTTCTTTGTTTAGGTTCTGAGTTAAATTCCAATGCTGGGAAACTTATGATATTGGGGAACAGAGCCAGTAATTTTCAAGGGACCAATTTGGATCCTCAGTTTATTTCAAAATAAGCCTAAAAACCAATTCTGTTTTTAAATATTCTGTATCTGTTGAGATCATGTCTTCATTTGCTTTGATGTGGAGCATGCTGTGCAGAAAGAACGGAGGACACAGAACCCGTGTGCCCAGTAACCTCTGTGCTGTCCAAGTTCATGCCTTTAATCTCCTCAGGCTGTGGGAGGGGATAGGACCATGGCTTAGGGGCAAGGGGCTTAGGATAATTCAGCCCAGTGCCCCTCAAGTGCTCTTGCAACCTTTCTGCCTGGGTCTCATACCTGCCTCTGCCCTCCTCAGCAAGGAAGGACGCAAGTGGGCCCCTTTCTCCTGGACCTTCCCCCCACCTCTGTGTCCTTATTCCTGGTAGAGGATGTTTTTCTCATGTTGCCCAGCTATTTAAATTAGAATGAAAGTATCGAGTCCATGAGGACATAAACCCTGAGCAATGCAAAATTCATCACAGTGCTAGCTAGCTAGGGACAGTAAGGCTTCTAAACACTTGACACCACCGAATTCAAGAAAAGATTATTTCAAATTATTTCATGGGATCTGATAAGCAAGCTTAGCGTTGAATCTGTGCCCAGCACGAAAAAGCAAAGAGAGCGCCGTTGTTCACCCAAGAGCAGGTGGTCAGGAAGCCCCATGGTTCAAGGTCTCGGCCTGAACTGCGGGGAGTGCTGGGGAAGCCAGCCCTTCTGCAGAGTCTGGCTGGGGAGAGAGCCACACTTCCAAACCATCAGCCACATCACAGTGTGGTAAATACTGAAAGCAGAAGGTGCCAGGGGAGCACAGTACAGAGACACCTGACCTGCCTGAGTCAAGGAGGAAGGAAGAATGTCTAGTTGAGATCTGAGACGGTAGAAATTACCCACGTGGGAAGTGCCAGCTGGGGCTCCAAGCAGTGGGAAGCCCTAGCGTCCGAGGACAAAGCTGTTCTCCAGGAGCCAGGGTGTTAGAGGAAGGAGACAGTGTGTGCACTGGGCCAGGGAGGGAGGTGAACGTGGGAGGCAGACATAGGCCAGTTTGGGAAGGGTCTTCCCATCCTGCAAAGTTTTGCTCTTTACCCAAATAGCAGTGGGAGCCAAGAGCTCGAAGCTGGGATTGACAGGGTTAGGTTTGCACTTTAGAAGCCCGACTCTGATGGCACATATGCAGATGGGTCAGAAGGGACAGTGCTGATGGTGGACCAGTTTCATCAGGTAAGGGCTCATGACAGCCGGGGTTAAGGTGATGACATAGGGAGTGTTGGGCGTGGAGAGATTCCAGAAATGCTTAAAGCAAAGCTGGCAAGAGGGATGACTGAGTGGGCTTACTGCAAGCAGAGCAAGGTGGGAAAGCCGGGTTCCTGGCTGGGGAGAGGAGAGATCGCCAGGGCTTTGTTAAGGGCACGCCAGAGGAGCAGGTCTACAGAATGTGGGGGAGCCTGTTGGGGCATTGGTCCCATGAAGTGCCCGCAAGGAAGCCAGTAGGCTTTGGGGCCTAAGCTCCAGAGATAAGCGTGGAGCAGGGACAAGGATTTGGAAGCCATCTGTGTGTAGATAACCATGGGAAGAGACTGCGTGAGCGCAAAGAAGGTCCAGGCAGGACAGAGCATTGAGGAGTGACAAAGTATCAGGCATGACAATAGAACAGGAGCCCATCAAGGAGAGGAAGAGGGACAAGAGAGGGATGGTGGTGAGGGGAGGGGGGCAGAAAGAAGCAGGCAGGGAGGCCAGGGCACGGCAGCGTGTTCACCAGCAGCCGGTGCTGCTGTGGGGCCAGACAGCAGGGCCCGGAAGCACAGCCAGCGGGTCTGGAGCTGGCAGGAGTGGGGCCTGGAGCCCAGGAGGCAGAGCCAAGAGAGAGCAGGTGAAGGTGAGGCCTGACCGTGGTGGTGAGTGCTGGTGCTGGCGCCCACCTGCCGAGGCCAACAGTGACATTTTCAGGAATGTTTGAGCCCGGTTGTTAACATAGCCATTCTTAAAACACATATATCAAATATATTAAAAACAAAGGTAATAAATAATGGTGTGATATGACCCCTAAGGAAAGGGAGGGAGAGGTTGCAGTCAAGCTCTTGGTCAGTAAAAGGAGGCTGAGGGGATTCCTGTCTGGTGACTGCCATCTTCCCTGAGGAGCAGGAGGTGAGGTCTTCTCTGACTGGTCGGCACCTAGGCACCCATTAAATAATTGTTAAGGGAGTGATGGAGGAGTGGTGGCTGCGTGCAAGAGTACTGGGATGGTAGGGCTGCATAGCATCTGAGAAAGGCAGAGAACATTTCAAATATGGCAGAGGAAAACTGGAGAGCTGGTGAGGGTAAGCAGAGGGTTGCTGCTGGTAGGGGCTGGTTGAGGTGAGTGAGCACAGCTACTCCAGGGGGAGCAGGGAGCATGACCGGGGTGGGCTGGCTGTGCCTTCCTGGTGTGCTATTACCTTTCCCTATCCCCTAGGTATCCTGGCATCTGTCTGCGGTGGGCTCGTGATGCTTTTGCCCGAAACCAAGGGTATTGCCTTGCCAGAAACAGTGGATGATGTAGAAAAACTTGGCAGGTATTGTATGAAATTCAGCACATCTTTAATAAAAGCAGCATATCAAACAACAGAGGAAAAAGTACTGTGGAGAAAATTGAACACTCACAGGGGAAAATAATATTAATTCCCATATCACATCCTCGGGAGAAAATTTGAAGTTGATTTAGAAGGTTGATATAAAAAAAAGCAAAAGTATAAAAGAATGTATATTGTTTTTTAAACGTGGTTATGAAGAGGGAGACATTTCTAAGTAAGGTGTTAAAACTCAGAAACAATCTAAAGGAAAGGACAGGATGATTTAACAAAGTAGAAATACCTTAAATGTGCATCAGTAGGAAACTGATTATGAAAATGCTAATGTATTCTGGGTGTGGATTACCATAGGAGATCAAAAGAATTGACATTTATCTGTGTGGAACGACATGGTAAGATCCTCAAGATTGATCACAAAGGGAAAACTTGCTGAACAATGTGTTATAGTATTTATTAAAAAATAAAAGCATTAGTAACTCCTCTCTGTAGCTAGATGGGAAGATAGAGGACAGAGAGATATGGGTGGATAGATGGATAGATGGATGGATGGGTGGGTGGATGGGTAAGTGGGTAGGTGGATGGATGGATGGATAAAAGTAGAGAGATAGAAGGAGAGAGAGATTATGAGAGAAAGAGAAGAGCATCTAACCAGTATGCAAGGAAAGTTAATATCCAACCAATATATAAACATGGAGAGTTATAGCAACAAAAATCCACACTACCACGAATTCTTTCTAATTTCCTCTGCTTGAAATATTTCACAATAAAAAGAGAGAAAAAGGATATGAACAGAGAATGTGTAGCAAGAGGTCTACACATAGGGAAATGAATTGGGAAGAAGACATCACTTTTACATTCTGTAGACTTTTGTATTATTTTATTTTCTAATTACAACACATGGCCTTGTATTATCTGCATAATTAAAAAAAGTTTGTAACAGCAAGTTTTTAAAATAAAAGTAGTCTTCTAAATAAAGACCAGAAGTTAAGGATATGGAATCTCTAAACTTTAAAAAAAATTACATCAAACAATATTTATAAGAAGACTGAAATGTTATTAGCCTCATGGCTCTCTTCACTCGTAGATTGGGAAGAGAGTAGAAGTCGACATTTTTTAAGTGCCTATATGATCAGTGGTTTCACATATGTAATTTCATTTAATTCTCCAAGTGATTTTGGGCAATTGCAGTTCATAGCCTCACTCTTTTAGGTACTGGGAAATTTGCGTTTAGATAGATTCACAACTTTTCCATGCCAGGAATGGCATTGATGCTGTCCAGTGGGCACACGTGCCTTGGTTGTGTGTATGCTTTTCTTATTTTACGCTGCATACTACTTGATGTTTTCTCTTCAGATTCTCTTTTAATGAGATGTCATCCCTCCTCCCCAGCGGTAGGCAACAATTGCTAAAAGTCTCACGAATCTTGTTCCAAACCTTGAAAACTTACAAACTGATTTCATTGTCCTGTTTCTTGATGCTATTTCAAAAAGTATGATCGACTAATCATCCCAGAACTTTCCTAAGAAAAACTTATCAGTGTATTTAAAATAAAACCATCAGCTCATATCTCAGTAGCTGGCCTGGCCAGTCAGAGGACAGGGGAACATTTGCCCATGAAGTAATCCGAACAGATTTGTACGCTTGTTTGGAAATCAAGTGGTAAGTAATGGCTTATTTCTTACCCAGAGCTCTACCTATTTTTCACCCTAGAACAATGCTACCTGAAATTCGGAGTGAGATGGAAGATTCCCTTTAAGGTTTTGCCATTTTGTCAATCAAAATTATGAAATTTACGAAAGGTGTTAAAACCGTGTGAAATCCTCTTGAGCGTTAAACCATTGTAAAGTCCTGCCTCATCCAGAAAAGAGAAACATTTTGCTATCTGTGTCTTCCTAGGCAATTGCTTGGTTTGTATCCGAGCTTGGGGGCCACGCTAGGGTGGGTGGCGTCCAGTCCTGTCACATGAAGAACTTACATGCTGCAATGCTACTTAACCCATGCCTGGGGGCCGAAAATAGGCTTTAAAAAAATTTTTTTAAAAGCCTGGAGACCGTCATTTTCATTACCTTGGAATTGGGTTTTTATGAAAAGTTATGCATGAGTGTGTTTGATCAAAACCAACTGTAACGTTGAGTAGTAGCAAGAAAACTTTGTTGGGATTAGTTGTATAATATTTCCTAAGGACTTTCTCTTTTCTCCTTGTTTTGTTAGTCCATATTCGTATAAATGTGGCAGGAAAAAGAAAACTCAAGTTTCCAGCTCTCACCTTTGAGACTCCCTGCCAAAGAACAAAGGAAGGAACCGATGTGCCTTGCAGACACGTGTGTGTGTCCATTTCAGCTACCTTATGCTGTGTGCCTCCACGTGGGTGTCGTACTGTACAAAGACATTCAGACTATCCAGAGTATTTTTCTATAATGTGGGCTGAGTTAGGATTTATAATGCTATTGAAGTTTCTGGGAACACATAGTATGTGGCTGGTTTAGCAAAGGATCTGTTGTGTGGATAGCTCCCCCTGAGTGATTTCCTGAAGTTGGAGCAGTGTCTCTGACCCTTTGGGTTACTGAAGGACGAGAGAAGCCCTCCGCAGAGTCCCATGACCGCTCACTCCATCACAGATGCAGGATGTGCCACCTGGGGGTCTGGGAACAGGGTATAGAAATTCCTTCATCAAACCTGATCAAGGAACTCAAGCTCTGACCTGAGTGCTCCGAAGCAACCAGGGAAGATCAGGATCTGGAGACACTGAACCTAAGGACCTTGGGCCACGTGGTACTGAGCCTTCCCTTTCTCTCCTTGCTCTGACTCTGTACGCTCTGTAGCATCTGGGCTTGTTGGCACATTCAGGCCTCATTCCATGATTCAGAACAAATCCGCTGTCCAATTTGAGGATTTGGCTCTGTTATTTCATCAGTCAGTTTTGGGCCTGAGATGATTTGGAATAGCTTGGTCCCGGTTTAGTGGACATCTAGAGCCACACACTCTGTTCCTAATTGAACAAAACCCATGGATTATGATGTCATAGGTCTTCATTTTCATCGTAAAGGGATATTTATCTTATACCTGGGAGTTCAGTTCTGTGATGCTGCCTGTGGTCAAGAGTGAAAAACGCGGATTGGTCTTGTTCAATCTTGACACTTGTAACTTGTCTTGGGAGGAAGCTTACATTTTAATTTAAAAGAAAGGTCAGTTATATCCATGCTTAAAAGAATTAGCAAAAGCTTTATAACTGATGTCATAGACACTAATAAGGAATACGGTCCCTTTTTTGTTACGGAGACTTTTGAAATGTGGAGCTTACATGCAAACATGTTATCTTTCTCTGTTGTTTTGCTTTATGTGTTGTATTTGTTGTATTTTCAGATTCAGAGTAAATCTGATGTAGAGTTTTTTTTAATGAATTATTTTGCGTGGACAGACGAAATGGGCACCAAGGGAAATCTTGCCAATGAAGAAGAAAATTCTATGTGAGCACGTGACAATATGTACAGCGTATGTGTAAACAAGCTTTTTAATCCTTAAAGCACAACAGAGTTGAATATGAGTGTTTTCTTTTTCAACGAGGCAAACACTGCTCTTTGAGGACTTAATGCTGCAGTCACCCATTCACGCACACTTGGGTTTTCGCTCTCTCTGCATTTCTCCTTGCTGTAAGATGACTGTTCCTCCTTGAAACTCTCACCTTGCAATTGTATTTTGAGTTGATATTTTGGTTCTGGTAACAATAAAAAATTTTCCATTGTCAAGTAAAATTAGTGTTCATTTCCTTTCTTCCTTTTGACCATGTGTCACTGTCAAACACTATTCCCATGAGACCATGTGTACTTCCTATCTGCGCAGCCAATGAGCAATGGAAATTAAGTGGTCCACCTTCAGTGTATGTTCGTTGTTCCTTCACAGGCCCTTGGTACCATTCCTGGATTCAGATGTGACCCAGAATAGCATTCAGACTCTCTACTGGTCTTGTATTACACTTGCATTGCCCAGTCCGCTGCACAGTGTACAACTCTCTGCCCAGTATCTCCTGTGCTGGGGTAACGTCAAGTTGTCAGTAACACATTTCATTCCCAAGAATAGAATTTGTTCTCATGACTCCCCATATATCCTGAAGCTCTGAAAACATTCATCTCAGTGCCAGAAATAAAGACTTTAGAGATGTATGTCAAGCTGTCTCTTGCAGACAAGATAGATATCTGAGTGACTTACTGGGACCTCTCTGCTCCTTTCTCTATGATCTTACAGTCTTCTTAGTCCTTTTTGCAACTATACCTTATAAGGAAGCGAGAAATCACCTAAGTCTATTAGAGTTACACTACTTAAAATTGGTAGGATAAACAAAGAACACGAAACCAATGAAGTTCAAAAAAAACTTAAAGGAAGTACAGAGTTTATTTTCAATAAATGTTATAGATGTGTCACTTATTATTACAGAATCCAACAGTCCACGCACGGGAAACATTTATCCACAATAATACTAAAAAACGTTGAGGTTTGGCAGTAGATGGTATAAGTACAGTGTCTTGATTTGATTACTGTCAATTATTTCTGAGCATGCTAAATTCCCTACCCGTGTTCTGGCTTCTAGGTATGTTGATGAATCACTCTGTCTCCCATCCAACTAATTATTTCTCATTATTCCTTCAATCCAAGTAACAAACCTTGACACACGAACATAGACACCAGGCTTATTGGGACGGGCACAGCCAAGACCCCAAGAAGTGACTCCTTGTAAAATGTACTTGTCCTTCTCGAAGCAAACCAGAGGTCCTCCACTGTCACCCTATACAGAGAGAGAGAAAAAAAGTCCATGTGAGGATTAAACCACCATCCTTTTGTTATGGGATGTCATCCTTCTATTATCCAAGTATAAGTTTCCCCAGCATTTGAACATTCTTTTCCAATTAGAAAGGAACTTACTAATATATTATTTGAATATCTGCTGTGCTTCAGCACCTAACAAAGCATATTTAACACAACCGCACCAGTTTGTGTTGCTGGGGAACAGCTCCCTTGTGAATATGGTACTCACCCCTTCCTGCCTTGGGGCTTCCCTTATGCAGAGTAAATCCAAGAGCAATTTCAAAGGGGGTGTAGTTGGTCTTTGTCTCACACTCTCCCTCACTTCTCTACCAGAAAGGCCATCCACCAGCATACTCTCCAGAAGATGTGGGGGCTGTGGTAGTGATGGTACTCACCTACTCCCTTACAACTGATCTAGAACTCACCAAGAAATCCCCTTAGGTGAGCTCAATCAGAATTCAGAGACAGACCTCAAATGTTTCTGGGTAGCATTTGGACTACGGCCTTCAGTTGACAAAGCCTTCCTGAATTTGCCATTTTGGGGGCTGAAAGATCTAAGAGGCCAAGACAGGACAGCAGAAGATTGACTTTGTTCTTACCTGACAACTGTCTGTGCCTCCAGCCAAATTCCCCGCGCAAAGCTCTGTCGATTTGACTCTTCCATTCAGATACTCATAGCGATTACACACTTTGTTCTCAATCACAGGCAGCTGGGCTTCCTTGAGGAGCCCCGCACCATACGTGCCTGTGTTTAAAAAGATTAAAGAAATGGTTACTGGATCCAAAACATGCCCACAAGGAAAATTCTAGAACAACAGAGCAGCAAGGACAGATCTCTTGGTTGTCCACGAGGTTGTATAAAGCAAGAAGTCAGTTCCTGATACTACCAGAATGTTTTTCATGTTAACCCTTGGAGGTATAGATATATAAAATTTCATGTTCCCAAGATCTGGATTTAATAACCTGAGTTTCTTTACAGTGTTTTGGGGTATCTGTTGTTATTTTTGTTTCTTTTTTTTTAACTATAAAGATACATTTTTCAATAGGAAAGAGACATTGAGAAATACAAGTGTTACCATAACATCTATTCACTTTCAGATGCTTTTTTTTCTTTACTACTTATATCATATAGCACAATTTTATATCCTGTTTTCACACAACAGTATATAATAAGGGCTTTTTTAGAACACTACAATCTTCATAATTAGTATTTTAATGGGCCGGGATCCCTGGGTGGCGCAGAGGTTTGGCGCCTGCCTTTGGCCCAGGGCGCGATCCTGGAGACCCGGGATCGAATCCCACATCGGGCTCCCTGCATGGAGCCTGCTTCTCCCTCTGCCTGTGTCTCTGCCTCTCTCTCTCTCTCTCTCTCTCTGTGACTATCATAAATAAATAAAAAAATTTTTTAAAAAATGGGCAGTAACTGCTTCAGGGGTGTGGGGTTTCCTTTTGAAGGTCAGGGGAGTGTTCTGCAAACAGTGGTGGTGATTGCACAACATGGCGACTACTATAGGCCACTGACTTATACTCTTCAAACAATTAAAATAGCTAATTTTACATTATATACATACTTGACCACAACATAAAGAATGGCGATCATGTACTAGAATTAACCTTTTCAGGCACAAGTGTGTTAGGTGATGTATCTCATTTAACCCTTGCACAAAATGGATATTTCTGTCGTTCCTGTCGCACAGAGAAGGTCACCGAGACCGGGAGGGGCCGTGCACTTTGCCCAAGATCACCCAGCAACTAGTTGGAGGAGCTGGGATTTGAAACTAGGTCTGTGACGTCATTGTCCAAGTCTTCACTCCCCTGCTCCTGGGCTCCTACAGCAGCTTCCTACCTTCCACATCTTTGTTCATGCATTTTGTTTATATTCCTTAGTATTTTCTTAACACTGTTTTCCCAGGAATTATATAGACATGTTTATGGCTCCCAGTCAACATTGCCTAATTTTTCCTAAAAGGGTAAGACAATGTAAAATTTCACTAGAAAAAAAAAAAAAAAGGCCACTTTGCTCCATGCTTCTTGAGTATTTAACATTTTTTAAGTACCTGCTAATAAAATAGGTGGAAATTGTCCTAGTTCATGTCCTAATTTGCACTTCTTTTTCCAATCAGGAGGAGTAAACACTGTCTCGTGTGCTTGTTTTACTCGTTGTATTTCTTCTTTTGTGAAAAACTACTTTTTTTTTTTCACGTTGGCAAATCAAAATGGAACACTTGCAAACCTGCCAGAGGAAATGCTGCTTTTCCAGATAGACACACCCGGGCACGTCTCCGTGTTTTCACAAATAAATCAGTTTTCCAATTCTGCAAGGCCAGTTTTAATGCATTTTGCAAAAAAAAAAAAAAAAAAAATCTTTGCCAGCATGGAACAGCCAAGAGATGAGGTGCTATTTCTTCTCCAAAGACTTTAAGTACATTTGGATAACTGTCTTGAGTTTGGAAAACTCACACTGGATCCAGAGTTGACAGGAGCACATAAGAGGGAAGGAGAGGCTTGTCCCAGGCCTGGCTGGGTAGAGGCCTGGTGGAGGAAGTGACCAAGGAAACATTGGCTGGGGTGGGGGGGTGCACTACTCGAATTGAGTCTATGTATGGAGGGACCAGCCTTCTCAGAATGTTTTGCTGAAAATTAATTTATCCAAACGTCTTGCTCTTGCATCTGCTTTCTGAGCCAGCTACATCCTGATGCTGGTGACAAAATCTACCCCCAGTTGACAGGAAATCGATGTGGTCTGTGTAGAAGTGCTGCCATCTGGTGGCCACAGAGGAGATGGCACTTCTGAGGGCGGGGAGGCTGAAGGTGACCCAAGGAGGAAGCCCTGATTTCAGGGAGAAGTAGGAGCCCTGAAAGCTGATGCGAGGTGAACCCGAATGAGCCCCTGGGCCTGAATGCTTTCCTTGCCTTGAAATATCAAAGTCAGGGAAAGCCTGGAGACCAAAGGGGAGAACAGGAGTGCTCCCACTGAGAAGCTTATTATTGACATCCAAGAAAATCCATTAACAGGCAGGACATCTGCTTGCTGACTCCTCCTGGTCCAGTGCATATACTGAGAATGGTCTCCCAGGGCCGTGAGGGTGAGGCCAGCATAGATGGGGGAGCCTGGCACAGGGTGGTGGTGAGGAAAGTGTGGGTGGTGGGTGGAACAGATGGGCGGCAGGCAGGTGGGCTTCAAGGGGTCCAGCTCTCCACCAGCTGTGTGCAAGCGCTTCCCAGGGTGCACGGCCCTGCACCTCTTGGAGCCTCGGATCCCTCATTTGCAAAATGGGGGAGGAAATACCAAAGTGATAGAGGTTTGTGGTGTTTCATTTTTTTTTTTTAAGTGCAAAACACTGGAACAGCCAGTCACATCCATGGTGTCCACGGTGACCGCTTCGCTTCTGAAGTTTCCCTTCACATCTCAATGCTCACAGACCCCAAAATACAAAAAGGAGGCGAGCGTGCAAAATTCAGGAGATGGGGTTTTACAAATGCAGGAAAAATGCAGTAAGAAGGAAGACAAATTTGAAGTGATTTAGATCGATCGTTTTCACCTTTTTTTTTTTTTTAAACCACAAAACCTTTCTGGAAGTGAAAGCGAGTGCAGAAGAATAACCTGTAAGGCACAACTTGAAAGCCAGGGTTTTACAGCTGAGGGCTTCCAGGCCACATGGCACAAAGAGATCAGGTGACTTGTCCCATTTGCCCAGCCAGTGGCAGAGCCAGATCTACTCTGTGGGGCTCCTGACTCCCATTCTGTGCCCTCTCCAACACATAGCAGAAAGTGAGGCAGAGATGGAAGACATCCTTACAATGTTTCGAGGCCCAAGTCTGATGGGTGTGGTTACTATCAGGGCATACTGCAAAGAGAAGACGGGGTCCCCAAAATGCAGTACAGGTGCTGATACAGGATCCAGCATAAGCGTTTCCCCTCTCGCGCACACCCCAGATGCCATCCTACGACCAGGACCTTCTTTCTGTCCCCTAGCTGCCAGGCTGTCCCACCCCCAACAGTCCCTGCACACATACAACAGGAATGTGGGTATTTGGGGAGATGAGCCTCACTGTAATTTTTGGTGGTGTTGCATACCATGTTTGGGAGCTCAGTATAGCTAACTTCACATGGTAAATAATCAAACACCCTTAACTTGTAGGCTTGTTTCAAAACCCTACTTACCCAGGGATTTGGTATTAACATTGAATTTGTGGGCCAAGAGACTCAGAGAAACACTACCCCATCCATTACCCATGTCCCTTAATGACTGAATATGGAGACTTAGGCAGGAACTCAGTCAAAGTCAAGAGAGGTGGACTTCATTCACCAGTAGAAATTTGCACAAATGGACATTCTCCCATGTAGGCTAGAGGTCTAAACCAATTCCTGTGTGAGTCATGGGACTTAGCTCACCTTGGGTTTCTCCCCAGCCAGTGATGTAACATAATGTCCGGTCAGCAACCACATAATTTGGGGGTGGCAGACAAGCTGGGATTACCTTTGAGGTGATGACAGCAGGGCTGAAAGAAAACCATCCAAAGTTACATGTACCCACCCCACTAGGCTACTTGTGCCATTCATCCACTGGACGTTCACAACTAGATGCCACGTGCCCAGAGCCCCAGAATCCTCCAAGCTGGTACTTCTTGTTTCACTGACACAGTGCGATGCAGAAAACAAGCCTCCCCCTGTGCTGGCCTGGCCCATCCTCACCACTATCGGCATCGTCCCACTGCCATCTGGAATCCACCAGATATGGCGCCTGTGTTCCTTGTGCTTTGTGGACTCGCCCAAATGTGCCTGTTCTCAAAATAGCTGTTCATTTAGTTTCCTTTGTTGGGACCTGTTTCCAAATATCACGAACTTTAAATAACATAAGCAAATTTGTCATCTTCTCAGACTTAATAAAATTCTATCTCAACAAGGAAAATAAAACCAAGGATAGGAAGAATTTGCATTTATAAATTGTGTGTGTATGGGTCTGTGTGTGTTTATATTGTAGCTTTTTTAAGTGCTTTGAAATACAAAATTTCATTGGATTTTCCCCCAACATATTATCTTGAAAGAACAGTCAACAAAGAAGAATTGAATAATTCTGTGAGTATGTTAGCTGACCGGCAAACATTGAGAGTTTCAGGAGGAAGCATGTACTTCAAGTTTCAGCTTACTCTTTTTCCACATGAGCATGCTGAATCTTGATGTCTTTTTTCAAGGGCATAGCCTGTGTGTGGTAGAATGGGGCCAAGCTCAGATTTTCTCTGTTCCCCAAAGTCCTCACGCCTTTCGTGTCCCGGACGGTGCCCCTCCCACAACCCTGTTACACCCATGAAACCCGGACATAAACTAATGTTTTCACTGCTCTTGGGGTAAAAACCGTGGGTGAGCTAGTACCTGCTCAGCTTCAACAAGGCGATGTCTGCACGTGTGGGCTCCAAGAACAGCTTGTACACCTCTATCTCCTGAACATCTGATTCAAGATTGACTTCTTTATGTGCACCCAGGATGACCTTATATGATGCAGGCCTCGAGGATCTAGGAAAGATGGTGACATCAGGAGCAAAACAATGTGCCAGCCCCTTTATCAGGTGCCCTTCTGAGTCATAAACATGGCTTCTTCTCCCTACTTGGCTACCTATAATCAGCAACCTCTGAGTGGCAAGAAACGAAGTTCACTATTTGCCTAAGTCTGGCCACTAAGGAATGCTCTTGGGGCTGCTTTTGGTCTGACCACAGAGGAAGAATGAAATCAATAGTGAAATCAGCCCAAGAGCAGACACCCATGTCAGGACAACCGGGAGGACGAATGCCTGCCACAGTGAGCAGGTCTGCCATTGACCCAGGCCTGCAAACTTACCTTCCCTGGGTCTTCCTTCTTTGTTTCTCTCTAGAAATGCTCCCCTCCTCTCTCATCCAATGGCCCTAGAAATTCTGCTTCAGCCTTCACATCTGCTCCCTGGTCCCTAAGTGTCACTGCCATGGTCCTAGTGACACTGCCTAGTTTCACTGCCAAGGAAGGAAGAAAGGACGGAGACACTGAAAGAAAGGAGGGAGGAGAGCAAAAAAAGAGAGGGGCGAGGAAGAAGGCAAGGAGTCTTTAGGATAAGTCCTCATATCCATTGTCCCCTAGACATACCTCTCCAGGCAATGGGCTGCCGTCAGCACCCACTCTGGGGATATTAAAGTCCCTCCACAGAAGTGCTTTCCATATCTAGAAGGAAAACATGCCAAAATTATAGTTCAAATCTGATGATATGTTCTATAGGAAACTAGAAAGAAGAGTTCACTCAATTTTTATAATGTTGATGTTCTCAAAGAAAAAGACTACGAGCCCATCATCAGGATGGCAAGGTGTGCTTCAGTAGTGGGTTTTCTAGAAGGTCTCATCCTCACTACACTTGAAATGGGTGGGGCAGGCTGAAGCACAGCTTGTCCACAGGACAGCAAAGCTGCAAGGCTGCAATAGGAAGCCCGTGTGCATGGTTTAGACTTGTTGGCTCTGGACTCCAACAGAAGTGACCAGCCAATGATCATCCTGTTGAGGCCTCTTTTATTTCTTTATGACAAGATTTATGCAAGGCTTGATGAGTCATTCTTCAGAGAGCCAGACATGACTCTAAATAGCCATCATGACTCATGGGAATCTGCTCATTTTACCCTCTTGGTGTGAGCCACTCCGCGTGATGCCCATCATAAGTAAAGGGACAGAAATTCTAAGTTTCCAAGAGCAGGCATGATAATAATCAGTCAGGAGACAGACCACAGCACAGTTTGGGAAAGAAAGAATTTGAAGATGTGAAAGGTGAAGGTCTGTATAGCAAGGACTTAATAAATGAGAAGGCAAAGAGAAGAAAAGTCAACTCAACAAAAAAATGAAATGTACTGAAATCAAGTTTATCGATGGACTCTCACACGGTTAGGGGAGGAAGGCAATTGAGAATGGCAACTGAGCACATATGTGCGCCTTGGTGCAGAAATGAGATGACGAAGCAACATGAAAAGCACATTTCACACACGTGCTTTTTTTTTTGAGACATCCAGGAAAACCAAACTTATTAGAAGCTCATGCCACTGAAACAATCACCCAAACTTTCTGGGTTCCATAGAATTGGAACTGATCACTCTTAAATTATGGTGATCCTAAACTATCCTACACTGAAGGGGGTGTGCTTGTAAGTGAGTGGGCATCCTCTGATTAAATTCAATAATTCACAAAAGTATAAAAAAAAGAATCTTTTCAGTGAAAGATAATAGATAATTTTGTCCGTGCCTCTCCCAACATACCACATTTCTAAAAATATCCCATTCCCTTTGTCTTACATAGAGACAATGGGCATTTCTAAAACCCTCCAGGCATCTTTAATACTTTTCCAGTAAGATTGGAGCTTGGTGTAAATTGCTACATCTGTAGATTTCAACAGTAGGAACAGTTATCTTTCAAGGAAATATTCCAATTTGGGTTATTTTCAAAGGAAAGAACCTAGAAAAATGTAACTTTTTTGAATTCATAGTTTTTCCTTCCTCCTAAGAAGAATATATAAGAATCAAGGCAAGTGCCGATACCTGAGCTGTGTGCACTGAGTGTGGATGTAGAAAGGTTTTGCAGGGCTTACACAGAAGAATGGAACTCAGTGTTTCTGGAAATGCTGTTACCTTGTTCTAAGACTGATTTGCCAGGGCCAGGAATGTGGGTTGGCCACGCACCCACCTACGACCCTTCCAGGACATTTCTTTGGCTCCACCTGGGGCTTTCCGCAATCGAATGAAGTGGACACTGTGTCGCAAAGTGAAGAAGAGAATCACATTTAAAGAAGCAAAAGCAATTCTGCATAAACAACTCAAGGTCATGGCCAAAGCACTGAGGTTGTGACATCTCAAAGCCCAAACTAAACAGCAAGGTCATAAGCACCTTTGGGGATATTTTTTCCTAGGGTTCAGAAGTGACAGTAGACAACACAGAACCTTCTCCTTTCAGGAAAATATAAGTACCTCTGTGTTATTTTGGGGCAAAGGGATTAAATAAATTGGTAGAGTTAGGTGTTAGAGTGAGAGCTTTGCCGAGAGGACCCTGACGGACACCAATTGTTATTCTGACTTGACGTGATATATCAAGGTTCCCATCTTCATCACCATCATCATCGTCTTTTCTTCGTCATCATCATTGTCATCTGAACTACATAGAGTTTACTGAAAACCATAGTTGTCATCCCCGTTGAAAGACACTATGGGTATTTCTTTCATGTGAAGCTCTACGTGCGCATATATGTGCACGTGTGTGTGTGTGTGTGTGTGTGTGTGTGTGTGTGATTGTATGGAACAAAGATAACTGTCCTGAACGTCTCTCAGCCAGCTTCTAGATGGGACTTCCAGAAGCTTCCCAAGACTATGCCAGTGCACTGGGGATGACTTACATCCACTTGCCCGTATGCTCTATCTACCTCCTACCTTTCCACCTAGACAAACGGGGTCATGCCCCATCTTTGGTACCACTCACTAATGCCCAAACAGCTCCAGCCTCTAGAAGGCAAGAGCATCTGCTGGTGGCCAAGCTTTCTTTAAGTGATGTGGCCAAAGTACAGGTAATGAACTGTAATTTTAGAATAAAGGAGATTTGGGGCTTAGTAAAAATTGATATTACTTCTCATTGAATTCTCAGAATGACAATGTATAGGTTTACAATGTACATTAAATGTTTGTATAATTTTTTTACTTCTCAGCCACTGAAAGGGAGAGTTTCCTATCTGGGGACTGGACTTATATTTGTTTTTCAGGCATTCCAAGCGGGACATGGAGAGTTCAGTGAGAGCATCCTGAGGCTGATTAGATCACCTATTTGCTCTTTTTGAAGGACTGTGTATTTATTTAAGGTGTCAGGGAAGGGCGACTCCCTAACAAATGGGATCATAGGAGGACAGATTCAAGCAGCCTAGGATGAAGAGAGGGCAGCTCGCCTGAAATGCTCAGCAAAAAGTCCTCCTTTTGCAAATCCATATCAGGGATGTGATGCTGCATTTATCTGAGAAGTCATTTCCTTACAAGAAGGACAGCAACCTACCACACTGAGGCACATCACAGTAGTCAAAAAGTTTTCTTTGATTCATTGTGTAGCACCAAGGACCATTGACATCACCATCAGGATTACGGCAGTACTAAAAAAAAAAAAAATAAAATAAGACAGGTGTATAGGGGACTAGGCCCAGGGGAACAGAGAAGGTGTTCTGACAGACATTTCCCTGAAAGTCCTTAGAAGATGAAAGGTAGTGCTCCTAGTTTTTTGTGGTGGGAGACAAAGTTATTCTTTAGGATGTTATAAGCTTCTGACTCATATGATGTGACCATATGATGTGACCATATGCCATTGGTCACATCTCCCTTCTTCAAAGAAGCTCCTTCTGTGAGTGACTCTCCTGGAAGGAAGGTGGAGATCCTGAGGGGTCCTGAGGTAGAGATGACATCAAGGGGCCTCCCCTCCAGCAGCCTGTCTCAGCGGACCTCTGAGAGAGCAAGTAGTAGAGGACCATGAGACATGACTGACCCGTCTTGTTCCTGCTTCACATCAGCAGTTGACTACCCAATGACACCTGTTTGCTCTTGGCTCAGAAATTACTCCCAAGAACTGTGCACATTCCGTGGTTCAAGCCACAGGAAGACAATGTCTCCCTCTCCTCTACCTACCCCCAAGGTAAACCGGTCCCACAGAGTGTGTGACTAGAGGAAATCCTACTGTGTGGAGTCCTAGTGGCCCATCCACATTTTCTTCTAGGAGCTTGGCGCTCCTTCTCCAAGCCCGTCCCTTGTCTTGACTAAAAGGTCATGAAAGCCATCCTTGACCACCAGAACATGGAAGACAAACACTAAAAACTAGACACAGCACATAATAAGAGCAGCAAGCAGGGGATGTCACAAATGCAAACAAAAGGAGGAACCTGTGGACAGTGGTCACAAGCATAGAAGTCTGCTTGCCTGTGCAAACCATAGTGGCCGTGCTGGTGCCAGTCACGTGGAGGTTTAGTTCCTGAGACTTCTCATAATCCTCCTGCCACCACCAAGGACCGGCCCAGGCTGACTTGCCGTAACATGGGACCAGTGCTGTTAGCAAAGATTGGTCAGCAAAAGGCAAAACCAAGTCCAAATCAAAGTGGCTTACGTTTTTTTCCAGACCAGCCTGTGGATTTGTCTCTGGAGTGAAAATACTGTGTCTGTGGGGCTCCTGGGCAGCCCACTCCTGGCATGGGATGCCCATCACAGTGGTTGCCTTCTTGCCCCGGTATCCTTTGCCGTTCCCAAACATGCAGTCTGTAAGGAAGAGGAAATGGGCGGTTATGTGTTACTGCCCAGACCCAGGATGGTAGGGAAGATAGGCCATCGTGCCAGGACTCTCTAATGACAGATTCTGTGGTCACATCCCTAAGGCGCTGGAATGCTGACAATTACAGCGAACACTGCCTATTTTACCAGGTTACTAAAAACGCCTGGGAAATAATCAGAAGCCAAAATGTTAGCGTGGGAATTTTGGCCAGGACACTAAGAGAGTCAATTTTATAATAAGCTGAGAGGTGAGACAGCACCCGGAGGATTCGCATAAAGCAGTTGCTGCGGTGAACTGTCAGATGACCCTCAAACACCTGGTTCTCAAGGCTGTGTTAAAAAAAAAAAAAAAAAAAAAAAAAAGAGTGCAAATTGGAAAGGATTTTTATCCAAGATACTATTTTGGCTAGAGCTGGGCTGTGAGTTCCCATCCTTTGGCATGAAGGGCTTTATCCGCAGACGGCTTGGGGCTCCTCCTCCAAGCCCATCCCTTGTCTCAAGCCTAGGGAAAAGAGGCTTCCACAAAAACCCTCGGAGATCATGATGCATGTCCCATAAGGGGACCCAGGGCACCAGTGTTCTGATGGCCATTTGAAAAACCCAAAATGCAGAAGCTGGGCCAGCTAGCTTCTCTGCCCGTGGTCCACAAGCCCGATGTTTGCCAGGACCGGGGTAAGGGAGTTACCCAAGCACCAGATGGGGGGAAGGCACCTGGGGGAACCATGGTAGACCATCTCAAGACTCACCCAAGAGGGACACCCAGGTGGGCATGGAGCCCGAAGCATCACCAAGAGAGAGGGAAGAGAGAGGTACCAGCCTGTTCAAGGAAGACTGGGCCAGGTTCTCCTCTGCAGAGCAGCCAAGCCCACTCAGGACAGAGAGGGGTGCCAACTTCAAACCAAAGTTCTCGTTTTAACCCCCACCATCTGTAGGCTTTTGAATTATCTGAAAGTGACCAGGCAAGTCACGGAGCCGGAGTTTTCATGCTGGGGCCGGGGGTAAGACAAGCACGGAAGCAGGTGCTAAGCGCTCAGAGCGGCTCCCCGAGGGCCAGGGAAGCACAGAAGGCTGTGATTATTTCCTGCCTCCATCTCTGTGCTCAGTGACCCTGCAAGCCACGTATCGGCTTTGCCAGGTTCGTGCTGGAGAGCCGGGCTTGACTGTCCTGCGAGCACTCCCAGTTCAGTCTGTTCAAAACCAAGTTAATCGGGATCCCTGGGTGGCGCAGTGGTTTAGCCCCTGCCTTTGGCCCAGGGCCTGATCCTGGAGACCAGGGATCGAGCCGCACGTCAGGTTCCCTGCATGGAGCCTGCTTCTCCCTCTGCCTGTGTCTCTGCCTCTCTCTCTCTCTCTCTCTGTGTGTGTGTGTGTGTGTCTCTCTCTCTGTGTGTCTATCATGAATAAATAAGTAAAATCTTTAAAAAAAAAATTAATCATTTCCATGTCTCCGTGGGGGAGGCAAGGATTTGGTGTTCTAGCAGGTACCATTGCAGCCGGCGCTGCCATCCTCCACCTCTCAATCCACGCAGGCTCGAATTTTATCCATCCCTCCAAACCACTTGGTTTTCAAGTCCTAAAAACACAGCCCGCCCACGTTACACCAGCAATAGCGGCTCTGGCCGCCCCGATCCCGGATGCCACGCCAGGCTGGCCTCCACTTGGCAGACCCTGGGCTGCGCTCGGTTCCCTGGAGCAATGAAGCGCTCTGCCTCCGTTAGACGGGCCTCCTCTTATCATCCCGGTGCCCAGGTGGCCAGAGGCCTGGGCACAGACATCCCACCTGATGCAGAAGGCTCCTGTCCGCTGGGAACTTGGGGCACAGCAGGGGAGTTGGTGGCGCTCGCCTCCGGGTCTAAGCATTTTCTCAAGTTACAGAACTCCCAGCGCACAGAGGGGTCGGTGGTGTAACACCAAGGGCTTTTGTCGGCGTCGGGGTTCCTGCAGTAGTTCATTGTCAGGCCACTGTAAATTCCACAACACAGGTCAGGAGGGTGGAGAATCTTCCAGGGCACCCCGCACCCTCAGCCTTTTGTCATAATAGAGTGCTAATCAGTGACTTTGAAACATTTCCATTAAAGATACTGCACGTACCAGTTATTATTATAATGCGACAAACAGATGGCTCTCAACTTCCGAACAACTGGGCGCACTGAAAACATCGATTACAATTTTTATCTCAAAAATCAAATGTAATATGTGCTCCATATAAAAATTGAAATAGGGCAGCCTGGTGGCTCAGCAGTTTAGCGCCGCCTTTGGCCCAGGGCCTGATCCTGGAGACCCAGGATCGAGTCCCACGTCGGGCTCCCTGCACGGAGCCTGCTTCTCCCTCTGCCTGTGTCTCTGCCTCTCTCTCTCTCTCTGTGCTTCAGATTAATAAATAAATAAAATATTTTTTAAAAACTGAAATAATATATGTGTATAAATGAAAGTACTCAAATGTCTTCCTTTCCACGGGCAGGGGTCGTACATCTCCCAGAGATAACCAATACTGTATTTAAAGCTCACGTTATTAGGATGATTTCCTATGCGTGTACAACTGTGTCTGTATCCCTCTGTAGGAACACATAGAGCTGTATAAGTTGAAACTAAAACTTATTTCCCCGAGGGGTGACATCATGAGGACACTCTTTGGCCAGTACCCTCTGTCCACTGACTCACAGTGTTGCTAAAACGCTGTGCACTGGGACACCTGGGTGGCTCAGGGCGTGATCCCGGGATCCGGGATCGAGTCCCACATTGGGCTCCCTGCTGGGAGGCTGCTTCTCCCTCTGCCTGTGTCTCTGCCTCTCTCTCTGGGTCTCTTATGAATGAATAAAATATTTTTTTAAAAAATAATTGTACATTTCATACTCCACACAGCACGGAGGAGGGGGGTGGTTGTTCTATGATCTTGGCATCACTTATCGTCTGTCGTTCTAATGGCAGGCACTGCCAATGGGCTATTGTGGTTATAACTTATCTCCTTGATGGCTAAGATATTGAGAATTTTTTTAGGTACTTAATGGCCACTTGTATATCTTCCCTGTGGAATGCCAGAGGAAGTTCTGTCCATTTTTATTAGGTAGGAAAAATATTTATATATTCTGGATGTAAGCCATGTCAAATATATGCATTGAGTATATTTTTCTCCCAGTCTGTGACATATCCATTTTTTTTAATAGTGACTTTTGGTGAGCAGGAGTATTCATTTTGTTAAAGTCCAGATTAGATATGTTTTTCCTTTTATTCCATCTTTTAGGTCTTGTCTAAAAATTTTTGCCTTCCTGAAGGCTATGAAAATATTCTTTTATGTTTTTGCCTGGAAGCTTCATAGTTCAGCTTTGGTTTTAGCTTGTACCTTCAGGTTGAAGGACTTTATCTAATGTGAGATAAGAAGAGTCAAGGATTTGGTTGTTTTGTTTTGTTTTTCTGTATGGCTATCCATTTGTTCCAGAATCATTTTGGAAAAGATTTCCTATTCCTACTGCTTTGCTTTGCCATCCATATTGAAAATCAATTAACCGTATTTAAATACGGTAAATATATACAGGTCTGTTTCTGGAATGTTCGTTTCTCTATTTGTGTATATTTCCACCAGTACCATTGTGTCTTGATAATACACTTTTATCATAAGTCTTTAAATCAGGGTGGGTGAGTCCTCCAACTTTTGTCTTCTTCTATAGATTGTTTTGGTGATTCTAGGTCCATTGCATATAGATTTTGTCTTTTTCCCCCCCAAAAAGAAAAAAAAAGCCACAGGAATTTTGCTTGAATGTATGTTGAATCCAAAATCCAACTTGGTAAGAATTAATATTGATTCTTTGAATCCACAAACATAGTATATATTTATTTAGATCTTTTAAATTTTTCTCAATATTTTACAGTATGTAGCATATAGCTCTTATAAACATTTTCTTAAATTTATCATTAAATACTTCATTTTTTATACCATTGCCAGTGATTTGTTCTAAAATTTTTCTTTTCCAAGTGGTTATTTCTGGTATAGATATACAATAGATTGTTGTGTATTGAAATTGTATTACTTTTGTATCTTTTGATTTTGCAAAATTCACTTATTTTTGTCCTTAGGATTCTGAATCTATTAATCTAGTTTTCTGTGAATAAAGACAGATGTACTAATTCCTTTCTAAACTTTAGGCTCTTTATTTTTTTTTTCTTCTTCTCAATTTTACAGAGAAAGTATTAATCTTTCCTCATTAACATATTTGCTGGAAGATTTTTGTAGATTGTCTTGATCAAGTTGAGGAGTTTCCCTTCTATTCCTAGTTTGCTAAGACTTTTTACAATCATGGATAAGTGTTAAATATTGTCTAATGTTTTCCTATATCTATTTATACAATCATATGATTTATCACTTTTATTCTGTTAACATATTGGATTATGTAGATTGTTTGTAAATGTTAAACCAAACCTGCATTCATTTTACTAATTTTAGTTGTCTTTTTGTCTACGTTCACAACAGAAAATGTTCTGTAGTTTCTTGCAATATTCTTGTCTACTTTTTGTATCTCAGTTTTTTGGGCCTCACAAATTGAGTTGAGAAGTATTCCCTCCTTCTCTATTTTCTGTAAGCAATTATAAGGGATCAGTATTAACTCTCCTTGAATATTTAATAAAATTTGATAAATTTTAAAATTCTATTTACGGTTCATTGAGCTTCTTGAACCTATAAGTTTATAATTTTCTTCATATTTGGAAAATTTTTCAGCCATCTTTGCTTGAAGTATTTTTTTCTGTTTCAATATCTGTTTCCTCTCCTTCTGGGACTTGATTTAAATATATATTAGACTTTTTGAAGAGATCTTTGAAGTTCTGTTTATTTTCTTTCAGTTTTTGTTTTGAATTTGTACTGCAGGTTGTATAGCTTATACTGCATTATTTTCAAGTTAACTTTTTCTTCTGTAATGTCTAACCTGATGGTAAGGCCATCTAATGAATTTTTTATTTAAGATATATTTTTTAAGTCCTGTCTTTTCCATTTGGCTCCTTTATAGTTCTCTTTTCTCTTTAGAATGTCCACTTTTCTCTTTTATATTCCTATTTTCCTTCAAATCCTTGAACACAATCATAATATCTTTTTAAATTTCTGTCTGCTTATTCCATCATTTCTATCATTTCTGGGTCTGCTTGTTTTGACTGATTTTTCTCCTGGCACTGAATCGCATTTAATGTTATCTTCGTATGTCTGGTATTTTTAAATTTGTGCCAGGCATTGTATATGCCACATGACTGACTGGATTTTGTTGTTTTCCTCTAAAGACAGTTGAATTTACATGTGGCAAACAGCTAATTTACTAATAGATTATTCTGATTCTCTTAGGGTTGCTTTTAAGCTTTGGTGGGGTGTTTCTAGAATAATCTTTATTTTAGGAATACACTAATTCTACTCCTAACGTGTGACTCTTCTAGAGTCTCTACTGGATGCTTACAGTGTTCCATGAAGTCTCTCCTCTCTGGATAGTCAGAATTTCAAGCCTCTGAACATAGAATCTCCCAATGTTGTGTGGGTTCTATAATCCCCATTCATCTCACCACTCCCTGGTAGTTGTTTCTTCCTCATGGTTGTTCTTTGTCCCATGAACTTTGTGGAATCTCTCCCTGTGTGTGTGCACCTCTATATTCAGCCAAGATTTAAGGAGAGCTGTGCGTATTAGTTGAGCTCCTTCTCTACACTGATCTTTTCTTATTATTACCCAGCCTACAAAATCATAGCTGCCTCAGTAAGCCCAATTACTAATTTACTACTAATAATTTATTTCACTTTCTAAAGGTTCTCAGTCCTGTGATAACTGTTGTCCATCAGGTGCAAACAGTTTTTCCCTACATTTTGTAAATGTTTATGGTGGGAAAGCTGCTCTTTGCCCATCTACCTGTCCATTTTGCCTATCAGCATCTGTATACTTCCTAACACTCATCTGCCCTCCTGCTTTTGCTCTTTATGTCCTGGCAGCTCATACCACTGCAGACCACTTGTGCTCAGGACCCATATATTACTACAACTTAAGTGATATATACTGGATGATATATATATTCAAGTATATAGATATTTGTGATCCAATGACAAACACAAACTTCATTTCAGAGGTTGCAGGTTGGAATAATAAGATTCCATAGTTGAAAGATTGCATGGGTCTTTAGTAGGTCTGTGGAAGTGGAATAGTACTGTTTCTAAGTTTTTGGTCTTTTGGTCTCCTGAGCTTTCCACTAGCATGAACTCAACACCTCAATACATCTCCTCTTCCTTTCACAGAAGTACTCAGGAAAGATAACCAGTCTGTAACTTCTCCTTTTTCAGAGCTTTTGCTCAAAAGCAAGGTGCCCAAGACATTTGCCTCGTATTCTTGGAGCCAAGATAAATTTGATTCTAAGATGTTAGTTTAAAGCATGGACCTTCAAACAGAAATTTTCATTGGCTATTGTTCCCCTCATGGTAAAAATCAAAGACATACGCCTCCGGGAAGTGTTCTGGGGTCTTCTCATGTCGGTGTGGTGTCATAGATGACCAAGACTGACATTTTCTTCCTGTGATAGTAGTGGATGATGTGCCTCGATAACTCTGCCCATTGCCGTGGTAGCACTCCTGGACCACAGGAGTTTGTTCAGGTGGCACTGAAGCTGAAATAGAAGATAATCAACTAAGTAATCACTAGAACAGATATGTGAAGCAATTGATGGCACAAACAGAACTATAGTCTCTGGGAATTAATTTTGCTTTCTTTTCCATATTGGGAGGCAAATGGACTTGCAAAGAAAACAATATCTCCATCACACTGTAGAACTTTAATGACCTAATTTTTCTTGCAAATATTTAATTAAAGCTCAGGAAAAAAACACATGGGTCAGAGTGCTTTTAATTGGAAATTGCACTCATGTGCAATTCTTGTTTATGGATGTCTACTGAGTGTTCATGAGAACAATTGGGTAGGAGCTCAGAGGTACATTCAGTAGTGCAGGCCGCATGTGGCAAGTGGTTTCCAGTGGGGGCAGAAATGATATCCTTGTATGGGTTTCCCCAGACCTTTTCTTTATACAAAGCCAAAGCCTTAAGCTGCTAGGAGATGGGGCAGAAAATAGTTCCACATCCAAGCATGCAAGCAAAATATCCCTTGCCTCTCAGGGAGGGGCAGAGGCAAAAATATATTCTCCTCTAGGGGAGGCCTGGGAATTCTTTTGTGCCAAGGATCTTTCACTGATGTGGAGCAGAAGTCTGCTACTTTTCTACTTAAGAACCACCACAGATACAAGTTAGAATTTAGTTCCATGGAAAGAAGGGAGAAGAACATTAAGAAAACACTACCTTCAAAGCCTATGTGCATAGAGCCCATCTAAGACTGAGGGTAGATGAGGAAGGTAGAGAATGCCCACACCCATCAAGAGCATAGCATTGAGAAACAAGTAATTTTATAGCAGTTTGTCACAAAAGTCTGGTTTGGAGCAAGACCCCTTCGTGGTGTAAACATGCAGTGACTGCTAAAAATTGAGACTGAATTAGGAATCCTAAGAAAACTCTTGAGCCCCACCCCCAAACTGTATTCTAAGGAATGTGAAGGAGTGAGAAGGGGATATGAGGAATGGGATGCTTGCTTAAAGTAAAAACAGCAATGGCTCAGACGCAGTTCATCTGACTAGTTCATCACTAGTTCATCACTGAGACTAGTTGACTCAGTCACCCACACAACATGCTTACGAAAGGAGGGGGTCCATTTCAAAGTGGAAGGAATATTTACTGCAATCTCTACTAGTCTGCTGCACAGCATGCCTAGCATTTGATAAAAGAATCACAAGATATACCAAAAAAGAAAGAGCAATCAAAAGAACCAGACTCAGAGATGACTAGAGCAGACTATTAGAGACTGTGAGGATTAACATGCTGAAGCATCTGAGTGTAGAGGTGAATGATACACACAAATTTAGGAGAATTTCAGCTGAGACGGAAACTATAAAAAAAGAATAAAATGCAAATGCTAGAAATAAAACCATGGTATTAGAGATGAAGAATTCCTTTGAGGGGCTGAGCAGCCAACTAGACACAACCGAAAAGGCAATCAGTGAACTTGAATGTAGGTTAAAAGAAATTATCTAACGTGACATGTAAAAAGACAAAAAAAAAAAGTGGAGGGAAAAGTAGAACAAACATACAAGAGGTATGAGATAATATGAAAGGCTAATGGAGTCTAGAAAAGGAAAATAGAAAAAGAGAGAATGAGAGCAGGGAAAAAATATTTGCATAATAATGGTTGAGAATTTTACAAAAGTAATGAAAATCAACAATCCACAAATTCAAGAAGCTCAGAGAACCTCAAGCAGGATAAACATGAAAAAGTAAAGAAATAAACAACACATGAGGACACATCACAATCAGACTGCAGACAACAATAAGAGAAAGTCTTAAAGGCAGCCAGAGAGGAAAGAAGTATGAAATACATAGGAACAGAGACCAGATTTCTCGGCAGAAGCTGTTCAGAACAGAATATATGGAGTGACATGTTTAAAGTGGTAAAAGGAAAATATTTTCAGCCCAGAATTCTACAACCAACAAAATTATTTTTTTAAACTGAAGGCAAAATAAAGACTTTCAGACATACAAAAGCTGAAAGATGTCAGTAGCAGCAGATCTGTATTACAAAAAATGTTAAAGGCTGCGTTTTTTTTGCAGAAGGAATGTGATACCAGATAGAAATTTGAATCTCCAAAAGTAAATGAAGAGCGTCAGAAATGGGATAGATAGATAGATAGATAGATAGATAGATAGATGATAGATAGATATTTTAAGTTTATTATCACTTTGAAATGTGACTATTCAGGCAAAAATAATATCAATATATTGTGAGATTTATACCATAGTTGAAATAAGTTCTTTGAGAACAGTAGCACACCACTTTGGAAGGAAGAAATAGAAATACAATGTTTTCGG
This sequence comes from Canis lupus baileyi, assembly GCF_048164855.1. Classification (NCBI taxonomy): domain Eukaryota; kingdom Metazoa; phylum Chordata; class Mammalia; order Carnivora; family Canidae; genus Canis; species Canis lupus. Next base: position 50,423,796 of record NC_132838.1, read on the forward strand.
GTTCTTGCATTATACATCAAGTAAAGTAATATCATTCGAAGGTAGGATGCGGGTAAGCTAAAGATGTATATTCTAAATGTTAGAAAAAATACTAAAAACATCAAAATGGTTTAACTAATAAGCAAATAGTGGTGATAAAAGAGAATCAAAAAATATTGAGTGAACACAAACAAAGGCAGAAAAAGATTTTAAAAGGAATAAAGCTCAAACAGGACAAGTAGAAATAACTTAAATCCAACCATATTAACAATTACATTAAATGCAAATGCCAAGCATCTCATTAAAAAAGGCTGAGAAAAAAAGAGGTATCATGCAAACACCAGTGCAAATAGAGCTTCAAGGGCTGTATTCCTATCAGTGAAAGTAGACTAGAGCAGGCAATATTTCCAAAGATAAGGGAAGACATTACCTAATGATAAAGGGGTCATTTCTTCAGAAGACATAACAACCCTAAATGTATATATGCCTAACAGAGGGTTCCAGAATAGATAAAGCAAAGACCAAAAAGACGGATGAATCTGCAGCTGAAGTTGCAGATGTCACTGTTCATCTCTCAGTAATCAGTGGAACGGAGACTTTAAAAAAATTAGTATGGATTCAGAAGAGCGGAACCATACTAACCCACTTGTCCTAATTGGCCTTTACAGGACACTCTACCCAACAACAGCAAAGCTAACGCTCCTTTCAAGGACACAGGGCACATTCAGCAAGATGACCATATTCTGAGCCTTAAAACAAGCCTCAACAAATTAATAGAATTGAAATCACAGAGCATATCCTCTGACCAGATCAGAATTAAACTATAAGCAAAGCTAATGTGTATTGTGATCCCATTGGAGTGGAAAAAGAGGGCACACTGGGGCCCTCGATAAGCTTTCATCCCCTTTTCTTACCTGGGGCATCCAAATATTCTGTGGTTATTGGAGAGGACTCACAGGACGGAATCTGGCAGTGTTCCCACCTCACCTCACTGTTGGTTGTGTAGCACCATGGAGCTGTTTCTCCATCAGGGTTGCGACAGTAGTTTTCATCCAAATTTCTGAAAAAAGAAGTGATTATGAGTTCGGCTTTCCAAAAAGGCTAAATAAATAATGATGCACCCATGCTTATTAATGGTGATATTGGGGATATATCCAGCTAATTCTCCAGAATTACACAGACCAAATAATAGGTGGAAACTGAAGCAGAACTGGGATTCCACAGGGTCTGTAGAGTTATGGCACTGATGCTTCTCGCTGGTAAATGAAGGGAATATATGTCTCAACTGTGGATAGTCGAACAAAATTGATCTTTTGCTGGGTGCCAGGCCCTATGCACAATGCTGAAAATACAGTATTTTCTGCACTGTTCCTGCCTCAAGGATACCTCAGAGCCAGGGAATTCAAGTGTTACAGCAGCAGAATTTAACCGTTCTCAAATCTCACTGTGCGTTTTAGTGGAGGGCTTGTCAGAGCATGTTGCTGGGACCCACTCCCAAGTTTCTGATTTAGTAGGTCTGGATAGGACCCAGGAATCTGCATTCCTAACAAATTCGCTGATGCCCATGCTGCTGGGCTGGTGAGCCGTACTTTGAGAAGGAGTCTTAGAACAAAATCAAGCGCAAAATTTCACTTCCTTTGCAGATGATTTGGCCAGTTTTCATTCCAGAATACTGTTAAAGTAGGTTCCTCCAGGAACAAAACCAAGGCCAAGTCAGTGGGGTTTCACATTCCAGAGGGGATTGAGACCAGAGGATTGAGACCAGAGGCGCACTTACTTGCAAGGGAAGTTTTCTGGGGTCCTGTTGTGCTTGTGAGGGGTCTGTTCACTCCAGTGCTGACATGTATGTCCAGAGACAGTGACGGACACCTTCCCTCGGTAGCTCTCCCCTCTGCCCTTCAGACACTGGTACGTTGGGCCCGAAGGGGGTGGTGGTGTTGCTTGAATGAGGTAATATGTTGCAATGAATATTTTTAAAATAAAGAATTCATGGATGTTGTAGAGGAATGGATGCAAAGAGTATCAGCCTGCCTTCTGCTCATCCTCTCTTAGAATCTGGCCCTTGAAAATTGTCTACCATTTTCAAAAGAAGTTGAGTTGCTAGAATCAGTGTTTATGAGATCATCTCACAAGGAACTCCTCCCAGGACAAGACCCTTGGTGTAGATGCTTCTTTCTATGTTTCCTCTGTTCAGTTCATCATACGTGATAAGTGTCACCTATACCAATGATACAACTTCCTTTATGATGAATAAATTATTCATTGAGTAAACATAACTGGGTGCCACTCAGCATTCCATAAAGTCAAACAAAAGAGAGTCGATTGAAAGAAGGCAAAATTATCTCCACGGAAAATGTATAATACAGAAATCAAGAAATTCTTGAGAGGAAAAAAAAAAAGGTGACAAAAAGAGAAATTGATATTCATAAAGGAGAGCACCTGATAACCCTCAGAGTTCTAAAGGATGATTATCAGATCAAAGAACAGGAAGCCACCATCAGGATTTTCTGCATCTTTCTTTTAACTTCTGATGTCTGTCCTTGTCTAAATATTTAGTCTTTTGCTACAAATTCTCCCAGAAGGAAAATATTATAAAATGATTCTTTCCAAGTCATTCCTTCCAAGTGTCCCCCTGAATGCTTTTCTGCTGGTCTTTCACAAGTCTGGCTCACTGAAAAACTGTACATCTGGAGAAATCTGCTTATAAAGCAACAGTTACAAGGAACTCTAACTGATAAGGAAATCCATGTACCAGAAAGCACAGGTCTATTGCCTTTTAGAACTAGAGAAAACTAGGATAATAGAGGTACTTCTCCAAAACCTACATTCAGCTGTACTCAGAAGAGGCAGGAAAAACAACAAAAACATAATCGGTGGAGGCTCTGATCAATTTTCTACAGTAACCAATAAATTGTTTTAGAAGATCAGTGACATCTTATTGGACCTGGAGGGCACTTCTTAGGCACAGCACTCAAGCACTGATACAAAGTTTTCATTTATTTGGTTTTTGGGGGTTTTTTGGTTGTTGTTTGTTTGTTTTTATTCCAAGGGCAGAACGGGGGAGGATCCCTGAGCACTGGGTATGAGCCATACTTACTACAGCGGGGAATGTCACAGAATTCCCAGCGTTTGTTGGGATCCATGGTGAAACACCATGGGCGGGGCTCCCCATCAGGGTTACGGCAGTAATTCATCTTCAAGTTCTTGCTTGGAAATCTGAATTGACAAGAAGGATTTTATTTTATTTTATTAAAGAATTTTTTATTTATTTATATTATTTATCATTTATATTATTATAAATATATATTTATATTATATATTATATATTACATATTATTTATATTATTTATTATATTTATTTATAAAATAAAATAATTTATTTTATTTTATTAAATAGTTTATTGAAAAAAAAATAAATAGTTTATTGATTTATTCATCAGAGACCCAGAGAGAGAGGCAGAGACACAGGCAGAAGGAGAAGCAGACTCCGCACAGGGAGCCTGACGCAGGCTTGATCCCAGGACCCCAGGATCACGCCCTGAGCTGAACTCAGACGCTCAACCACTGAGCCACCCAAGTGCCTCAAGAAGGATTTGAATAGCACTGAACATTTTACAGTTATGGCCGAGAATGATTTCAAATGAGCAAATATTGAGCATCTGCTGTGTGCAAGGCACAGTCAGGTATCCAAAGAAATGACCAGATGCAGGCTTTTCTCAAAGACATAACAACTTCATTAGAAAGATCAGCTCAATATTCTAAGGGATGTTTTTCTAACAGTTTACATGGGCAAAAATCAGAGAACTTAATCATTTTGGCCACCCGGAAAGTTAATGTAAGCCAACTCCAGTTATTCAGCTGCTAATGATAGCTAATTTGCAACACAAAGTACTCCCTGATCATTAGATAGTCCTCTAATACACGGTATGAGCAAAAAATCAGCGTCCTCATAACTCAAAGGAATGGATGGCCCTTCCTGTCTGCCAGGTTCTGGCTCTGCTGGCCTTCAAGCTTAGAGAAACTGGAAGGGATAATTATGCTCCTGTAAGCACCTGGCCAAATAGAGCGGTAGGGACCTCAGCAGAGACCCAGTGACTAAGACTGTGACATACTCAGTGGGCCTCTCTGACGCTGTAAATATTCAGTCGGGACGCAGAGAGCAGCCAGCAGTGGCTTGAGCAAGCCTCTTCTTGTCTGTGGGAAGTGAATGTACCCAGCCTGGGCCTTGAGGTTTTTGCCATATTTCTTTTTGGAAGGAGAATGACAAAGCTGGGTTTTAAGCTAGCAATATGGAATGGGAGGTACCGAAATTCAGTGGGACTGTGTTCCACAGGGAAATCTGTGGCTGAGTCCCATTTCTTAGGAGTTTTAAAAGCCCCATTATGGTTCTACCGTTGTCATAGAATGAAGAGACAGAAGAAAAGCAGCTACAGAGAAGGAGGCATTTTCTGGTGCAAGTAACGTACAGCAGAAGACCCACAAGATCTTACTCTAGAAATCATCATTACTTTCTAGATCATGGATTCTTATTCCTGCTCTGAATTCAAGATCCTCTTTGAAACTTCGGAGGAAGTTAGGAATCCCACCCCAGAAAAATTCACTGATATAAATACACATAAAATGTTGGATTTACCAAACCCCTAAAGCCCACCCATAGATCATACACCAGGAAGCCTTGAACCTCGTCAGTGTAAAGGAAGAGGATAAAGAGAAGGAATAAAGAGAAGAGGGAAATATTTGGAAAATCAGAATGACACGTATCCGAATTTCTCAAAATCTAGTGTGCATACTAATCAGCCAGGAATCTGGTGATAATGGGAATTCAGATTCAGAGGTTCAGAGATTCTGCATTTCTAACAAACTCTCGGGTGATATCACTCCTCCATGGACCACATTGTGAGTAGCAAGAATGTATACCTCACTTGCAGTCAGGTGGGAAGGTACCAACTTTGAAATTCAAGACTTCAGATGCCTTTGCTTCCTGAGAAATGCTAAAATGTCCAAATAACCTTAAATGCCCCATAGAGCTGCAGAGTTGTAAACATCTAATTTCTTTCCCCATAAGACTTACTTGGAAGGAATATATCCATGAGCATGTGGGGTTTGAGAGTTCCAGGCTTGGCACTCGAGTCCAGACTTTGTCTTGGAAATTTTGCCCTCATAATTTTCCCCACTGCAATGCATACATTCCTCTGCATAGAATGGAGAAGGAAGAGAAGAAGGAAGAAAAACAGAAATGGGTGAATTGCAAAAGAGTCAACCTAGCAATGTCTCAAATACCACCTGCTAGCTATTCATTCGTCTTTTCCAACAATAGCCTGGCAACAAAATTGACTGTAAGGACTCTTCTAATACAATCTAAAATGTCCTTCTCTCTTCAAATGGTAAAATTAGTGTATCTTGTTCAACATCCCCTCAACTATTCTAGTCATGACCACATCCAGAATTTCCATAATGCCCTGTCCTCAAAGGTGCTGGCCCTTGGTGGGTAGGAGGGGGATGGGGAGAAGGTGCATGTAGTCTCAGAAATCCTTAAGTTCTCTGCTAGGATTTTTAAATACTTTTTGTTTTCATTTCAACAATGATCTTTAAAAATGTCTATGAAATTATTCTGATCACGTGGATGACTGCCAAATCAGCTGGCACCTTCTCAAGATTTTAATGCTTGAGTTTTGGTTTATGCCCATGACCTCCCTGGGGACTGATATTCACCTACAGGGACAGTGTTTCTCTTTTTATATGACAGCGGTCTCTGCTTATCCACAGGTTTGCTTTCTGGTTTTGAGCTACCTGAGATGAACCTCGGTCCAAAAGCAGGTGGCCTGACATATCGTCAGTAGGTTCACAGGGCCTACTGTCACATCCCAGTGCCTACGACATTCCCCTCCCTTCATCTCAACATGTAGGCATTTTATCATCTCACGTCATCACAAGAGGAAGAAGGGAGAACATAGTACAATAAGAAGTGGAGGTGGGGAGACCACATTCACATAAGCTCCATTATACTGTATCGTCATAACCATTCTACTTGATTATCAGTTATTGCTGTTAATCCCTTTCTATGCCTAATTTGTAAATTAAACTTTATCGTATGCACATACGGGGAAAAGAAACCATAGTATCTAAAAAGTTGTGTGCTGTCTGCAGATTTTGGCATCAACTAGGGGTCTTGGAACGTGTCCTTTGAGTATAATAAGGGACTTCTGTACTGAGAAGACTGGCTGTTTTTTGCTTTCCTACATTATTTAAAAACTGAAACTTTGGTTTGGAATTATTGAAATACCATGGTGCAGCAGAGAAACACAATTTTAATTTTTTATGTACTGATACAGAAGACAGAGGCAGACTTGATACAAAACTGATGCTTTCGTGTGGATTAAGGGCCAGATGGCCTCATAACATTGCGCCAATAAAGCATCTCTATGGTTGAAACAAAGATGGGAGATCTGAGCTGTTGCACAGAGCAAACACTAGCCACACTGTAGCACAGATTCCACCCTCATCTGTTACCCTTTTCCATCAATAAATGTAGCAGAAAATATGAAATGAAGAGAATTTTTTTCAATAGGACGTTTTAAACTTTTTTTGGCATTTACTCTCAAAGTACACTGTTACGGTCCATAAAAACAATGGTTTAAAAACTGCTGGTTTAAAAACTGGTTTGTTGCTTATCTTTGATGAAACAACAAAGTCTATCACATTAAATTAATACTTTTATTTGGATTTTATTGGTTTTGTCATTTCATTTTAAAAAAGAAGGATTTATTTATTTGAGAGAAAGAGAGAAAGTGAGCAAGGGAGGGGAGGGAAGGAGGGAGCGAAATTTGCAAGCAGACTCTCCACCGAACCAGGAGCCCATCGTGGGACTTGATCTCATGACCCTGAGATCATGACCTGAGCTGAAACCAAGAGTCACTCAACTGACTGGCGCCACCCAGGTGCCCTAATTTTGTAGTTTCATTTTTAACTATTTAATTACAAGTCTATTTTTGGCTCTACTGTGTAAGAGCTTTAAGCATAAGAAATTACATCTAGAATATAAATTTAATTTTTAATTTAACAATTTATAATTTGACAGAAATATAAAATCAAAATCTAGTTTGATTATTTATATGCATCAATGTAACATTTTAATAAAATAATTAAGTTCAATAAGGAGGGGTGTCTGAGCAAATTTTTGGTCTTTTCCAAGAGGTACATGCCTTACTTAATTTTGTCAAACATGCCACTAATTGGTTACCAATAACATCCCCGTAGGGAATCGCTTACACACATTACACATAAATCACATTACAGATAAATGGTAGACGTAAAAACACTTTCTAGAGCCGCTCCTGACCTTCACATTCTGGAATGTTGCAGTAGTCGAACCTCACGTCTGGGTTTGTGGTGTAGCACCAGGGCCCGTTCTCGTCGTTGTCAGGGTTCCTGCAATAGTTCTCCTCCAGCCCCTCCAAGGGGTGCTTCTCAGGCGTATAGCTGTGGAGGGTAGGAAAGACTCCCTGACTTTACAGTGAACCCTTGAACAGCATGGGTTGAAGCTGTGTGGCTCCACTTACACGTGGATTTTTTTCAATAAATACAGTACAGTGCTGTAACGTTTTTTCTCTTCCCTACAATTTTCTTAGGAACATTCTCTTTTCTTTAGCTTACTTTATTGGAATACATAATACATGAAACACACAAAATATGTGTTCATTGACTGGTTATGCTCTCAGGAAGGCTTCCTGTCAACAGCAGGCTGTTGGTGGCTAAGCTTTTGGGGGAGGGTCAAAAATTATACATAGATTTTCAACTGCACAGGAGGTCAGTGGCCCTAATCCCGTGTTATTCAAGGGTCAAATATATTTGAAAAATCAGTATGTTATTGGAAGGCAGAATGAGGTTCTATTCTTATGGGGTTCATGCATTCGAGCTCCGTGCTGCAGCATTTGTGCTGTCTGATTTCCAGTTCTTTACCCATAGGCTGTTTCAGTACAGTAGCTAATATTACCACTATTACCATATTGACAGCTAAGTCATAGAAGTAGAGTCAGTGTTTTTATGCACAGTCACTAGAAATACAAAGGCCTCAAACGCCTGCCAAATTCTTGATTCTTTCTAAACACCTGCTTTCATCAGTTGCCCTTCTCTCTGTAAAAATAGCAGCAGTTAATGCGATTCTGTCTGTGTAAACTATGCGGTAGACAATACTGAAATCCTTCTACACGTTCTCTCATTTAGCTTTAGTAAAACCACTATGGGGAAAGTGTTATTATCTCTATTTTATGGATGAAAACGTTGAGGCACAATATCAGAATATATCTTGCCTCAGTGAGAACACCTAATAGGTAGCATCTCAAGTTAAAATTTGTCTGATTTCATATGTGGGGTGGGGTGGGGGAGTAGAGTTATGCTCATTTCCAGTTCTAGAAATGAGTTGTGTAGAGATAAAAATTAGATTGAAAGCCCAAGACTTGAAGGGTCTAAGTGGCAGATATCCTTTCTGTGCCTCGATGCATGTGTTTTTGGCAAAGTGCGCCTCTCAGGGCCTCAGTGTCCTCATCTGCTGGGTTCAGAAGGCCTAAACTATCTCTAAAAAGCCCCTGACCCTTCATAATTTGGCCATTTGGTTTAATCATTTTTCCTCTATAAGTTGTGTATCTTGGGAATATTATATCTGCCCATCTCATAGAGATATAATAAAGGCAATTTGTTGGAGAGGGGATAGTAGACACTAAATTCCTAGTTGATACACATTGTCACTGAGAATAGATAAGAATTGTTACTGTTAAAGCCACCTAATACCATCCTGGGGGAAAGCACAAAAAGAACGACACTAAAATAATTCATGGGCAAGTTGTGAGATCATTTGCTTTTCATTTACATTCTATTTGCTCCTTTGCTCTGCAATGTTGAGGTGAACAAGTGGTAAGGGTTCTGACTTGGAAGGCTTAATTGAGGCTAATGCAACCCTGAACATAATCGCCTTTGTTCTTTTCTCAGACTCCACCTGGAATCTGGGATTCCTGGTTTTATTGTTCTTTTTTATTAAGCATCCGTCCATGCTCTTGGTCTTCCCAAACAGTACACCCGCAAAAGCAAATGGAAAGCAACCACCTTCTGCTTTTGTGTTATAAATAGCTGAATCATCCTACCTCTACATCCATAAAGCTCTTTCCATACCTGCTTCTTAATCTAGTCCGGTTTGATTTGGAGCAAATGGCATCTGGTTTGATTTGGGGGTAATGGGATCATTCTAAGTATCAGAGATGAACATAGAGACAAAAGTCTTACTTAGGTTTGTGCGGAGAATTGTCACTCCATTTTTGACAGGCAACGTCATTCTTCGTTTTGGCCATGGTCCCCCTGTAGGTTTTCCCATTTCCAGTCTTGCACTCTGAAAGATATACTGAAGGGGGATCCACAAAAGGGTCAGACCCTCCATGAGAAATCCCATGAGGGAGCCCTTCACTGCCTAGTCTTGTTGGAAGGACTCACAGAGGAGACACCATTTTCCTACTCCCTGGAAAGAGAGTCTTTTACATCTTACATTTGTGTAAGAGTTGGAGTTCACTAAGCACTTTGGTGCTTTGATTTAGTCATTCAAAGCTACAGCCCCTCTGTGCACCAGGAACCATGCTGGGTGAGGGAGACATAGGGAAAGCAGAAGGAGGCCCTACCCTCATGGAGCTTATATGCTAGTGGTGTCAGAGAGGCTAGGTACAGAAAGTAATCAAGGCCACACATTGTGAAATGAGCTAGTGGCAACATATGTAACAGAGAAAACAAATAGCACGAGGACAGAGTGAAGGGGAATGGGGACAGGTGCTTTTCAGGCATGGCAGGGGGATGCAGACTTTTCAGAGGTGGAAAAAGATCCAAGCCACTTCTATTCTTTGAGGCTCCCGGTATTTTAAATATGAAAAACTGCCAAACAGAGGTATGTGGACAGTAGACACTTCCCACTGGCCTCCACTCACTGGTTAGCCAACAGGTGCCAACTTGTTTTGAACACACACTGTCAGATGCCCACCTGTCTCCCACACGTGGGGAGGTGGGCCCCTATGGCTGGCAGATCACTTTCCAGTGTGCCCATCCACTTCTCTTCCCACCAGTCAGGTTTTATGCTTCGCAAAAGTCAACACTTGCATTGTCAGAAGTTTTTATACAGCTTTATTTGACTAAAGATTATGTAAACTGAGAAATGAATGTGAAAAAAATTTCTTAAAAAAAAACAAGATGAATGTTTTTAAGGACTTGAAAGACTTTGAATGATTTTTCTAAAGGCAATCAAACCCACTGAGGGTAATCTACTCATATGGTTGGCTATATCATTTTGGGTGGGAAATCCTAAAAATACAAAGATATTTTACAGTCGGATTGACTAATAAATGTCTCTAGACCTTGCACTACTTGAAAGAGTAGGAAACCAATTATCCTAAACAACGCACTTAGGGCATAGTTTATGCAAGGAAGGACCAGATAACTGCTGATGGTAGCCCCATATTTAGAGAAAAAAAGCTTCTACTCTACATCCAAAGGTACTAATGTAAATTGTGTTTTTCCATGATGATATAAAACACTTAAGATACATTTTATTTTTATACTAGAAAACATTTTATGATTTCCCACCTTAGTCAAGTTTTTAAATTAATTGATCAATTAGGAAAGTTCTTCTAACACACCTATAGCAAACAAATGCTTTTAACCTAAGACTATGTATAACGACTGCAAATGTATCCTCATTGAGAGTGATTATTACAGTAGACATATTACACCAATCAGAAGTGTAAACTCAAGATACTCTGGAGGCCCAGGGGCCAGAGGAGGCTTTGCAAAGCAGGTGATGCTTGAGTTGAGAGGTAGGAGGTGAAAACAGAAGAGGGGCCTCGGCCACGGGCTGTGTTTCTGCTTTGTGGGAGGAACAGACACAAGCCCAGTGTAGAAAAGCCTAGTGACTCAAGCAAATGTGGTAGCCTTCAAGAACACAGGCCCCAATAGTATCCAGTTAAGTATTTGGATTTTATTCTAAGGACACGAGGAGTTTCAGGCAGGGAAGTTATGGCCCATCCGCTGCCGTGGCTTGGCCAGTGATGGGACCACTTAGACCCATGTGGCGGAGGCAGTGGCCATGCTGGAAAGGGCAGATGAAAGTGTGATCTGACATTGAGTGTTCCCAGAATAACCCAGGCAGATAATTTAGCAGTGGGTCGATGTGCTACAGTAAAGAAACAAGCACCGCAAAATGACTGACTTTTGACTTTTTACCTCTCTTTTGTTTGTATGTACCCACCAGAGTTGATATAACCTTTTGCTCCTTTCCATCAGCTTGAAAACAAACAACTATTCAACTATTCAAACTAAGCCTAGTGGTCACCCCCCCCCCCCCCCCCCGTTCTTTCTGGTTAACAATTTACAAATGATTTATTTAAATGTTAGCATTTTGCAGGGAAAATCGTACCAGGTGCCCACCCCACCCCCTTTTTTTTAATCTAGTAGGTAACCCTATATATCTCATCCTTTACTATTTGTAAAAACTAAGAACTTCAACAGATAAACTTTAGATTTTCTCAGCACTGTAATCTCAAGAATGAGAGATAAACAGTGTTAAGAAAAGGAGTATAGTAGACACACAGCTAACTAAACCTCAGAAGATGAACCGATGCGTAGAAATAATCCTAACCTAAAGAAATATTAAAAAAAAAAAAAAAACAACCATAGTGTTTTGTGTCGAGACTAGAGAGAATGTTGCAGGTCATTGTCAGGAACTTGCAAAAGAGGATGTTTCCTTAACACCTGTGTTACAGAATATTTGGAGAGCTACATTGTTATTATAAATGGTCTTAATCCCAGCCAACAACAGGGTACAGAGTCATTTTTAAAGGGCCATATATTCACTTAAATCTTCAGACATACTTAATGGAACTTTGCATCTTGAAAAAGTCACGCAATTTCCATAGGAATCTAGGCCATCTGTTATCCTAAACAATGGAAATAGCAATCCAGAATTTTCAAGGAAACTATGGAAAAGGAACTGCAGGTCTTGCACATTTTCAAAAGATCACATTTCCCAGTCTGAGGGAAATTGAGACTATGACCAGAAAATATTGGAAATGTTAAAAAATGAAAGTAAGGATTTTGTCTGTATGCAACTGTTACTGAGGATTTAAGACACCTCAGTTTTTCTGTTTCCCCAGGCTTTGGTCCAGAAGCTAGGGCCCAAGGATCATGGTCCCTGCAGAACAAAAAGCCAAGATCATAAGGAATGTTTAGATTCCCTTTTCCTCAAAAATAAAAGAAAATATTGACTATATTATTTTCTAGGTCATAGGTAGAAGTGATTGTCAATCTAATTTTTTCATTTTTAAATCAAGAAAAACTAAATCTCAAAGGTGAAGTCATATACTCAACAAATTGGATTAGTGCCCAAATCTTATCCTGAGTCTGAGAGCAATTTCACTACAATAGTGTCTTCATTCTCTGGTCTGATAAACTACAGATGTAAGGAGGTGGGGACAGAAGGAGGAAGGGTGGGGAGGAAAAGAAGAAGAAGAAGGAAACCGGGAGGAGGAGGAAGAAGAAGAAGAAAATATTGTACGCACTTCTCTTTTCGAATAAAAACACATCTCTCATCCTGAAGACTATAGAAGACTTGCTGTTTTCAGGCATGATCACACATTGTTGCTCTTTACTGTGATATTGGAATGACCTGCAGAAAAAAATCAGGAAACCCTCAAAATGTTTTCCCCTATTTAAAGGAAAGTAAGTTTTTGTTAATAATTAAAAGACTTAAAAGATAATTGTATCTCTTGATGGATCAAGGAGCTCAGAATGGATACTTTCCATTACCTTTGGCCCAGCATCAAGATGTGCTAAAAAAAGGATGCGTCAACAGGTAGTTTCTCATGTTTCCTTCTATCTTTACCTTCTCCTCCTCCAAATTCTCTTTGTTTTAACCGCTTTGCTCTTTCTTCACTTAAGTACTAGAATATTTGCTTTTGGGTTGGAAAGAGTCGGGAATATTTGGTTTCTGGTTGCTCATTCCAAGATGGTCTATGTGACTTCTGGACTCCTATAATTTCCCCTTCCCAGAAAGTCCCCTTGATTTCAGCCTCCACATGTCATCTCCTCCCCCTTCACCTCACCCCACCTTGCCCATCCCTGTGGTCCTGTCGTGGACATTCAGTCTTGCCTTCAAGTCCATCCACAACCGTCTTTCCAGTACCATCTCCTCCATGAGCTCTTCTGTAGTGGTGTGGTCTGCTGGGTCCTGTTCACAGGGCCATGTGGCTCCCCTGTCCCAGTACATGTCACTTACCCTTTAGAGCCCCACTCAGTGTCTCCCTCCTCCCTAGACTTCCTCCAGCCCTCTCAAACCTTAAGAATTGTTCTTTCCTCATTGATGATGTCACTGACACCTAGCATTACCTGTATTTTTAAAAAATGTTTACATTTTATCCAGCTTCTGTGACTACACCATAAATACAAAAAGGCAAGCACTGGATCTTGCAACTATACAGAGATTTATCACATACTGATATAGATCATACAAATTGTGTATATCAGATCACTGTATCTCTGCTCCTTTGCTCTTTAGGGTCTGGGACACTTCCAGTCACACGATTCTCATTAAATATTTACTGATGATGATGTCAAAACCTAGAGCTAAGAGCAGCAGTAGCTGTGATGCCATGTCTCACTATAACATCCTTTGGGGCCATTTTTCTGACGGGGACGCGAATAAACTCTACCAAGGAACTGTTCGTATGGCTTCAGATCTAGGAAGCAAATACAGACCCCAAACTCCAATCCCATGAAATTCCTCTTGCCTTTTAAATCCTGTTTTTGTTAATAAATCCCAGAGCAAACTTCTCGTTATCAAAATAATAGTGTCTCAAATGGCAATATTTCCACATTCGAGTAACCACCAAGAGAATACCTGCAAATGAACCCCGTTTCCTCCTCACACTTGGCTGCACATTCTTCTATGCTTCCTACTGATAACTGCTTCTTAGTGAGGCTGAACACTGAAGCCCCCTGCGTGTTCACATAGTCATCCAGGAGGCTTCCATGACCTGCAAATAGAAGATGAAAGTGGGATAACTGGTAAGATTCATCAACGTCACCATTCAGTTATCATGACTTTGTAATCCTCTATTTGCTCTGCATCGGCCACATAAAACTTGCTGCTTTCTTGGAAAGCAGACCCAGTGTCATGAATAAAAATGTTGAGTCAGGAAAGCAGTTCCATTAGTAGGCTGCATTATGTTAAAAGAGCTAGTGAATTGATAGATTCATAGATCAGGATTATTTAACAACTTCTGTACTATGTTAATGGGCATGAGACCTCAAATAAGAATAAATGTGATTTATTTGCTGTGGATTGCCATGCGGTGATAGAACCATAAGAGGCCACCAGTGGCCACTGTGTTCGCAATTACTGATAACGATTTGTCCATCCCTGGCTCTAAGCCCAACCTGGAGGCCATTGCTTGATTTCCAACACTCTAAGCTGTAGTTGTGACTCTCTTTCTTAAACCGATGTGATATTCTCTGTGTGGTTCCACCCTGAGATATAAAAATGTTGGTGAGCTGGTGATTTTAATAAATGAGACCTGAATTAAATGTCAACTACTTTACAAGATCATTTTTTATACAAGGTCATTTTTATATTGGGCTTACTACAGTGACATCTCACTGTTAATTAAAGAAAAATCATTTTCCCCCACAATGATGACAGGTATCTGGCATGTCTGAGGAAATGATTTTAAAAAAAAAAAGCACAAACACTGGCTTTGATTTTTCTGGGAGATAAAATCTGAGCCAAAGAATCTCTCTGAGGGTTTCTCCATCCCTTCCAAGGGCAGAGAGTGTTCCCACAGGAGCTACAGGGAGAGTTCTCTGTTCTGAGGTCCCAGGCAGCGCCCAAGCTGGCTTTGACAGGTCTGCTCTGGGCCTGGAGATGTTGGCCTCCCTGCTTTTGATGTGGAACCTAAGTGATTTTCCCAGGGTGAGAGGCCAGAAGAGGTTAATGAAATGAAGACAGCAAGTTGCCTAAAGTTTGCCTAAATGGGATTAGGCAACATGGCGGCCTTGACCACCTCGAGGGGAGTGGTGAGGACCAAAGCCAGGCTGAGTGGGTCGAAGAGTGACCAGGAGAAGCTGTGGAGTGCGTCAGAAGACCAGTCTTCAGAAGCCCAGCAGTGAGAGGAGCTCTTTCCAGGGGGCATGTGCGCTCTCAGAATTTTCTCTTAAAGAGGAGACTTTCTAGAACATCTTTAGCTACTGGAGAAAATTATCCAGTAGGAAGGATCACTGAGGGTCAGCCCCTCATTCTCAGAAAGGCCCTCCCCGCCCAAACACATGGGGCACAGGGTAAATGTGCTCCAGCAGACGGAGGCAAGTCGTCTTCTGGAGGCCACCTTGCCCTGTCTCTGCTTTCTATCCTCCCCTGATTTACCATACTCCAAACTGGAAGGTGGCCCTTGCATAGGAATTGGGCTGCTGTAATTTACTTTCAATGTACCAGAAAGTGCTAGAAAAAAATGTTTCAAATGATCATGGAAAAGTACTTGATGGGATGAGCACTGGGTGTTATTCTATATGTTGGCAAATTGAACACCAATAAAAAATAAATTAAAAAAAAAAAAAAAGAAAAGTAGAGGTTTCAGCTCCATACCCATGCCTTCATCCTGTATTTCCCCCAATTTGAGCTCTTATTTCCAAGGAGAGAGGTGTGCTTGGTAAATTCTATCGATCAGGATGTGATTTAGAAAACAAACACAGTGGCGGGGGTTGGGGTGGGGGGCACCTGGGTGGCTCAGTTGGTAAAGGATCTGCCTTCAGCTCAGGTCATGATCTCAGGCTCCTGGGTTCATTCGATCCCCGCATCAGGGACTTCACCCTCTCCCTTTGTCCCTCCCCCTGCTCATGTGTTCTCTCTCTCACTCTCTAGAATGAATAAGTAAAATCTTTAAAAAAAAGAAAAAAAACACAGCAAACACTAATTCTGGAAAGTGTACCCTATAATGACTTAAATCAAATTTTCTGGGATGCCTGGGTGGCTCAGCAGCTGAGCGTTTGCCTTTGGCTCAGGTCGTGATTCCGGGGTCCTAGGATCGGCTCCCACATCGGGCTCCCTGCGTGGAGCCTGCTTCTCCCTCTGCCTGTGTCTCTCCCTCTCTCTCTCTCTCCCTCTGTGTGTGTCTCTTGTGAATAAATAAATAAAATCTTAAATAAATAAATAAACAAACAACAAATAAACTTTCTGAAGAGTTCTTAGAAAGTTGAACAGGCTGGGGTATAAATGATACCAAGACAAGAAAATTTCCATATATACCTTTAACTAAGTTGCTTTTAATTTTCTTATTATGTATGAAACATAAAGCAAAAAGCTATGAAGCAAAAAGCTGCCGAGCCCACCTTAGGAGCTGATATCTTAAAGGGATATCCCAAAAGAGAATACATTTTTTTTTCTTTTGTGCTTGAAAAGCTGTCCCACACTATTTTCTTTTCTTCAACTCAAGAGCTCTGTGTTAGTGGGGTGTCGTACAGTGTATTGGTTGACCAAGAAATATTTAACATGTCTTTTTTAGTGAGAGAAGTATTTTTCTATTCTAGGCCAAATGTAGATGTATATTGCTACCAAAGCAAATGCATTACATAAATAATGTGGGTACATTTATTTTTTTTTATCACTGTGGTGTGTATATCTACACCCAGGCTCATATGTTTGAAAGGAAAAAAAAAAACTTAGTGGTTTATGAAACTACAGAGAACAGCTGTAAAAGGATATATTTTTCCTCCCCCTAGTCACGTCTGTGCCCTGGAAAGATGAAACATGTCCATGGAAACAGAGAGTAAATGCCTTCCTTTCAAAAAGAGCTTTTGAAAGTCTCCCCGCAAGGTTGGTGAAAATTGATGTTAATCCTGTTGCAGAAGAATTTGCTCTCGCATTCTGGTGGAAGCCACCGAATGGGTTCCTGGTATTTTGGATCCTGTCGTCCACGGGCTAACATGGAACGTGCATACCTGCACCCCACACACGGCCGTCTCCCACAGAAGTCTCTCGGGGCAATCTTCTGCTCTGTCTTCTTTGGCATTCCTTTAAAGGGCTCCACTGACTTCAAATATATTTAACTCTAATTTAAAGAATAGCTTACAAAATTTTATCTGGCAATTTATAAATTGACTTTCAAGTACCCATATCTTGTTTATGTAAAGAACCAGCATAATGTATGATTCCATTTGAATGAAATGCCCAAAGCAGGCAAATCAGAGACAGAGAGTAGATTGGCAATTGCCAGGAGCTAGGCAGGAAGGGATGTGATGAGAGGGGGTTGGGGGTGACAGCTAAGGGGTATGGGTTTTCTTTCTGGGGTAACAGAAATGTTAAAAAATGTATTGTGGTGATGGTTGCACAACTCAGAGTATTCTAAAAACCACTGCATTGTATGCTTGAAATGGATGAATTATATATGAATTATATTTCAATAGAGCTGTCCAAGAAAACCTATAAGGACATTCTTAGGATATTTTAAAGGAAGCTTAAACAAAGTTGAAAAGTGAGAAGAGGCACCAAATTCCTACTGGAAAAAGCTTGGTTTAAGTTCTGGTTTCTTCACTTCCTGGGTTAAGGAGTTCGGTCAAAAGAGAAATAGCCTAATTTTCCTAAGTATGGATTCCTTCCTCGGTAAAATGGGGATGAATATACTACCCCACCTACCGCATCAGCTAAATGAGTGAGTGCACACACACGTATGTATAAAAATGTGCCTGGCCTCCCTCAAGCACTACATGAGTATTTCTTGAATTCCTACATACATAAGACATTTGGCAAATTGACACATGTGATTTCTCCAGGCCCAAGGAGCAAACCTACACATACAAAAGGCCCACTTAAACCCTCAATAGTCAGGGAACCGGTGACAACCACCACAGACAGGTCAAAGGACACAGACATATCTCACTGCTAACATCTGAAAGTGAAGAGAATATAACATACTACTGAAAACGATCTGATCTGAGTTAACGGACCTGAGAGCCAGGCAAAGGCACCCACGACCTTCTGGGTTGATGACGACCCACCATCATTGGCAAGCAATCTGCTAGGTTTAAAAAATCATTCCTTATTTCCTCTTGCCCATTAGTCCTTAGCATATTGAGGCAAATTAAGTTTAGTTCTTAAAGAATTTTTCAATTTTACATGTAGATTTTGATTTGGGACTCTCGTGAATCAAGCGCTGAATTAAGCTGCAGGGAAAGCCATCAGGTGATCTATTTTTAGGACATTGCTAGGAAAAGCATTTTAATTAAAGTAAAAACAAACAAACAAAAAAAACCCCTGTGCCTTACCTGATTTCAGGAATAAAAGAAGTAGAAGGACCACTTCCTTATGTTCCATTTTGGGACTGGCCAGCAGTGCCCAGAAAACTGGATGTCTCAATCCCGAGATATTATTGACTTACCTGAGAGGAAACACATCCACAAATAAGATAATCACAGGGAGTTAATTATTCTCTGGGACGCCCATTGCCACTGTTCTCCGAAGGGTTCAAACATTACCTTGGCTGGAGGATCTTACAAAATCTAAATCTGTAATAGATGCTGGGAAGTGGTGAAAGCAGCCCTGCCCCTTTCTGCCCCAGGCGGCTTCTTATCTTCTGATTCCTGCCCCCTAACCCCCAACCCCCCAGCCCACCTGCTTTCCTGCCTGATGGTTCCTTCCTCCTCTCCTTCCCCGGCTTTAGGTAGAAAAGAAAAAAAAGGAAGAAAAACAATCACACTGATAGCCAACCCTTGCTGAGAACTTGCCTACGCCAGACACTCTGCTGAGAGGTACACATGCATAGTTTCATTCAACTTTCAACACAAGCAATATTAATATCCCCACGTTAATGAGGGGACATGGGCTAAGGAAGTTTAACTTCCTCAGGGTTACTTAGCTACCAATGGACGAGACTAATAGAGACTGTGTAGGCCTTAGATTATAAACATAAGCTCAGGCCTTGTCATTCCCATCCCCCATCCTACCAAACAATGTAGAAATTACTACAAAAGTCAAAATATTTTATTATCAAAATGTCTTCATGTCCAGTGGACTCACATGTTTCCCACAATTATAAGTCATATCATCAAAATATGAGTCTTTTCCCCAAATTCACAGTGCACGTGACATTCTCATCCTCATGAAATAAAGCAAGGGGGTGGGGGGTAAAATGAAGTTTAAGGAGTCTGTCTCGATTTTAATTGTTGATGCTTTACTTTTCCTCTGACTGAAGGCCACAATCACCCGATACGTAGGTTAAAACGCCTATGTCAGTATTCAAAAATATTTAGGAGTAGTTCAGGGAGTTTTATTTTACTTGTGAAATACGAACAACACATGCTCCTGTCTCTAGGCTATGAAACTTCTTTCTATAAATTAACTAGCAAAGTGTAGAGGTTGGCCGCAAACCTTCTGCAGAATCCCCTGGAATCTAGGTACTCTGCAGAACTCTCAGGAACAGAATGTGTTGGAGAACAAGAAGGTGGACTGTTGTGAGCAGCAGAGATGAGTTCATCACATCTCCTGGTTTTCTACTTTATCCCAGCTTTCTTCTCTCCAACTCTTCAGCCTCCCTCATGCCTTCCGAGTAGCCTGGTGTCAGGATGGAAGCAAGTTGAGGTGTCAGATCTGGGAAAAGTCTTTTTCTTTCTTTCTTTCTTCCTTTTTTTTTTTTTTTTTTTAAAAAAAAAAAAAAAAGACTTTATTTATTGGGGATCCCTGGCTGGCTCAGCAGTTTAGTGCCTGCCTCCGGCCTGGAGCATTATCCTGGAGACCCGGGATCGAGTCTTGCGTCAGGCTCCCTGCATGGAACCTGCGTCTCCCTCTGCCTGTGTCTCTGCCTCTCTCTTTCTTTGTGTGTGTGTGTCTCTCGTGAATTAATAAATAAAATCTTAAAAAAAGACTTTATTTATTTATTCATGAGAGGCAGAGACACAGGCAGAGGGAGATGCAGGCTCCCTGTGGGGAGCCCAATGTGGGACTCGATCCCAGGACCCTGGGATCACTACCTGAGCTGAAGGCAGACTCTCAACCACTGAGCCACCCAGTGCCCCAATTCTTTTTCTTAAAATATTTCAAATGTCTTTTAGGTTTTAGGGGGATGTGGTTGATATGTTTGAGAATGTTCTTTGGGGAAAAACAAAACAAAACAGATTTTACCAAGACACAAAATTTCCAATATGCATTTATTTCCACTCAAAATATTTTAGTATTGGGGCACCTGGGTGGCTCAGTTGGCTCAGCATTTGACTGTAGATCTCAGCTCAGGTCTTGATCTCAGGATCGTGGAGCCTCCTTAAAAAAAAAAAGGAAAAAAAAATATTTTAGTCCTGCCTCATGGATAAAGCATCTCTGGAATGATATGATCAGAAATTCTATATCCACATAATCTTCCTGTTTCTTTTTTTGGGGGGGGCGGGGGGGTTGGTGGTATGCCTTTTGTCCCCTTTCTTCCTGGAAGCTTTTAGAATGATTTGATTCTACAAATGTTATCTTGTCAATCAGGTTGCCCTCCTCTGATCTTCTGACCGTACATTCTTGACCACTTTCATGATGTTTCAGCACTGTGAGAGCACAGATAAACACAAAGCAAAGTTTTGTGGTTGTGTGATCAGGTATTGTGGTGTGTAAAGGGGAGAGCAAATAGAAAGGTATCGCTCAGGTGTATCCTGGGGTGGGGGCATAGAGACTTCCTTTATGGCACGGCCCTCCATGATTTAACCCCAGAGGCTCAGGGTAGGCATTAAGCAAGGGACTATTCCAGAGAGTTCATAGGAATCCCACACGGGCACTCTTAGAAGGATGCTGGGTGGTGGTTTTGTCCAAACCTGTAAAGACAATTAATTCAAAGTAAGTCATTTTCCACTTAAAAGAGTGGCAAAAACCGAGGGAAGAAAGAGATCATCTCTGCACACTACTAGCAGGCTGAATAAAATCTGAGATGTGTATTCTTGTTGAGTTCAATTCATTAAGTATTTACTGACCACCTACTGTGTGCTGGATTCCTTTAAGATTACATAAAAGGCGGGATCCCTGGGTGGCGCAGAGGTTTGGCGCCTGCCTTTGGCCCAGGGCGCGATCATGGAGACCCGGGATCGAATCCCACGTCGGGCTCCCGGTGCATGGAGCCTGCTTCTTCCTCTGCCTATGTCTCTGCCTCTCTCTCTCTCTCTCTCTCTCTGTGTGTGACTATCATAAATAAATAAAGAAAAAAATATTAAAAAAAAAAAAAAGATTACATAAAAGGCAATTATCACAGTCTCTTCCCAAAGCAACTCCAGGAAACTTCTACATCTAAGATTTGTGAAGACTTCTGCTGCACCTATAGCCAACAACAAGGACGTCAAAGAACATGGAAGATGAGTCTAACTTCCTCAGCTCTGCCCAGCGTGGGGCCTGCAACCGATGACATGCGTTCACACTGCATGAACTTTGTGTTGCTGGCCTGACATGTGCACCTGTCACCTTTCCCTGCTGACTTTCCCCCTTCCTCAGTAGAGTTCTTGCCAGCCCAGGCTCTTCCCTCCAAGACCTGTCATTCTAAAACAGTGCATTTCTTTACTGTGACCGTCTCTGAGTATCCACCATCTCAAAATGAAACTAGGCAAAAATCACTGAATCTGTGAAGGGTTCAAACAAAATATATCTCCATTGTTGCAAAGGCTCTATGCAAGTTTTTCTCTGCCCGTGATGTCAATCTGCAGGCTGCTTTTACTGTGCGAGTTTATGAGGGCGTATCACCTCGGAAACGTGTCCTCCTTAATCGGAAGGTGGCTTTCATTTCTGTATCCGACCTTTCTTTCAAATTTGTTAGCCTTTGTTCCTTAGTCTCTGAGACTATGGAATGAGATACTTATCGGCTCTCAGCTCCCATAAAGAGATAGCAGAGCCACTCAGTTAGCACAGGAGTTAAAATGTAACCTGCCTGGGCGCACTTTCTAAGTAACACCTGACTAATTCAGTGTTCAGCAAGGTGATATTTTCCTAATTGAGTTGTGCTTGCAGAAATCAAGATGCTTATTCGTTTTTGGAAAACAAATTAGTCTTTATTGGATACCTCCTCCTTAGATTTGTTATCTGCTTAGGAAAAATATTAGCAGAGAAGAAGACCCTAACTCTCAGATAATTTACCAGCCCCGCACCAGGGCAGCTCTAGGTCTCCCCAGAGATTCAGGCGAGTGTTCTTTCTGCTCTGAGGTTCAGATTCACTACAGATCAAACAAAGAGAAATCAAATTGGGCAGCCCTGATGGCTCAGTGGTTTAGTGCCCCCTTCAGCTTGGGGTGTGATCCTGGAGACCTGGGATCAAGTCCCATGTTGGGCTCCCTGCGTGCAGCCTGCTTCTTCCTCTGCCTGTGACTCTGCCTCTGTGTCTTTCATGAATAAATAAATAAAATCTTTAAAAAAAAGAGAGAGAGAAACCAAATCTTTTTTCCATCTTTAAAGTTCATTATTCTCTAACCTAATCCTCATAAAATCTTTTTTTTTTTCATACTAATTGGAAGGCATAAGACCTGTAAGAAACATTAAAATATTTTAAGAAAAAAAATGAGTATATATGAAAACTGGTGAAATCTGACCTAGGTCTGTGGACTAGTTCATTACACTATACCAACTACAATTTCCTGATATTGATAATGAACTTTAGTTATGGAAGTTTTTTGTTTTGTTTTGTTTTTTAGTTATGGAAGTTTTTACCTTTGGAGGAGCTGGGTGCTGGGTAATGGGGATACCAAAACTCTTAGCATTATTTTCATAACTTCTTATGTGTTTATAATCATTTCAAAGTAAAAATAAAAGTATCTATCTATATATGCATGTATATGTATATATTAGTATACATGTTGATATATTTGTATATGTATGTATATATTTGCATGTATGTGTACATATTTGGCTATATGTGTTCATATTTGGATGCGCTTGTATGTATTTCTGGGCATGTGTGTATATATTTGGTTATATGTGCACATATTTGGATATGTGTGTATACATATTTGGGTGTGTATGTATATATTGGATATATATGTACATATTTGGATATACCTGCATATATTTAGATATATGTGTATGTATTTGAACATATGTGTATATATTTAAGAGAACCCAAGATGATGTAAATGCTTCCATGATATGAAAATGAAGTTTCTGCACTTTGGGTACAGAAACTTGTCCAAGTAGAGTCTAAAAGTATAGTTTCTAAATCAGAAAGCAGAACTCAGTCTTTGGCTGATGTCTGTGAGTGCAGGGGAAGTATGAGTGGGATGGGAGAGGCCCCTGCCACCACCTCCACCATCTCTTCCTTCAAGGCCAGAAAGTAATTCCGGCCTGGTTGAGCTACCAGGTGGCAACAGCCCTGGATGTGGCTTTGGAATCCAGAGGCTTGAGGAGTCTGGTCTCCCAGGTGCTCAAGGGACACCCACCATCTCTGTCCATTGGTAAAACACCACACAAACAGAGTGAACCCCACATAATGATGCCTCTCTCATCTCCCATTCAGCCATACTAACTCCACAGCCCAGCAGAGGCCTGGGAAGGTCCCCGAGTGAAGCATGAAGTTGGGGCGGAGGGCTTGGGTTTCAACGACAGGGAATACGTTGCTCTGTGCAGTTCTCCTGGTTAGAAGCCCTTCTGGCATCTGCAGTGTTTACCAGTGTGCTGAGAGCAGGGCAAATGAGGGAATAAGACACGATCCTCATTCTCAGGGGCTTGTCCACCTGCAGTAGGACACAGGGCCAGTGTGGATCTGTAAGTTGGATCATAAAGCAGCATGGTGAGTTCTCAGACCTGCTGAGGTCCAGCTTCCCTGGGACAAGCAGGGCGACACCTCGCTTCGTCTTGCGGTGTGAGCACACACTTCCCAGAGGGAGTGACATCGAGGACAAATAGGAGGGATGAGAAGCAAGAAGGAATGAATGTGCCAAGTCCCAGAGGCAAGAGGTCCAAGCAACTGAAAATAATTTAGGTTGGAAGGGGGACCTGGTGGCTGATTGAGGGGGGGGGGGTCCAATCCTGCCGGCCTCTCACCCTGTGCAAGAGGTTCCTTAGCCAGCAGTAGGGCTTTAGATTGGAAGGACGGAATCCTCCTTCTGCCTGCAGGGTGATAGAGGATGGTAAGAAGCACAGGGGACCGAGGGGGCGACAGAGGGGTCTCAAAGACGGCAGCAGTGAAAGAGAAAAGTGACTGGATTAGGGAGATGATTAGAAAGCAGAATTGAAGGGATTTTGTGACTGATTGACTGACCGACTGGGTATGAAATCAAGGCTGGTGCCCACATTTCTGTCCCGGGTGTCTGGCAGACGGTAGTACTGTTCATTGACAAGACACGTGGAGTGGGGAATGAGACCAGTCTGTTTGGAGACATGTTGTGTTTGGGAACTTAGGAACGTCCAAGGGGAAATTTCCAGAAGTAACTGGATCGTTGAGTCTAGAGCAGGCGTTGTCAAACTACAGCTTGTGGGCTACTGTTTTTGTAAATAATGTGACTTTGGCAAAGAGCCAGCACATGAATTGAATTGACTATTGGCCGTGCGCTCATTTCAATGACAACACAGAATTGAGATGGACAGAGGCGGGTAAGAGTGTGGGCTGGAGATGTAGAATCTGGGGTTGCAGCAGGTGCATGGCATTGACATGAGGCAAGCGGGGTGAGAGCGCCCTGTAAGAAGAAAGCAGACCTGGACAGGCCCCTGATCCTCGTGAGTACCCAGAGATAGAGACGTCTCTCCAGGTTACCGGGACCAGTTAGACGGAGGGCAGAACTGACCAGAGGTTCAGAGAAGCCAAGGGAGGGGAGGGTTTTTGTAAATGAGAGTGGCCAACAGTGCTGATCTCAAGGGTCTGGCCCCTCACAAAGTTCACTCTGTTCACTGCTGCCACCAAATAATACATGAAACCCAGGAAAATGGCATATTTTTATTAAGTTCATGAGCCACCTCTGTAATACTCTTTGCCTGACATTTTGGGCTGTGTATCTTTTTGATTGGATCCTCATATAATAATGGTTTTATAACATCAGATTCTATGAGAGAAGAGAAAAATAATTCATTCTTCCCCTTACACTTTATTGATAGATTGTAAAAGCTTCGGCTTCTATAGCTTATTATTAATGATAAAAGATAAATTTTCAGGGTGATAGTCAAATTTAGGAAAGGCACTGTTAGCTATTTTTATGTATGAGCTGCAAGATTTGAAATAATTCCCACAGACTCTCTTCTAGCTTTGCGCATTTCAAATCCACATATCATAGAGTACATTGTCATGATACATGATCTACCGTCTTGCACACTCCTGTTGCACCACCAAACCAGCACAGTGGTTGTTAGGAATATTCTGGAAGCTATTAACACTGGAACAGCCAGTAGTAACTTACACAGAAGTGACTCCATAGCACACAAATGCACCACACTAAGCCCAAGTTAAATAAACCTCAACTAAGTTTGTCTTCAGGGGAATCCCAAAAATGCTCACAGCCACTCTAATGCCACTCAGCTTGAAGAGATGGAGGGGAAGTTAGGGTAGAAAGAGACAAAAATTTCAACCAACTGCAGCTAAAATATCTTATTTCTGCAAATTTTACAAAAGCGTATGACCAATGTGAATACATTGCTAGGGTCCTTCCAGAGCCTCGAAGGGGCCTGCTATAATTCTTTATTGCTGTGCAGTGAATCACCCCCAAACATGGTGATTTACAATAAGAGCAATTATTTTATCATCTCTTACAATTATGTGTGTTGATTGGGCTTAGCTAGGTGGTTCTCTCACTTGGCATCTCTCCAATGTTGCAGTCAGATGGTGGCTAGGGCTGGAATCATCTCAAAGCTGTCCTCACTCCCATGTTTTGTATCGCATCCTGTCTGTCACTGGGACTTCAGCTGGGACTATGGGCCAGAACACCTGTAGCTTCTCCATGTATCCTGGGGCTCGGGACTGTGTGGCAGCTGGGTTCCAAGAGAAGCAGGCAGAAATTTTATCTCCTTTATGACCTAGCCTGGGAAGTCACATGCATCACCACCACCATGGTCACAGGCCCACCCAGACTCAAGGGAAGAGCACATAGACCCTACCTGTCCATGGGAAAAGTGTCCACCTCACACTGTAAGAAGAGCATATGTGATGGGCAGTCCTGTTGTCACCATCTTGGAAAACACAGTTTGCTGCATTGGCCCACAGAAGTATGGGATCCTGCAGCTTCAGCTTTTCTGGTTTCACTGAATTCTGGTTTTATTTACTTGTGTTCCATAATTCAGCTCTTTCTATAGCTTATCAAAAGTACTTTACTAAAACTCTTCTCTTTCCCACCTAGACACAGACAAAATTCTTATTTTGCCCAAATAGCTTCAAGCACACCTGCTTGAGATTCTCACCCACTCCCTGCTAACAGTGTCAAAACACCCCAATATTACTATTTCTTTGTTAAGGTAAAGGGTCTTGTGTACTTATCCTGAGTGGCCTACAGGGAATAAACTCCCAGAAAGGGAGCTTTTTGCTCTTTGAGAAGAGAACAACCCTCCTATCCATTATGTTCATTCAGGAATATAACAACACAAAGTTTCTTGGGGGATCCAAAGTGTTGCTGTATTTATTTGTCATAAACAGGAAAACCTTTCACAAAGCATACTGAAGTATGTGTTTTTGGGCACTGGTCAGGGTTGGAATGGAGTTCTGGCATTAGCCCCTTACTCTGTCTTGAACCAAAAGTCCCTCCAACCTGACATTGTGGTATTGAGGTAGGCATCAGTTTAGGGTCCTTTCCCCCTTTACAGTGCATTCTGTCTCAGGCAGCCTAGGTTGCCCACAGATTGGTTACCCCTTTATATCAACCAGCATCCTAAAGTGTAGACATCACAGTTCATCTCCTGGGTAGCTCCTCTGCCCCCAGGTCGACTGAAGATGCGAGGACAGGGTAGGAGGTTCTCTTAGCTCTCCATTCGTATTCAAGACCCAGTCGTAGATCAGTTAGAAGACACCCAAAATATTTTCCTCAGTGCTGCTGCTGCTCCAATTCCTAATCAACCTAAATGTCCCTTTACAAGGATAAGGACTAAAAAATGTTCATTGAGCTTGCCACAAGGGGGCTGGCAGAGTGGTGGGAGAAGAAGCCAGGCCGTAGCTGAAGCATTGGTAGCAGGTAAAATGGAAAGAATGTGCAGACAGCTCTTTCAAGAATTGAGGCCATGGTGAAGTAGGGGGAAGATGCAGAGTGGCCTAAACCGCTGAGCCACCCAGGGATCCTCTTTTTTCTTTCTTTCTTTTTTTTTTTTTAAGAATTCAGAAGTGGACCCTCAACCTTATGGTCAACTAATATTCAACAAAGCAGGAAAGACTATCCACTGGAAAAAAGACAGTCTCTTCAATAAATGGTGCTGGGAAAAATGGACATCCATATGCAGAAGAATGAAACTAGACCATTCTCTTGCACCATACACAAAGATAAACTCAAAATGGATGAAAGATCTAAATGTGAGACAAGATTCCATCAAAATCCTAGAGGAGAACACAGGCAACTCCCTTTGTGAACTTGGCCACACCAACTTCTTGCAAGATACATCCATGAAGGCAAGAAAAACAAAAGCAAAAATGAACTATGGGGACTTCATCAAGATAAGAAGCTTTTGCACAGCAAAAGAAACAGTCAACAAAACTAAAAGACAACCTACAGAATGGGAGAAGATATTTGCAAATGACGTATCAGACCAAGGGCTAGTTTCCAAGATCTATAAAGAGCTTATTAAACTCAACAGCAAAGAAACAAACAATCCAATCATGAAACGGGCAAAAGACATGAAGAGAAATCTCACAGAGGAAGACATAGACATGGCCAACATGCACATGAGAAAATGCTCTGCATCACTTGCCATCAGGGAAATACAAATCAAAACCACAATGAGACACCACCTCACACCAGTGAGAATGGGGAAAATTAACAAAACAGGAAACCACAAATGTTGGAGAGGATGCGGAGAAAGGGGAACCCTCTCGCACTGTTGGTGGGAATGTGAACTGGTGCAGCCACTCTGGAAAACTGTGTGGAGGTTCCTCAAAGAGTTAATAGTGAAAGGGAATAGAGAGAAAGGAGAGAAAATGAGTGAAAATATCAGTGAGGGTGACAAAACATGAGAGACACCTAACTCTGGGAAATGAACAAGGGGTAGTGGAAAGGGACATGGACAGGGGGTTGGGGTGACTGGGTGATGGGCACTGAGGGGGGCACTTGGCGGGATGAGCACTGGGTGTTATGCTAAATGTTGGCAAATTGAACTCCAATAAAAAAAAATTTTTTTTAAAATATGTGGAGTGGCCATTGGAGGGAGCCTCATGGGGTGAAGCTCATATTGCAGGGCTGATGGGGATGGGGAGGGTGGAGGGAGGCAGGGCACAGGGCACTGATGGGAAGGGCTGAGCTCCAGCAGAGGAGGAGCTGTGATCTAGGGACAAGGAGTTTGCTGTCCCCACAGCAGGAAGCTGAGTGAGCCCCTTCAGGGTTCTAGATCCTTCCCAGAGGAGAAGGAGCATGAGGGGGCAGGCCCAGGCAAGAAATGAGAGGAGGTCAGGAAGTTTTGAGGCCCACGAAGAGGTTCACAGAGGGACCGAGAGGAACCCCAGGGCTGGCCGCCCGGAGGTCTAGCCTCTGCAGCCCTCGGCCCCTCTCGCTTCTCAGCAGGATGTAGCATACCTAGCCTGCCTTGATCACATCTTCCTGGGTGCCCTAGCCCAGTGGGCAGGCCAATTACTTGGCTTCCAGCACCTTCCTCCCTGCTGGAAACATCTCCTGGGCCTGAGCTGCTTTCATTGAATCTGGGTTCGGGAAGTGGAAGCAGCTCAGAGGAAAGAAGTGACAGGGAATTGGATTTTATGAGGCTGGCAGGAGTGACAATTATTTTGTTTGCTAATTACTATGCTTTTAAAAGTTGTATTTGGCTCTCCTCAGGAGTCATTAGTTGGCCTGGCTCTCCAAGGCCCCGCTAGAGCAGGAGATGCAGATGAGGAACACAGAGGGAGGGACGATAGGAGTGGAAAATTACATTGGGGTCAGATGATTGGGGGGGCGGTGTTTGCTAAATACCATGAGTTTTAACCTAAAGGCTCTGACTTCAAGTGGGCTATAGATACTACAAATTTAGAGAGCTCCAAGTTCCTTAAAAAAAGAAAAGGTTTTCCTGTGTGCAGAAAAGGAGATAGGGTCCTTCCTTTTTGAGGATCCTCTGACCTTCATTTAAAAAAAACAAAACAAAAAAAAAAAAAACAGTTTCTCTGGTGTTTAGCCTTAGAGCATGCATCAGAAAGTAGTTCCCTGGATTTCTAAAAATCATTTCCTGAGTCATTCCAACCTGGCTTCCTGAGTCCCTAAGGACAGCTGGAGAGAAAAAAATATATATATCTTCTACATTAGCATTCCAATTCAATAACTTGTATGGATATTGTCTTTAAAAAAAGATTTTATCTATTAATTCATGAGAGACATAGAGAAATAGGCAGAGACATAAGGGGAGAAGCAGGCTCCCTGCAGGGAGCCTGATGTGGGACTTGAACCTAGGACCCCAGGATCACGACCTGAGCCAAAGGCAGATGCTTAACCATTGAGCCACTCAGGTGTCCCTAGATATTATCTTGGAAGGATATAAAGATGCTGAATGGCTAACTAGCGTCTCACCGCAGGCCTCCTGCCAGGCGTCTCCAGCTCAATTCCTTCAGAATCCTTCCCGGTCATTGAGGAGCACCAGATGGTTGCAAACATTGTTGGGTTTTATTTGACCAATTTTACAAAGCCAAGTGCTATATCTGAATAACTGTAAGTGCTAAAAGGTTACTGCATCTAGTTTCTCTGAGAAACCTTTCCACCTACCCAGGCCTTTATCAACGGTAATCACCATCAAAAGTCCTTGAGGCCCTTCTTAGGGAATGACTGTAGACTCAGAGCAGGTGCCATAGCCAGTCACTGACCTTCACATCACAAAGTTCAGATGCTGGCAATTTGCTAAGAATTGGCCTTCTGCCAAGGAATTGGAGGGGAAAAGTGCAATAAGACGAAGAGGTTGATATTAATTTGGGGGACAATGAGGCATTGGTGACTGGTCTAAGCAAATCCTTTAGAAACATTTACTTTACTCCCAGTCACTACTTTCTGTGGGCTTGTCCACTCGGCACTGGGCGCAAACAACTATGTGAATTAGCTACAGAACAACCCCAGACCATGAAATAATCACCATATTCTTCTCTATTAGAATTTATTGCCATTTAAGAGATCAGGGCATGGAATCTCACTTGCCCAGCGTCATGTCAGTGGAAATTGGCAGAGCCAGGTCCTCAGGTGACTGCTTTTAACTAGTGCACAGCAACTGATGTGGGGAGGAGCGGGGGTCACAGCAGTGGTAACAAGGGTACTAGCCACACATGACTGAGTACCAGGCTTCATGCCGGCCTCGGTTCTGAACACTCTACAAAGGGTGTTTCATTTGCTCTTCATCCTGCCCCTCAAAGGGAGGTACTGTTATCATCACTTGCATTTTGCTGACAACGAAATGAGGAGAGGTTCGTAAGTGGGCCGGTGTCACACAGCTAGTGAGGCAGGAGAGAGCAGGGATCACATCCCTGAGGGCACTGAATGCCGGAGCCAGGCCCTTCAGACTCGCTGCTGCAGAAAGCCTCCAGCTGCTCATCATCACCCGCCATCAAGCACAGCACCCAGAATAAGCATTTATGGAGCTCCTCCTGCATTCGTAGATTGATTGCTATGACCGTCCTGGAAGCCCAGCGATGAGGCAAAGCCAAGGATGGTAGACAGAAGAGAATCCAAACCGGTGTCCACTGTTGAAATTGCGCTGCCTAGACCGGCTCTCCCTTGAGCCACTGCCCAGGAACCACCTGCGGTGGGGGGGGGGGGGGGCACAGCTCCATCTCTTGTACCGAGTTTGCTGCTTGGTCGTGCAGAGTCGGGTTTGCTTCCCGTTTTTTAGGCCCCGCATCACTGAGCCAAGTCTCCCTGCTGGAGGACACACGCTGCTCACTTTACTTCTGTTTTATATCCTCAAACCTGCAGAGGGCGCGTTGGCCCGCGAGGGAACACCCCAGGAGTTGAAGGGACCGTGCCGTTCCCCATCCCCTTCCTTACTGACGGGTTCCTATCCACGAATGCCTTGAAGGGCATCAGTTCGACGCGGCCCACGACCCCTAGGCCGGGAATCAGCACACCTACGGTCTCCTCTAAGAAGACCTCGTTGTAAGCCTGACTGCAGAGGCTTGCTGCTTTGCAGAGCCGGTGAACCCCAGGAGGCAAAGTGGATTAGGTTGCATGCTCAGCGTGGAAAGCTGGCTTGGAGTTTCCGGAGACGCAGCCCTGGGACCGCCCCCCTTCCACCCCGCGGCTCCCCGCGCGGGGGGCAGCAGCTCGGGCGCGTGCAGACTTCACCGCAGCCCACGGAACCCGCAACGGGGCTCCCGGGCCGGCAGGGGGCAGCAGACCCCACCGCTCCCTGCCGCGGAGGCTGAGCATCGCGCCTCCGGGCCGAGTCTCCAGGTCCCCCAACCTGCAGCAGGTCCTCGGGGTCTCCCCCAGCAGGTGCGTGGGCTCCCTTCCGAGGCCGCAGACCCTGCGGACCGTCCCTGCTGGGGGTCCCGCCGGGAGCACTGGGGACGCTTTCTGGCGAGGTCACGCGGCAGCGGGGAGCCCAGGTAGGAGCCCCCCCGCCGCCCCCAGGAGGCCCGGGTGGGTGGTCTGCGCATCACCTACCCGCTGCCCGGCCCTCGAGGTGCCCCCCCCCCCGGGCTAAGTCCAAGAGGCGGCCCAGGCTCTGACCCCTCCCTCCGGGTGGGTCCGGGCCCAGTCTGCGTGGAGCAGGAGCAGGAACAGGGGATTTCCAGGGGAGGAGTGGGGTTTCCACTCTGCACGTGTGTTGATGCAGAGCCTTCATGCTCTAGACCCCGAAGCTTGCATTTAGAGACGGGCGAGCGCGTAGGAGATGTTTGCAGGAGGGCAGCGCTCTGCCTTTCTCTGCTTTAAGCATCCTTTTGATGAAGGCGTGTGCAAGAGGCTGGAGAGGCTAAGTTAGGAAGAAGGGGTCAGGGAGTGAGCACCTGTATGTTTGACTGGAGACATTCAAACACCAGAAAAGCCAGTTCCATCTCCTTAACACTTGGTAATCTTCCTTCTACATATTTACCTTGTTTTGTGTGATAGATGCATTCCTGAAAAGCCTACGCAGAACAATGTTTGTTATTGAATCTGATCGAAAAGGGAAGAAGTAGTTTACCATAAGACATGTTGATCCCAGGTAGAAGGGGTTTATGTACCCTTAATTAAATTTGGATATTTATATGCTCTGTCTGCTTCATGTCATGTAGAACTACAGATGAGACGATTTTTTCTGAGTGATTTTCTGAGAATTGTGAGCTCGTTACTTCATGGTTATATGGGGGAGAGAGGTTTACTATTTTCTTTTTAAATCTCTCCTATTTATAGAAGAGGGAGTAAAGGAGAAACCATTTTACTTTGATCAGCTTTACAGGTATCCCTCACTATTCTGAAGTTTAAGCTTCAATAAATTAATATAAGTAGAGAAAAATTAGTACTCTAAAGCTAGCTGGTATGCTTAATTATCAGAAAACATCCCAATTTCTAAAAATTTTCATTCCATCTAGTAATTTGACTCATTTGATATACATGTGTATGTGTGTATAAGTACACAGATATCTTAAAAGGTGTGTTAACCATTGTACTAAATTTATACTTTTACTGCCCATCACCAAATCACTAAACCCTTTTGTTTGTTTGTTTGTTTGTTTATTTATTTATTTATTAAAGGTTTTATTTATTCATGAGAGACACACACAGAGAGAGAGAGGCAGAGACAGGCAGAGGGAGAAGCAGGCTCCATGCGGGACTCGATCCCAGGTCTCTAGGATCGCACCCTGGGCCTAAGTCAGCGCTAAACCACTGAGCCACCTGGGCTGCACTTTTTTTTTTTTTTTAATTTTGTTTATTTATTCATGAGAGACACAGAAAGAGAGAGAGAGACATAGGCAGAGGGAGAAGCAGGCTCTCTGCAGGGAGCCCAATGCGGGACTTGATTCCAGGACCCCGAGATCACGCCCTGAGCCGAAGGTAGACACTTAACCCCTGAGCCACCCAGGTGCCCCACTAAACCCTTTTTAAATTAAAAAGGGATTATATTGATCTATGAAATAAGCAACAAGAACACAAAAAACATTGCATGTTCCTGTGATTACAAAAACCCACTAAAAAAGGTGAAAGCAATAATCTCTACTGGTGATCAAGCATTAAGTTGCCATTATCAGCAATCAGTGATTAAAATGCAGATAAATGCAGAAGACTGAATCCAATACCCTCAATGTCATACCTTGGAAATTGCTCTTTTGATCAGATTACTGGTTTTCTTTATTTGTCTTTCCTACAAAAGTAGAAAACAAGTGTAAAACATGGCATTTAAGAAAGTAGAATTTTAATGCAATCACAGAGTCCTACTTATAGAAGGTGATCAAAAAATGTTTTCAGTATAAGAACCACTTGTGCTGGGCCAGTCATCCCTCACTCCCTCTTATAGACGACAGTCTTCCAGGCATCTGCAGGCGGCTCCCAGACCAAGCATCCCTCAGGGCTACAGATCTCCCATGTCCCTCATCAACATCCCCTGAAAATGCACCACCTTAGAAAACACCACAGCCTCTAGGCATGGTCCGGAGAACTAAGAGCCACATGGATCTGTTATTAGGCATCCCTTGCTCGATTTCTATTAATTCCGCAGACATTTTTTAAAAGACCATTTATTTTAAATTCAGCTGTCCTGTGTGTAAACTGCCCTGAAGCTAGCTCTCCATCCTCAATTGTGTAACTAATTACAGAGTTCATTAGAATATCTTAATTTAAGAAATATTAGCTATACCGAAAATTACAGACTGAACAAATTCCAAAGCCATTTACCAACTTTCCCACAACCTAGAATTAATAATAGTGAACATTTCATCCTTTGAACATTATTTTTTAAAAAGCAAAAGACGAGATCCTCTCTATTCCAGGTCTCATCTTGTCCCTAACCAAGCCCCACTATGCCGTCATGACACTGTGCACCCAACCAATGTATTTTGATGTGAAAATTTTTCTTTTAATTTTATTTTTAAAAACTCAACTTTTATATGCGCACATGGTTTAGAGAGTCAAAAAGTTCTGAAAAGTGCCTGCATTTCCCTCTTCCCAAAAGCAACGCCTTTAACTCCTTAAACTGATTCTATTGACTTTCACCTTCAAATCTCTAAATAACATTACAATCCTGGTACTTCTAGATCTTTTTTCAGTTTTTTTTTTCAGTTTTAATCATTATCTATTGACTTCCCACGTTGCGACATTAGGATTCAACTCCCTTTAAGTCACTGATCAACATCACAACAACCATACACACACAGACACACACATGTTTCTCCTTTTCCCATATACTCCCAATATAGTTATTAATTATATTGTGATTTTGGTTCTATAAATCTTCAATGTTGCATCTTTAATGATGACAAAAATGCTATTGGTAACTGAGTCATCTGGTATTCTTTTACATTTCCCCCTAGAATTACTAATTGTCTTTTTGTAAGCTTTATACGTATTTTCACTAATTCCAACCCAAATTCTCTACCAGTTTTACATGTCTTCTCTGTGTACACCCAAGTCCATTAGGCAATCGAGTGATTTTCTCTTCCTAGAGATCTCTTCTCTGGACCTCCTATCTTGCTCCCATCTGGACTGGTGGTACATAGGGCCTGCTATACTCTTGTCCTGTGATCTCTATGTCTTGTCACCCAGCAGATCCCTTTGCCTCCTTGATTTGAGCCCCTGTTTCCTGGATCCCATATATTTCTCTTTT
This sequence comes from Canis lupus baileyi, assembly GCF_048164855.1. Lineage (NCBI taxonomy): Eukaryota > Metazoa > Chordata > Mammalia > Carnivora > Canidae > Canis > Canis lupus. The sequence continues at coordinate 50,458,669 of NC_132838.1, forward strand.
TTTTATTACTTCTTCATTTTATTGGAGCAAACCTTCCAGTATCATCCTTAGAAAAGATACATGTAATTATTTCTAATTGAGGTAAAATACATGTAACAAAATTGACCATCTCATGGTGAAAAATTCATTGTCATGTAGTGTATCTCCAGTGCTGTGCAACAACACCCTCTACCTAGTTGTAAAGTGTTTCTGCTATCCCAAAATAAACTTCAATACCCACTGAGTGTTTGCTCTCCATCTCCCTGTCCCCCAGCCTTAGCAATCAACAACCACTTAGCATAATGTTTTCCAGGGTCAGCCGTCTTGGAGCACGTATTAGTACTTCATTCCTTTTTATGGCTTAATAATATTCTATTGTGTGTGTGTATATGCACCACAATTTGTTTATTCATTTATTCATTGACAAACATTTGGGTTGTTTGTACCTTTTGGCTATTGTAATAGTGTTGCTATGAACATCTGTGCACAAGTACCTGTATGAGTACCTGTCATCATTTGTTTGGGGTATATACCTAAGAGTTGAACTGCTGAGTCATATGGTTAATTCTATTTAACATTTTGAGGAACTGCCAAGCTGTTTTTTGTATCAGCTGAACCATCTTTTTTTTTTTTTTTTTTCAGCTGAACCATCTTACAGTCCTACCAGCAATAAACAAGAGTTCTAACTTTTCTATATTCTCACTAACAGATGTTAGCCACGGGAGTAGATGAGAGTGTCCCTGTGCAGGGTGAGAGAAAAGAGGAGCACCAGCATCAAAGGGAAGGGTGGGCCAGGTGAAGAGGCAGAGGCTTTAGGAAGAAAGTGAATAAAGCAGGATGCCATAGGCCCAACGGTGAACAAAGGTATGCTTGCACACAGAAAACTGATTTTCTTTTTGAGACTCAAAAATGAGCCAAGTGGGTTTTGGTAAAGCTGCTCTGTGTCCAGCACCATGGATGAAGGCTTATCAGTAGCCCTGGCCTAAGAATTTAAAAATCTCTTTGGCAAAGTGAAACACAGAAATAGTAGTGCCAGTGATCAAAACAGTATTTTAATTGTAGTTGCCGAAAGTGCTAATAACTTAGTGTAACTTTTGGTCAAAGTATTTGGTTGCCCATGCTCATGAGAGAGGCCCAACAAAGGAGAGGTAGAGACTTAAAAGGCTTCACTTCACAAGGACCAGAGGAAGGGGTACCATGGGTGGGAGAGACCATGACAGAAACCAGAGGTGGCAGCCGATTTTACAGGCTGGAGGATGCCCACAGATGGGGGTGCTAAAGAAAGGGGAGCAGGAGTTCTGGGGAAGCTCTAGATGCAGGTGAGGCCAAAAGAGGACCCAGGTCAGAAGCGGTGTTCCCCAAAGAGCAACACAGCTATGGGGAACACAGCTTCCTGGAGAATTTCCAGCCTCCCACCCCTGCCCCCTAGAGATCCGAGATTTATTTCAGGAGAGGGGAAGCCCCAGAGACAGACCTCTCTGCACTGGCATGTGGCTCACCCCAAGAAGAATGGAGCTCCCTACCAGATCAACTGAAGGGAAAAATCTGAATTGGCTTTGGGGGTGCGAGGCAAGCTTGGGGAGAGTGTTCCGTGTAATGGTTGGCTGATTGGGGCTGGGGTACTGAGTACTGGGTCCGAGGACGGTAAGAATCGGGGTACTTTGGGTTGTATGTCTGAGGCATGCCATTTGGTAGCGATCCTAGAAAAGCCATGAAGTCATATGGTCTGAATTTGGGCAACCATGAAACCATTTAGTGAACTGCTTTATTTTTTTAAAAGTTATTTATTTATTTATTTATTTATTTATTTATTTATTTATTAGAAGCAGAGAGAGGAGCGGGGAGGCAGAGACACAGGCAGAGGGAGAAGCAGGCTCCTATTCAGGGAGCCTGACGTGGGACTTGATCCTGGGTTTCCAGGATCAGGCCCTGGGCTGAAGCACTAAATGCTGAGCCACCCGGGCTACCCTAGTGAACTGCTTTATAACCAGATCTTGAAGTTGAACACAGAAATCAACCTAGACGGGCCAGTTCACTGGGTAGGTGTAGACTCTAACTTCGTTGACCTTTGCTTCTTTGGTTTTCCTTTGATTCGGGGTCTCATATGATTGTACGACCACACTGCCCTGAACCCGTTCAAGGAGGGCTTCTGCAGGGTCGACTCAGGCTACCTCATCCTGATGATACCCTTTCGCCCTGATGGTACTTTGTCTCTCTGAAGCAGAAGTTACCATTTGTTCCATTAAAAGTAAGAGGTGTGACACATTATGGCAGTTTACTTCTGTGCAATTTTCTTCTTTGGAAAATCTCCCTGTTTATTTCCTTTGAAATGAGTTATGAGCAATCACTTTGTCCTGGCTCCCCTGGGACACCCTGGCTTCTTTATTCTATCCTTCTTTTATCAAAATACCTGGAGCTATTCCTCACACTGACTCCTTATTTAGGTGTGATTGATGCTTCTATCTTCCCCAGACTACTTTTCCATGTGACCTTTTGACAATCTTTCCAGAAAGATTTTCTTTCAAGATGTGCTTAATATGGCCTCGTGCTCCTTTGTAGATTTTTTTTTTTACTACCTCTATTTTGACACATCCCCCTCTGCCCCACTCCCATGCCACCATGCTATAGAAGGGAAGGTTTTGGTGATAAAAAGAGGCCTTAAAATAAAATCAATAAGAAATTGGCCTTCCGCATTTCAGTAAGAAAATTGACGGCAGTGGAGCACCTGGGAGGCTCAGTGTTTGAGCGTCTGCCTTTGGCTCAGGACATGATCTGGGGTCCTGGGATCAAGTCCCATATCAGACTCCCCATGGGGAGCCTGCTTCTCCCTCTGCCTATTGTCTCTGCCTCTCTCTGTGTGTCTCTCATGAATAAATAAATAAAATCTTTAAAAAAATTGAAGTCAGCAAATTCTCTGAAGGTATATAGGAAATGCTATGGGAGAACAGTTTATATACTTTAAAAAGACAGAGAGAAAGAGAGAGAGAGAGCATGTGGCGGGGACAGAGGGAGAGAGAGAGAAAGAGAATCAAGCAGTTTCCATGCCCACCAGGGCTCGATCTTACAACTGTGGGACCATGACCTGAACCAAAATCAAGCATCAGATGCTTAACCAACTGTGCAACTCAGTATATACCCCGTATATACTCTTGATTAAAGAGATTTGCGGCATTACTGCCATTAACTATTGACCGCTTTGCCTATTTGGGTCAATATAACTATCAGTATGTTTTGAATATCAGAATTTTCTGTGACCTTAACTATGCATTGGAACAAGTATTAAAACCACATGTAGTCTGAGTCGGTCAGAGAAAGACAAAAACCACATGATTTCACTCATACGTGGAATTTAAGAAACAAAACAAACAAGCAGAGAGAGAAAAAAAAAAGAGAGAGAGAGGGAGGCAAACCAGGAAATAGACTATTAACTTTAGAGGACACACTGATGGTGACAAGAAGGGAGGGGGATGGAGGGATGGGGGAAATAGGTGATGGGGATGAAGGAGGGCATGTGTGATGAGCCAGGGTGTTGTATGGAATTGATGAATCACTATATTGTATGCCTGAAACTCATATTACACTGTATATTAACTATACTGGAATTAAAGCAAAATTTTTTTTAAAAAATCAAACTGGAAAAATAATGAAATTATTCTCAAACACTCCAAAAAAAAAAAAAAACCCAAAAAATCCCCAACAGCAAGTCATATGTAATCTCTCAGATATATCACAAGTGCATTTCTCAAGGGAAAAGAAGAATTTTTATCACACTAGTCTATGTTCAGAAAGACTACAGATCGAAGATCACATATAATCATGTCAATGTGCCAATATCCAGGGGAGAGATAAAAATTTTTGTCAGTATCTCTAATACATGACTGTTATAGATCAAATAGTAGGATTTTTTTTCATTGATATATTTAATGAAACCACTTCCCCTTGCATTACCAAATTTGTTTCCAGTCAGAAAGAGAGGACACGACATCACTTGTCAAAACTCCCTCAAAAGTTAATTTACCTGATTTGCTTTTAGGAATCTACCACATGTAAAAATTTCAGATTATTCTCACTTTTTATTCTCATAGGTGGAATAGTTATTACCCAGTAGTTATGGGACAAATGAGTATAATTTCAATTTTTGTTCATTAGCCAGGCTGTGAAAATGATTAGTTAAATCTGAGAGACAGTTTTACAGCTGTTTTTGATGGTGGCCTTCTGGCTAATGTATTATTACTAAGTGGTATCTTAATTTGGGGAAGAATTTTAATTCACAGATATAGGACTAACTAAACTGGAAAAATACATTATGGATCGTCATGGTCTATTTTTGTTTGACATACAAATAAAGGTTTACATTACACTGTAATGTGGCATATCCCAAAAGCCCTCCATGGATAATTTTTTTTTTTTTACCTCTAAGCTATTTTTGTATTTTGTTTAAAAGAAAATACTAACGAAATCACACAAAATATTTATTTCTGTTATTTAATGATCCTAGCCAAAGTAACAAACTCATTATAGCTAAAATTGTACTGCAAATATCTCTTCCCCTACTTATCAGATATTACTCCTACAACACATACGTGTATCTGGGTCCTCCCTCATCTCTTTCCTTAAGACAAAAGGACCATCCTCAGTTAATCTACAACAAAGGAGGCAAGAATATTCAATGAGGAAAAGAAGGTCTTTTCAATAAATGATGCTGGGAGAATTGGAGTTACATGCAAAAGAATGAAACTGGACCACTTTCTTATACCATACACCAAAATAAACTCAAAATGGATTACAGGCCTAAATGTGAAACCATAAAACCTGAAACCATAAAACTCCTAGACGAAAACATAGCCAGTAATCTCATTAGCTTTATCAACGTTTTTCTAGATAGGTCTCCTCAGGGAAGGGAAACAAAAGCAAAAATAAACTATTAGGACTACACCAAAATAAATAGCTTTTGCACAATGAAGGAAACCATCAACAAAATGAAAAGTCAACCTGCTGAATGGGAGAAGATATTTGTAAATGGCATATCCTATAGGGGTTAATATCCAAAATGTATAAAGAACTTCTATAGCTCAACACCAAAAAACCCCAAATAATCTGATTAAAAGTGGACAGAAGATCTGAATAGACATATTTCCAAAGATATACAAATAGCCAACAGAGATATGAAAATATGCTGAACATTACTGATAATCAGAGAAATACAAATCAAAGCCCCAATGACATATCACTTTATCCCTGTGAGAATGTCTACTTTCAAAAAGACAAGAAAGTACAAGTGTTGGCAAGGATGTGAAGAAAAAGGAACCCTTGTGCACTATTGGTGAGAGTATAAATTTGTACAGTTATTGTGGAAAACTGTATGGAGGGCAGTCTTGGTGGCTTAGTGGTTTGGCACCACCTTCGGCCCGGGGTGTGATCCTGGGGACCCGGGATTGAGTCCCACGTAGGGCTCCCTGCATGGAGCCTGCTTCTCCCTCTGCCTGTGTCTCTGCCTCTCTCTCTCTCTCTCTGTCTCAAATAAATAAAATCTTAAAAAAAAAAAGAAAACTGTATGGAGTTTCCTTGAAAAATTAAAAATAGAAATACCATACCTCCCAGTAATTCCACTACTTGGTATTATACCCAAAGAAAATGAAAACGTTAATTCAGAAGGATATATGTAGCATTATTTACAGTAGCCAAGATGTGGAAGCTATTTAGTTGTTCATCAATAAGTGAATGGGCAAAGAAGATTATATATATAATGGAATATTACTCAGCCATAAAAAGGACGACATCTCGCCATTTGAGACAATATGGTTGGACCTAGAAGGTCTTATGCTAAGTGAAATAAGTCAGAGAAAGATAAATATCATGTGATTTCACTTATATGTGGGACCTAAAAAAACAAAAACAAAAAGGAGATACAGACCCAAAAATACAGAGAACAAACTGATGGTTGCCAGAGGGGAGAGATGGGGTAATGGGCAAAATGAGTGAAAGGAAGTAGGAGGTGCAGACTTCCAGTTTTGGAATGAATAAATCATGGAGATGAAAGGTAGAGGGAATTTAGTCAGTGGTATTAGAACAGCGTTGTATGGTGACAGACGGCAGCTACACTTGCAGTGAGCACAGCATAATTGTAGAGTTATCCAATCACTATGTTGTACACCTGAAGCTAATCAACTATACTTAATAAAACAAATACACAAAAAACAAAAAAGAAACATCCCAGGGCAAAGTAAAACCCTGGGCAGGTAGAAACAAAACAGCGAGGGAACATCTAGAAATCTAGACTTAGATTCCACAGAGCTCGAGATAATCCATAACTTAAAAAGCACACAGATCTAGGTTTCACAAAACATTTAAAAATACTTTTATTCTGGATATAAAAAATCAGATTCATTTTTCTTGATATTTTGTGTATTCTTTGAAGTTTTACTTTTATGTAACAAGATCATTATTTACAATGGTATACAATTTCTTGAAAGCATATCAAAGAAAACTGACATTCTAGTTTTTGTTGAAGAATTCACTAAAGACTTTTTTCTTTTTCTTTTCTTTCTTTCCTTTTTTTTTTTTTTTTTTTTGAGCCAAAGTTACCAGTTTCCAACCATATGATACAATACTTGTGCATGTGTGGGCAAGTACACACCAACACACAATGCACACGGCCTTGGTATTTAAGGGCAGAAAGCTTTATTTTTTTTTTACCAAAGAACTATTTTTACATGAGTTATGCACCAGACTGTACTATTTCATTTTTTATAAGTCAAAAGCAATACTTTCTTTAAAAAAAAAAAAAAACGTAAAAAAAAAAAGTTTTTTAATATATGTTTGAGCCTTCTTGGGTATAATCCAACTGTTTTGCTGACTTCTCCCACCTCCTTTTTCCCCAAGGTTACAGAAGTATAAAGAGTAGATTCAATTTGTTACATAAAGGATGTACTTAAAGAAGACTGGAGTTACTTCTAGTGAGCAAGTTCTTTGCTATTCAGGTAACAATTTATCACAATTTGACAAGATACACTTTTTAAAATGGGGTGTGAGAAGGAAGGTAGAAATAGCTCTGGGCAGAAAGGAAAGGCTCCCATGGAAGCACCTCATGTGTTGCAATGTGATATTTTACTCCACACCCATATTATAAATAAACACCTCTAGAGTACAGTGTAAAAGTCCTCCAAACACCCTCTGTGCTGAAATTAAAATGTGTGCTATATTAAGAGAAACGGTATGTATGTTTGCATTTGTAGGGGTTGGCTGGCGATTTTTTCCATACTGATTGTATTGTTTGCAATTTGAAGTTCAAATTGCAAATGATGATATTTGGTTGGAGAATAGTCAGTTTTCATTTATAAAATTTATAGATGATTGGTAGCGAGTTCACTCTCTTTGGTGATCATGTAAAAGTCTAGCTGGCCTCAGTTTTCTGTCTAAACACTTTCTGAGGTTTCTCTCCTTTCAGAGACCTCCTTAAATGTCCCAGAAGTGTTTGCAAAATAGCAACTAATTTTGAAGATGGGTAAACCTCCTCAGAGAAAGGAAAGTAAATGTGAGTCATGTTGGTTATCTGCTATTTTGCACAGTGACATCACCAGGCAGTGTGTCACTACGGAGCTCTGCTCAGGTGCCAGGCTGCTACCAGTTTGTTCACCTCCCACTACTCGAGAAGCAATTAGGTGGTGACCCGGAACTCGTGCCAGGCTAGTTTTTAGCGCTTAAAAGAATTCACCTGAGTATATGTTGATTTTATAGCTCTTTAGTAATGAAACTATTGTCTTTTGTTAATAGAGACAGCTTTCAGTATTATGATCTGTCTAACCCCAGCCAGTAACTTTGAGGAAACTTAATTATTCCATTTTTGGGAAACCAGACCCCATTATTTAACTTCTGCATACAATAATATCACTTCGGGCTACCATTGGGCTGAGCATTGCCCACACGTATTATCTGCAACAATCATTCTTGCATTAAAAAAACTTGTATTGAGATCCTGTTGCGTATCAGGACTATGCTAGGTGCTGAGCATACAAAGGTGAGTGAGGTGATCCTTGTCCTCCAGGAGGTCAAAAGCTAGAGAGGGAAACTGAGCCATAGACAAATGACCATAATTCCATGTGGAGTATGCCAGATATTATGTGACAGATGCATTCCTCACTCAGCTTTTGAGAAGGGGCAGCCAGGGAAGGTGTCCTGAGGAAAGATGCTTGAATTGAGCCAAAGAGGATGAACATCAGTGTGTCTCCCACCAGAATGGGAGGGAGTGTCAGTGATAACAGACAGCCCTGGTGAGGGACAACAACAATGCATTAAAGAGCAGGTCATACTCCGAGGAAGTCAGAGCAGTAGGGCACTGCTGGCATGTAGAGTGAAGGAGATGAAGACAGGGAGGAAGTTTAAAAGTAGGCCAGGCTGACTCCTGGATGCCTTGGGGCCATGTGAATGAGATCGGACTTCATCCTTAGCCATCCATCCAACAGGGAGCCATCAACAGGGAGCCATCAAAAGTTTTCAGCAGGCAAGCCACATGGTCAGAATTGCATTTCAAGCAGATTAATGGACAGAGGACAGAATTGAAGAAAGCAAGGCTAACTCTGGGGAGAGTGCTGTGAGACCCTGCTAGCAGTCAGGGTGAGACAAGGACTAGATGGTGTTAGTGATGGAGAGGAGACAGCCTCAAGAATGATAAGCATCAGATCCCCCAGAACATGACGATTTCCTGGATATGAAGGTGAAGAAACAAGAGAAGTCAAGGTGACTCCCAGCATTCTGGCTCAGAAGACTGGATGGATGGCAAGATCGAGAATAAAATAGGGTCTGTTTTGAGGGCAGGTAATTGGTGAAGAGACTAGAGCTACCAACCTCAGTGAGCCTGGGGTCCAGCCCCAGCCCTGCCCTTGGCAGCTTTGTGATACTGGGCAAGGGACTCTTCATGAAAATACTCAGGAATTTAGGTGTGACTGATGAAGTCCTGCCCAATCCTAATGTTTTACAAGAAAGGGAGACATTTTATTGGACTGGCTAAAAAGAGAAAAATAGTAATACATTAAACCTTTTAATGAGCAGAAAACAAAAAACAGGAAAACAGAAAGCCCACCCTGGGAATACACTTGCCATTAAATTGTCCACTCTTCCAATCTTTTTGATGCCTATGGACTTACTAAATCAAAGAGAAATCAGCTGTATGATATTTGTTTTGTGTTTCCATGTGTTGTGGTCATTGTCCCAAGGTCTTAGAGTTCCAGTGGTTGATCAGGTTAAGGAATAGTTCCAACAATGCCATCAATGTTCATGACGTGCCAGCATGTGCCTGACTTCCCCCACAGCCGCTCCGTGTGCGCTGCAAACCCTCTTTGTCACCAATGTCCCTCTGTCCCTAAGAAGCCTTGCATTGATTCCGCTTCTAAATGGTTTCCCATTTTGCAAGAAGGGTTTCCCCTTCTTGCAAAGCATCATTATACTCCGTAGGAAAGAATGCGAGCTCAGAGGCGTCTTTGTCCAAAAAAACTTTGAAGGCAAATTCCTTGAACTTTTGAGACATTCAGCAGACAGTAGCTCCTTTCCTCATGGATGCATGTGTTTGACTCTGGCAGGAACCTTTGACATATTTTTCCATGGTTTCATTTACTGGGACTTCCTAGGGACATTTGACTTTTGAAAATTTAACTAGATAAGGAAGTATGGCTTTAAACAAGCTTGAAAAACCCATTTGTTTCTACACTACATATTTGATGATAATCCTCATAAGGCAACCATGGCTATACCTTGCTTGCATAGAAACGTGTGCTGACATGATGTGCACGGTTTCTGTGAATGGAAACATACTAGGCAAGACGGTTAGTTGCAGGAGTTTGTCATGCTCTTTTCTAAAGTGAAAATCTACTTTAGGGGCACCTGGGTTAAGTTAGTTAAGCACCTGCCTTCGGCACAGGTCATGATCTCATGATACTGGGATCCGAGCACCAAGTAGGGTTCCCTGCTCAGTGAGGAGTCTACTTGTCCCTCTCCTTCTGCCCCTCCCCCTAGTCGTGTGTGCACATGCATGATCTCTCTCTCTCTCAAGTAAATAAAATTTTTAGAAAAATCTACTTTAAAGAGCAGTCTCCTAACTTACCTATTTGTTAATCCCATATAAGAGAATCACTGCTTCTCTTGACCTTGACTCTGAATCATGGCATCTCTATTTCTCCAAACGAACTATTGTTATGACCTCCTAACTGGCCCCTTACTTCTGTCCTGGTTCCTAATCCAGCAGCCAGAGTGATCTTTAGTTTGTCCCTACAATCCAGGAGCACTCAGATTTCTAAGCACACCAGGCTTACTTTTCTCTTGAGGTCTCTGTGCTGGTGGCTCCTTCCCCCTGGAGCCTCTTTCCAGACACTGGTGGCCTTCTGTCCTTTGAGATTTTCCTTCACTTTGACCAGCACAGTGAGGCCGACCAAGACCACTGAATTTAAAACCAAAGTCTTCACTCCCACTCTGTACACCTGATGCTCTTTCCCTGCTCTATTCTGGGCCTTACGGCCTTCTGACATAACCATGTATTTGCTTATTTATTATGTTTCTTGTTTTCATTAATAAAATGTAAGCTAGCAATGCCTGGGTGACTCAGCGGTTGAGAATCTGCCTTTGGCTCAGGGCGTGATCCCGGGGTCTTGGGATCGAGTCCCACATCGGGCTCCTTGCAGGGAGCCTGCTTCTCCCTTTGCCTATGTCTCTGCCTCTCTCTGTGTGTCTCCCATGAATAAATAAAATATTTAAAAAATAAAATAAAATGGAAGCTAAATGGAAGCAAAATATTTTTTTGCTTTTGTTAGATGCTGTATCTTCAGTGCCTGACATGGTGCCAGCACATAGTAGGGGCTCTAAATATTTGTGGAATGAACTAATTAATTAATTGGGGTTTTTCATGTTTACTCTAAATGGAATCAAATTTTTATTTTCTGTAAAGTTTAAATCTATGTGGCAAGGGTAAAGTGCATCAACGTGTATATTTTAAAAATTATTTGTAACTAGCTAACAAGGACGTTCTTTTTGACATAAAGAATCGTGAAGACTAGGTCCAAATTCAGGGAGCCATAGAAGATAGTAGAAGGAGAGCACAGACTTATGGCTTAGTGAGAGCATTTGCTCTCTGTTTGCCTCAGGAAAATGTGCATAATGATACTTGGTATTGTTGTAAGGATTAGAGATAATGCATATCGAGTGCCTGGTCCACAGTGATGATTACCACATAAGTGGAATAATCATAAGCTTTATGTCATTCTTTGGAGCCATCTTGGAGATTGCCTGAGCTATTCCAATGACTTAAGTCTTCTCAGAAATCAAACAAGTCTATCTCCCCACTGGAAGCCCTTAGCCCACCATACCCCTTGGGGGGCCCCTTTGGGACTGGCGCGGTGCACAGCACCAGATCCCTGCACCCAGATGCTCTCAAGAACAGAAAATGAGTGAGGCAACAGATGCTGGATAAAGCCCAGGATAAAGCAAAAGCTTTCTTTTGTCGACTTTATATGTCCAGCATTTTGCAAATGTGCAGTGCCTTTGCTGTTTGAGAGATGAAGCAGTGGCGGTCACTCTCAGTACCAAGTTCCCAATAGCTTGCCTGTGGGTACAAGGTGTCCTGAACTCCAGAGAAGCATTGTTTTTACCATTTATAGCTTTCATCCATTTATGCAATGAATATTTGACTGCTTATTACAAAACAGACACTGTTCCAGGTCCTGGGAATACAGTGGTGTCTCTGTCCTCGGGGAGCACATATTCTAGTGGAGGGAAAAAAAGACAATAAACAAACAGCAAATAACATGCAGCCTGCCAGGTAGAGATTGCTGCTCTGCAGAGGAATGAAGTAGGGTGAGAGGCATCGGGTGTTGGGGGACTGATGTCTGATGTTGAGCAAGCAGGTAAGGCCACGTGGAGAAGGTGGCATTTGGGCAGAGACTGTCTGCTGCGGACTTGCAGACTTCTAGAGAGTGTTGCAGGGAAGGAGGAGCAAGCGCAGAGCTCCTGAAGCCAGGCCAGATTCGGACACTGGGAATGTGGCAAGGAAGCAAGAGTGGTTGGAGCAGGTGGGAGAGTGGGCAGAGGGCCAGGCCGTCGTAGAACTTTCCAGGCTATCACAGAACTTTGACTTGTATTCCAGGTGAGATGCAAGCAGTGAGGGTTTTGAGGAGAGGGGTTCATGCTGTTGCTGTGTCCAGAAGACAGAAGAGGGGTAGCCAGGAGAACAGACCTCGCCACAGACACAGCTGGGAGGTGGTGGCAGCGGGGGCCCAGAGCTGTCGTGGTGGAGCTGTGGAGCATGGTTCATTCTGGATGGACCTTGCAGGTCGAACTGGAAACTTGCTGAAAGTTTGGAAGTGGGGTTTAGGTAAAAATGGAGACCTCCAAGTTTTGGCTCCAGCTGCTGGAAGAATGGTGTTGCTGGCTGCCCCAGAAGGGAGAGATTGCAGGTAGAGCAGGTTTTTCTCCATCTGAGGGATGCAGGTGAAATCAGGAGTTGGGGCATGTAAGGTTCATTAGATACCTGATCAGAGATGTGCGCTCAGACCTTGGTTGGTGTGAGCCAAGGGCCTGTCTGGGTGGGAGCTGTGCATTTGGCTATATCAGCACAGAGATGCAGTTTAAACCCATAAAAGTAGATGGAATTTTCTGGAACAGAGAAAGCAAGGGAGTGGCCAAGGTCAGAGACCCATAGCACTTCAACATTTGCCATTTAGGAGATAGCAAGGAACCAGCAAAGGAGGATGAACAAGTGTGATCTGTTGGGGGGGGGTGGGGGTGAGGAGCAGGGCGGTGGGGAGAGTGGTCCAGGAAGCCAGAGGATGAAGTGAAGGGTGGGATCACCTCTGTCAGATGTGGCCAATGGTCAAGCGTCTGGAGGTCCAAGATGTGAATGATTTTAGCAACATGGAAGTAACTTCAGTAGGTGGGCAGTCTGTTCTTTCTCTTTATCAGCATAAAAAGTAATGTTAAAACACAGTAATAACAGCAGGAGTTTGGTCTTTTCATTTTTACATTGTACTTTTTTAAAAACTTGACTTCTGGAAATATATGCCCGATGTAAAAAAGGCAGAGGCATGAAAAGCAAAGAGAAACAAAAAATTGCCCATAATCCAACTATTCATAAACAGTTTTATTTATTTATTTTTTTTTTAATTTTTATTTATTTATGATAGTCACAGAGAGAGAGAGAGAGAGGCAGAGACACAGGCAGAGGGAGAAGCAGGCTCCATGCACCGGGAGCCTGACGTGGAATTCGATCCCGGGTCTCCAGGATCGCGCCCTGGGCCAAAGGCAGGCGCCAAACCGCTGCGCCACCCAGGGATCCCTCATAAACAGTTTTAAAATGCATTTTTCTCGGGATCCCTGGGTGGCGCAGCGGTTTGGCGCCTGCCTTTGGCCCGGGGCGCGATCCTGGAGACCCGGGATCGAATCCCACGTCGGGCTCCCTGCATGGAGCCTGTTTCTCCCTCTGCCTGTGTCTCTGCCTCTCTGTCTCTCTCTGTGTGACTATCATGAATAAATAAATAAAATCTAAAAAATAAAATAAAATGCATTTTTCTCATATATTTGAGACCAGATTATGAATATATATTTGTGACTATGTGTACTTTTTTTAAAATTTTTTTTAAATTTTTATTTATTTATGATAGTCACAGAGAGAGACAGAGAGAGAGAGGCAGAGACATAGGCAGAGGGAGAAGCAGGCTCCATGCAGGGAGCCCAACGTGGGATTCGATCCCGGGTCTCCAGGATCGCACCCTGGGCCAAAGGCAGGCGCTAAACTGCTGCGCCACCCAGGGATCCCCTACTTTTCTTTTATAAGCTTAATATTACATCATATATTCCCAGGTCATTGGAAGTGCTGTGTAAACACTATTCACAGTGACTGGACTGCACAGTACTTTATTCTAGATCATAATTTATTTAAGTATTCCTCTACTTCTGGACATTTAAGTTCCCAACAAGTTTCCAATGTTATTATAAATAACATTGAAAATAATGTCTTAGGGGCGCCTGGGTGGCTCAGTGGGTTAGGCGTCTGCCTTCAGCTCAGGTCATGATCTCAGGGTCCTGGGATCGAGTCCTAGTTGGGCTCCCTGCTCAGTGGTGAGCCTGCTTCTCCCTCTCCCTCTTCTCCTCCTGCTGCTGGTGCTCTCTCTCTCTCTCTCTCTCTCAAATAAATAAAATCTTTTTATTTATATTAAATAAAATATTAATATGTATTTTACTTAAAATATGTATTATAAATAAAATCAAACATATTTATCTCAAATAAATAAAATATTTTTAAAAAACGAAAATAACATCTTACTTTTCATTGGAGGCTAATTCTTAGAGTCACTATCCAGAAGTGATAGATCTCAAGGAGAGTCAAGGGCATGAGCATTTTAGAGTACTTGCTGTGTATTGCCAAGCTGCTTTTGAGAAAGTTTGTAGGAATATACACACACACCCAAAATGAATGACAGATGCTTTTTTTTTTTAATTTTTTTTTTTTTTTAATGATAGTCACAGAGAGAGAGAGAGGCAGAGACACAGGCAGAGGAAGAAGCAGGCTCCATGCACCGGAAGCCCGATGTGGGATTCGATCCGGGGTCTCCAGGATCACGCCCTGGGCCAAAGGCAGGCACCAAACCGCTGCGCCACCCAGGGATCCCCAGATGCTTTTTTTTTTAACCACTCTCTTCTGTCAGTGAGTACTATTAATTGCAATTCGATTTTTTCCTAGTTATTAAAGCAATGTCTTTCACTGAAGAAAATTTGAATAATGAAAAGTGAACAGAGAATTGTAAAACAAACAAAACAATAAAGCATTAATACTTTTGGTGATATCTTTATGCTTACTCATTTTTCACAAAATGTGTGTGTATTTGTCTCCTCAACTTGATATTACTTCATGAAGCATTTTCCATCTCATTATCCCAAATTCTTATATGTGGCTTTAGTGACTGCTTAAGTATTTCATGTCAGGGGTGTGCTCTCATTTATTTCTTTTCCTCCAACTATTGGGTGTTTATATCAATTTTTCAGCATCATAAATAGTGCCTGTGTGGAAATTATTGTGTGCATCTTTTGATACTTCAGTATAAATTTCCAGAAATGGAGTTACAAGGCCAAAAGTGAATATGTATTATAAAAATCCCTCCAGAAAGATCCTACCATTTTTACTCCTCCTGGCTTTGTAAAAGAGTACACATTTTACTGTGGCTTCACCAATATTGTGTCTCAGTCATTTTTCTTTTCTTTTCTTTTTTTTTGAGAATAGAGGTAAAATTATCAATGATGTTTGCATTTTTTTTATGAGCTGATTATGGCTTCATACACCTTTTGCTCATGTCTTTTGTCAATTTACCTGTTAAAATGTAACATTTTTGTTATTAGTTACTTGATCAAGTCACCAGGACAGTAAGAACGTTGATATTTGTGGTAAATACTTTCCTCAGCTGTTTGCATTTGGTTTTATAATGGCATCATATGACCAACGAAGTTATAACATTTTATGCAAATTGATATTTTCCTTTTCTTTTCTTTTTATTTTTTTTAAAGATTTTATTTATTTATTCATGAGACACACACACACACACACACACACACACAGAAGCAGAGACACAGGCAGGGGGAGAAGCAGGCTCCATACAGGGAACTCGACGTGGGACTGGATCCTGGGTCTCCAGGATCAGGCCCTGGGCTGAAGGCGGCGCTAAACTGCTGAGCCACCCGGGCTGCCCTTCCTTTTCTTTTAAATTTAGAAAATTGCTTGCTATCTGAAAGTTATACCTTTCTGTAGATGTATACAGTTAACTCAAGATTTCTAATTTGAAATGTTTTAAAGCTATTTATTTTTATATATAGTTAAAGGTAAGGCCCTTAACTGCCTTCTTTCCCAGAAATAACCAAATCTATTCACCCAAGTTGGGAATTTCTACTATATGTTCAGCCTTTGTTTTTTTTTTTTTTTTTAAGAGTTTATTTATTTATTCATGAGAGACACAGAGAGAGGCAGAGACATAGGCAGAGGGAGAAGCAGGCTCCCTGCAAGGAGCCCAATGTGGGACTCAATCCCAGGACCCCGGGATCACAACCTGAGCCAAAGGCAGACGCTCAACCACTGAGTCACCCAGGCACCCCTCTCTTTGAACACTTCTAGAACAAAGCAGCATGAATAAATAATCTGCTCAAACAGTTCTAATTGCTTAGGGTTTTTTTGGTCCCAAATCTCCTTCCATGTAATTTCTGTATCAGCTAGGATATGGTAGGATATGCTGTGGTAATAAACAGCCCCCGTCTCTTCTCTGCCTTGTCTAGAAATGATACCTGCCTCTACCACATTGACTAGAGCTGGTCACATGGTCCTAGCTCACTGCACAGGGGTAGAGAAGGCCCAGAAGCAGATGGAATGCTCGGGGGAACCCCTCCTTCTGTCTCAGCTCCCTGCCGCATGTTCTAGTGTTGGCCTCAAGAACACAGCATAAGGCTTTCCCACACGTGCTTTCAAATATTTGAAAAGAGCAGTCACGTTACTCTACTCCACATATACATATCCCCATGAGCATATACCCTGTGCCCTTCACAGTTCTCTGTTTTTTGGGAAAACAAAACAATCTTTTGGTCATTATTTCTATGACTTAGTTTCTTGTCCTCTTTCAGCCCAGTTACCTTCTTCTGGATGTTTATAATGACTCATTAATATCCCAATTAATACCCCAAATGGTTTGTCCTTTAAAGAGATGTTTATAATATTTATCTTCTGTTTCATTAAATTTAGTCTTGTATTCTTGAAGGCAGAGCCTTTATCTTCCTCTCCTTCATATCCTCTACATATACCTTCCTTCCCAACTAGCACAAGGTGTCACACATAGTCACCCAGACTGCCGACTAGATTGTACACTAATAGTTCCTATGACTCAAGACCAATTTGAGAAGCTTTATCCTGGAGCCATAGCCATGATCAATAATCAATTCATCAAGATACTATAACTGTTTCATGATATAATTTGCATAAGCCATGCGATCACATCTCATCTCTGCTTCTCCTCTTTATTGCTTTCTGCTGCTACATGCTTTCTCATCAGGCTGGTGAACCACGGGCTGTAAAAAGTAGACCACCTAGGGAAACAGTGTCACTGAACTGATAATGGGTGTGGCAGTTTTCAGTTTCTGTAGACTTATAATGGGGACAGGAATAGGCTTCTGAAGGCTCTATTCTCCAACCCCTCATATAATTCTTAGGTAGAAGAAGTTGCTTTGATTGTGCTCTTTGACCTAGAAGCTTTCCTTTTGGCCACCCTGCCCCCACAACCTGGGGCTTCACTGTCCCACAGAGGCAGATGGTGACAGTGGGCCAGAGACAAGTGCTTCTGACAAGAAGATTAACTGTGGTGATGTTTGAGAAGGTTTACAGGACAATATACAGTGGACTTCTGCATTACCTATCATCTATGCTCTATTTGTGTTTACAACCTATTTAAAGTGCTACATGGAATTACTTATACCCAACCCATGAGTGCTGTGTTAAAAATCTGTGTGATTGGGACGCCTGGGTGGCTCAGCAGTTGAACATCTGTCTTCAGGTCAGGGTGTGATCCCGTGGTCCTGGGATCGAGTCCCACATTGGGCTCCCTGCATGGAGCCTGCTTCTCCCTCTACCTATGTCTCTGACTCTCTCTCTATGTCTCTCATGAATAAGTAAATAAAATCTTTAAAAAAGAAAATCTGTGTGACTGCTAATCATGCATGTGATTGCTTGTTATACATGAGATGGCTAGTCATGCATGTGATAGCTAGTCACGTATGTGATTGCTGGTCATATATGTGGCAGTCACACATTTGATGAGGAGTCATACACGTGGTGATGGCCAGCCATACATGTGATAATCACACATGTGATTGGTAGTCATACATGTGATGGCTAGTCATACCTGTATTATTGAAACTTTGTCTGGACCGAGAGACATGGTTTGTTCTCAGAGTCAGTCCAGATTCAGACTTCAGTCCAATTCAGGATATTGAATTCTAGCATCACATGTCCTTTAATGTACATAATAGTCCTAATACACATTCAGCCACTGCCATCTCCTGCCTCCCTTCACTATCACGATTGAATACTAAGACTCTATTTTTCTAGATTGAGGATGTTATGAAGCCTCTCTTAAAACCAGTAAAGTCAGACCCATGTCAAATTGCCACTCATTAAATGCATGATGAGAAAATCTTAAAAAGCCAACAATTCCATGTGCTACCCTAAAGATATTTTCAAACATTATTTCCAAAACATGTTTTTATTCCAAGTAATGTGAGTAGGCCTCACAATTAACTAATTTCCAGCCAAGTCTGAAATATCAAAGGTTGCTCCCCAGAGATGGTAGCGTGTAAAAGAATGGGGGCTCTTGTTTTAAAATTCAGCTGTGTTGATTTTACAATTTTAGGACTGGAAAATAGCCAAAAGACTGGATTAACCTTCTTTTCAATCCTTCCTAAGAAGTCTCTTATTTCTAGGATGCCAACTAGACTCCAAGAACTCTTGCTAATTCTGTTGTGCCTGAGGGAGGCACGCTGCTATCAGTAGGGTTAACTGCATGGGTAGGGTTTAGGGATGGAAAGAGCAGAAGTCAACATTTTTACCCAAGGGTAAGGCATCTGTTTCACCTGGCATCACAGTCAGGTTTAGGACTACCCTGGGGCTTGTGTGAAGCCCAGAAAAGAGGAAGAAGTTCCAACACACATCTGTTGCTTGGGGCTTAGTCCCTGATTGCTTGGTTTTCAGCCCATTCTCTCTCACTCTCTTTTTTTCTTTGAGAGAGAGAGAAAGAGAGCATGCATGAACAGGGATGAGAGGCCAGAGGGAGAGGGAGAGAGAGAATCTTAAGCAGACTCTCTGCTAAGGGTGGAACCCAACATGGGGCTTGCTCCCATGACCCTGCGATTATGACCTGAGCCAAAATCAAGAGTCAGACACTCAACTGACTGAGCCATCCAGGCGCCCTTATATTCATGGGTTATTTTTAAGATAAAAGCTAAATATGAAACTAATTTCTTAATAAATCAAAACATTGTATCTGGTTGGCTATTTATTTGGGATATAAAATTAACCACACGTTAGAAGGTAATAAAAAATGATATACTTCCCCTACTCAAGAATTCCAGGTAACTTAGGTGTGTACCCCTCCCCCTAGGCAGGCTGCACATGGTGACTTCTGTCCAAAAAGCAGAGAATGCTAAGGGGAAAAGAGAAATTTCACCATGGGGAGACCTGGTGAACACTAGCCAGGTGGTCAAAGTCAACGCCAATAGTGATAAGGTCCCTTGATGCGATGTGATGAGAAGGGCACTTCACCTCTGTGCTCTTCCTCCCCCAAACCCACAACTGTAGTCCAGTCATAGGAAAAATGTCAGATCCCAGTTGGTGGGTTTTCTGCAAAATACCTGACCACTTCTCAAAACTATCATCAAAAACAAGGGAAGACTGGGGATTGTTCCAACCATAAGATACCTAAGAACACATGAGGACCAAGAGTAATATGGTATCTGGGATGGGGACCCCAGAACAGAAAAAGACATTAGGAAATCTGAATAAAGCATTAACCTTCTTTAGTTAATAATAATGCATCAGCGTTCATTACTTGAGACAAATATACAATACGAATATAAGATGCTCATAAAGAGAGGGAAATGGGGAATCCAGGAACTCTCTGTGCTATCTTCACAACTTTTCTGTTAAGCCTGAAACTATTTTAAAATAAAAATTTATTTTTTAAATGGCCATTAACAGACCATCCAAATGGGCCAATATATGGCTTTCTTTACAATCAGTTGTGCCATTCAACAATCTGATTCCAAGCCACCCCTGCTTCAGAGTTCTAACTCAGACCCCCAACCTGGTGACCTTTCTCAGGACCTTCCTTGGGACCAAAACATCTAAAATACCTTTTATGTTGTCTCATATATCTGCTGCCAGGCCTGAAATTTCCTCGAGTCATTTGAATCAGTGTCTGCTCCAGAACAGAGTCCCATGTAGATGTCATAGGAGACATTTGTCTCCTTGATATCTGCCCAGTCTGTATCTTTCCTGGACCTTTTCACTACAGAGGTTGAAAATTGTAGACAGCAGCCCTACTTGTTAAACACAGCCACACCAGCCTTGGAGTCAGGAGGCAAGATGGTGAGGAAGCTTCACAGGAGGGCAGTACTCAGAGGAGGGAGGGCAGGAGGGCTTAGTGTGCCAGGCTACAGTCTACAGTTGGGTCGTCGAGCAGTGGCAGCATCACCCTCGACCAACCAGTTCCACAGGAGGATTTGTCCTCAGCTGTGAAGCCATGAACCTGGTTTTCCAGCCTTCCTAGCAATACCGAAGCCACATGGTATCATATAAAATTATATTGGAAAAGAACACACTCACATAAGACTGCACAAATCCTAAAAATATATATACTTTGATTTTCATTCAGGGGATCGATCTTACTAGGATTCATAACAATAAACAAAACCCCAGAAACCCTTTATTTCCCTTCACATACCTTGTCAATCACTCCTGCCCCTAGAAGGAACTCACTGTCCTGACTTCTCACACTCTTCATTCGTTTTGCCTGGGTTTTGAACTTTAAGAAGGTGGAATCATAGTGCTCTTTGGTGTTGGGCTCGTTCATTTTGTGGTTGCAAAGCCTCCATGGTCTGTGTCATCATTCATTCTCACTTAGGTGTTGTTTTCCACTGGAGAAAGGTACACATCACAAACGCCGTGTCCGTGCCACTGGGCGTAGCCATTTGGCGTGGGTCCAGGTGTGGCTTTTATGAATAGTGCTGCCATGAACATTGTCATACACATCTCGGAGGCTAATGTTTAAAGGAAAATAAATTTTATTTTCTACTTATATCATTTAAAATTAGTTTTCATTGTTTTTAACTAAGAGCTCTGATACCCAGAAATGTTACTGATGTTATGTCTCCAGTTGATGTGACCATTTCAAAGCTGAAAACTAAAGACACTTTAAGCAGTGAAGGTGGAAGAGGTGATGGTGTTAAATGTGAGGATTCTTTTTGTGATGGCAATTCTAAAGTGTTATCTATTCTTTTTTGTATTTTAGGTTTTATTTGAATTCCAGTATAGCCAACATACAGGGTAATATCAGTGTCAGGTGTACAATATGGGGATTCAGCAGTTCCATACATCACCCAGTGGTCATTATAACAAGTGCCCTCCTTCATCCCCATCACCTATTTCCCTCATCCCTCCACCCACCTCCCCTCTGGTAACCACCAGTTTGTTCTCTTAAGAGTCTGTCTTGCTTTGTTTCTCTCTCTCTCTCTCTCTCTATCTCTCTCCTTCTTATTTCCCTCCCCCGCTTTGCTCATTTATTTTGTCTAAAGTATTATCTATTCTTAGGCTTACACTTTCATATTGATTTTAAAAGTCATTTTGTATCTGCTCGTGCTTTTTCTTTTTTTAATCCCACAAAGGTATCAGGCCAAAAGTAATACATTTCTACCTTGATCTGACAATGCCAGTTTTTAACAAGGTAAAGAAAAGTTTTGAACAACCGTGTTTCTTCACCCATCTCTACCCAAGAAAAAGTGTTTCTGTTACAGTGTCCATCAGATCAACAGTGGGTATTGTACTACATTTTAGATTCGCTTTGTTTGAATCTTTAATGATTGGGTCTGAGTCTTAACAATATTTTATTTCTTGGGGTGCTTGGGTGGCTCATTTGGTTAACTATCTGACTTTGGCTCAGGTCATGATCGTAGGATCCTGGGATCGAACCCTGTGTCAGACTCTGTGCTCAGCGAGGAGTCTGCTTCTCCCTCTATCTTTTCCCCTGCTTTCTCTTTCTCAAATAAATACAATCTTTTTTAAAAAAAAAAAACACAGTATTTTATTTCTTGAAGAGCTTAACACAATGTCTTGTTGACATGACTAATTAAACTGATATTTACATTATGAAGAAATATAGAAATAAGCTGTGAGAGCACTCTTAGGACGGGGTATGATTGGGTCAGTACTTTCATTTCCTTCAGCTTGGCTTGGAAGACATAAGAGAGAGTTATAAGAGCAGACTGGCTCAGTGGGTTACCAGATTGCATTATTGTTGGTAGTGACAAGAATCGTTTATATGGCAGATTAAAATGAATTATTTTAAGGGTTTGGTCTTTTTCCAAGTAATAAGTGTTCACGTTGTTATAATTCAGCAATTTGTTAATTTTGCCATGCTGTCAAGTCGCCTCAGTTATTGTTTATTCTTATTAATATGGGTAAGGTCTGCAAGGAAACAACTGTACTTTATAATTTTTTAGCAGATAGATTAGAATGATGCTAATACTTAGCTCTTTTTCTGTGTTTTCTAGTGGAAAGAACTTTGGAATGAAGTATATATGGGTTCAAATCCTAACTCCACTTATTGGGTCTGTGACCTTGAGTCACATAGTGACACAGGCAATGTCTCCAAGCGTCAGTTCCTACCAATGAAAATGGGTTAGTGACATTTATTTCCAGGATATTTGGAAGGTTTAAGTGAAATAATGCATATAAAATGCCTACACAATGCTTCGAATAAAGTAGCTAACAAATACTAATTTCAGCAGCTAGTCCGGGTAGATTTAATTTATCTTCTATGTTCATCTTCTTTCCCTGCTTCAGACATGGAAGTGTTTAATTCCTAGATGCTTCTTAGTTGACTAGCATATTTTGTGATTTTACTTGTCTGTACTGGACAAGACAAACCTTCAAGTGTCATCCAGGACAACA